>NC_136393.1:48557337-49072291 GCF_965140285.1 Lepidochelys kempii | reverse complement strand
ACGGCAAGAGACCACCCTGGCTTCCCCAGGAGATCTTCAATGATCTAAAACTCAAAAAAGAGTCCTACAAAAAGTGGAAACTAGGTCAAATTACAAAGGATGAATATAAACAAACAACACAAGTCTGTAGGCACAAAACTAGAAAGGCCAAGGCACAAAACGAGACTAAACTAGCTAGAGACATAAAGGGTAAGAAGAGAACATTCTACAAATACATTAGAAGCAAGAGGAAGATCAAGGACAGGGTCGGCCAGTTACTCAATGAGAGGGGAAAAATAATAACAGAAAATGTGGAAATGGCAGAGGTGCATAATGACTTCTTTGTTTCGGTTTTCACCAAGAAGGTTGGTGGCGATTGGACGTCTAACGTAGTGAATGTCAGTGAAAATAAGGTAGGATCAGAGGCAAAAATAAGGAAAGAACAAGTTAAAAATTACTTGGTCAAGTTAGAGGTCTTCAAGTCACCAGGGCCTGATTAAAGGCATCCTAGAATACTCAAGGAACTGACTGAGGAGATATCCGATCCATTAGCAATTATCTTTGAGAAGTCATAGAAGACAGGAGAGATTCCAGAAGACTGGAAAACGGCAAATATAGTGCCCATCTATAAAAAGGGAAATAAGGACAATCTGGGGAATTACAGACCAGACAGCTTAACTTCTGTACCTGGAAAGATAATGGAGCAAATAATTAAGCAATCAATTTGCAAACACCTAAATGATAATAAGGTGATAAGTAACAGCCAGCATGGATTTGTCAAGAACAAAGCGTGTCAAACCAACCTCATAGCTTGTTACCCTGTCAAAGAAAGTTTTGTGGATGGGGGGAAGCGGTAGACACGGAATATCTTGACTTTAGTAAAGCTTTTGATACTGTCTTACATGACCTTCTCATAAACAAACACGGGAAATGCAACCTAGGTGGAGCTACTATAAGGTGGGTGCAGAACTGGTTCGAAAACTGTTCCCAGAGAGTAGTTATCAGTGGTTCACACTCATGCTGGAAGGGCATCACAAGTGGGGTCCTGCAGGGATCGGTTCTGGGTCCGGTTCTGTCCAATATCTTCATCAGTGATTTATATAGTGGCACAGAGAGTACACTTATAAAGTTTGCAGATGATACCAAGCTGGGAGGGGGTGCAAGTGTTTTGGAGAAAAGGATTATAATTCAAAATGATCTGGACAAACTGGAGAAACTGTCTGAAGTAAACAGTACGAAATTCAATAAGGACAAATGCAAAACACTCCACTTAGGAAGGAACAATCAGTTGCACACATAGAGAATGGGAAATGACGGCCTAGGAAGGAGCACTGCGGAAAAGGATCTGGGGGTCATAGTGGACCACAAGCTAAATATGAGTCAACAGTGTAACACTGTTGCAAAAAAAGCAAACATCATTCTCGGCTGTATTAGCAGGAGTGTTGTAAGCAAGACACGAGAAGTAATTCTTCTCCTCTACTCCCTGTTGATTAGGCTTCAACTGGAGTATTGTGTCCAGTTCTGGGTGCCACATTTCAGGAGAGATGTGGACAGATTGGAGAAAATTCCAGAGAAGAGCAACAAAAATGATGAAAGGTCTAGAAAACATGACCTCTGAGGGAAGATAGAAAACACTGGGTTTGTTTAGTCTGGAGAAGAGAAGACTGAGAGAGGACATGAGAACAGTTTCAAATATGGAAAGGGTTACAAGGAGGAGGGAGAAGAACTGTTCTTAACCTCTGAGGACAGGAGAAGCAGCAATGGGTTTCAATTGCAGCCAGGGCGGTTTAGTGGGACATTAGGAAAAACTTCCTAGCTGTCAGGGTGGTCAGGCACTGGAATAAATTGCCTAGGGAGGTTGTGGAAGCGCCATCACTGGGGATGTTTAAGAGCAGGTTGGACACGCGCCTGTCAGGGACGGTCTAGATAATACTGGGTCGTGCCGTGAGCGCGGGGGACTGGACTAGGGACCTCTCCAGGTCCCCGCCAGGTCTGGGAGTCTATGCTGCGTCCTAGCACCACAGCGGCCTCTGGTGGGCAAACTGCGGAACTGCAGCACTTCTTCGGCAAAATGTATTTTATGTGGGAAAATACAAAATTCGATGCCCCGTGGTGCAGGGTCCCCCCGGAGTGGAGCTGATCACAGCACCCTGCCCGCGGAGCCAGGTTAGGACAGAGCGGGGCACACAGGGCTGCTGGGGGGTCACAGACTGGGGTTCAGAATGGCTAGTGGGCAGGGACGGCGCCGAGCCTGGGGATGTGGGGCTGCAGAGACCCACGGGGATGCGGGGTGCAGGGACACGGGCAGACGTGCCTGACTGAATGGGAGAGGTTTGGGGTCAGCCAGGGTCTGCATGGGGGAGGCTTCCCAATTCCCTAACAATCCTCCCCCCCCCCCCGAAAGAAAAACCTCCCACCCACACCCAGCACCCTCCAGGCTCCTTCCCTCTCCCTCAGCTCCTCCGTTACCCCTGACACCCCCCAAGCCTTTACACTGCAGGAAACACACAAGGTTGTGTACTAACACGCCTCCTAAGGAATCTATTTGTCAAAACAGAATGACCAGCTTCTTCTTTTGGTTGGTCTGTATTGTTACAGACATACTCACTGGGAGACAGTTCGAAATAAATGACCAAACTAATTGTAACTGGCATGATTCTATTGTGCTATTTTGACAAATCAAATGTGCAGAATTTTGGAGAATTTTCAAATATGATGTGCAGAATTTTAAAATTTTGGTGCAGAATTCTCCCAGGAGTATAGAACCCAGGAGTCCGGGCTCCCAGCTCCCCGCTCCCAGCACTAGATCCCGCTCCCCTGCGGCAGGCCCTCACCTTCCTCTGGAGCAGGTTGGTGGCGTCCGCGTGGCCGAGCTCCTGGGATCTGAGCTGCACCATGAGGGCAAAGACCTTCTCCCGCCAGCGCCTCAGCAGGGACTGGCTCTTCTGGGCTGGCTCGGGCTGCAGGGGGTCACAGGGCTGGAGGGAGACATTCGTTCAACACCAGGCTACAGCGCTGCCCCCTACAGCACAGCGCCTCCTAGTGCCGCCCTGGAAAACTGGGCCCGCCATGGGCGTCAGGGGAGAGCGCCCCCTGCTGAGCCCCCGCCCCACAACACAGCACCCCCTTTGCCGGCCTGGGGAACTGGGCCAGCCCTGGATGCCGGAGAAAGCGAGCCAGCAGTGCCAGGGGGCCGTTACCTTCCTGGTCAGCTCCAGCTCCTGCAGGGCCAGGATGTCGCTGAGCGAGGCCAGTCTGAGCTGCAGCAGCTCTGCCGTCGTCCTCAGGGCGTCGCGCTCCCCTTCTAGGCGCTGGGGGTAAGGGGAGGGTGTGAGCGCCCCCAGCTGGGGATCAGTCCTGTCCCCCACCCCCATGTGCGTCAGCGCCCCCTGAAGGGGGGGAATCAGTCCTGCCCCCTGCAGGACACAATAGGAACTGCCCGTGTGTAGCTCGCCCCTCCTCACCTGCACCTGGCCAAGCAGCAGCTGCCTCTCGGGGCCCAGCCCGCTCCCCTGCTCTCCCACATAGGTCCGTAGCTGCTGCAGCAGGGCCTGCTGGGAGGCCAGCTCCGCCTGGGCCGTGCTGCGGGGGGAGAAAGCAGGGGGTTGACACATGGGGATGGGGGCTTCCTGCCTCCAGGGGGCGCCATCCTGCGGCTGTTCCTACCTGAGCTGCTCCTGCAGGCTCTGGCGCTCCCGTCCCCTGGCCTCCAGCTCCTGCTCCAGCTGCAGGGCCCGCTGCTGCAGGGAGCCAACTTCAGCCCCATGGGCCACGCAGAGACGGGAGAGCTGGGGGGAGAGAGGGGACCTGGCTGGGAAGAAACCCAGGAGTCCTGGCTCCCAGCCCCCCCTGCTCTAACCACTAGACCCCCCTCTCCTCCCAGAGCTGGGGAGAGAACCCAGGAGCCCTGGCTCCCTGCCCCCTGCTCTAACCCACCAGACCCCACTCCCTTCCCAGAGCTGGGACAGAACCCAGGAGTCCTGGCTCCCAGCCCCCCACTCACCTCAGCCTGGTGCTCCCCCAGCGCCCCCTGCAGGTGCTCTGTTGCCCTCTGGGTCTGGGCCTTCCCTTCCTCCAGCGCCGCCTGCAGCTCCCGCCGCGCCACCACCAGGTCCTGCTGGTGCTGCTCAGTGGCCACCGCTCGCTCTGCCCTCAGGGCGTCGGCTTCTGCTTGGCCACGCCTCCTCTGCTCTTCTAGCTCCGCCCTCAGGACATTAGTTTCTGCTTGGCCACGCCTCCTCAACTCTTCCAGCTCCGCCTTCAGGGCAGTAGCTTCTGCCTGGCCACACCTCTTCTGCTCCTCTAGCTCCGCCCTCAGGGCCTCCCCCTCAGCCTGGCTCCTCCCCCTCAGCTGCTCCAGCTCCCCCTGCAGGCAGGCCACGGTGCTCTCCCGGGCAGCCACCATGGCCTCCTGCTGGAGAACGGCAGTTCGGAGCCCAGCTAGCTCCGCCTCCAGCCGCTGGATCTCGTGGAGCTGGTGGGAAATGAGCTCGGCCTGCTGGGATATGGCCAGGGCATGATGGGCAGCTGGGGGCTCCGCCTCCCTGTCCAGGGACCTGCAGGGGAAGGAGACATGGAGCCTTTCACCTCTAGGGCGCGCCTGCTCCCAACTGGCCCCAGCGTGGGGACTGGCTGGATCGGGGCAGGAGGAGGAATGGGGTCTTTTACCTGCTCCACACTCCAGGCTCCTCCATCTCCGCTCCTGCCCTCCCCCTGGGTGCCCTAGCGCCCCCTGCTGTCCATCTTTGCAGCTCATCTCGGAGGTGCTGGTTCTCCCGTCTCAGCTCCCTGAGCTCCTGGGGCTGCCAGCAGGGGGGCCCTGCCCTCCAGGAAGCCGTTCCAGAAGCAACCAGGGGAGGCGCCGACCGGCTCTGGAAATGCGAGGGAGGAATCAGCCCCCTAGGACCTATAGCAGAAAGGACATGACTGGGACCAGGCATCCAGAACAGCAATTCGTAGGGCTCATCCCTAGGGGGCTGGAGATGGGGAATGGGACCCAGACATTCGGGATGGCAGTGCAGGGCGCTCACCCCTAGAGGGGCAGAGACCAGGACATAGAATCATAGAATATCAGGGTTGGAAGGGACCTCAGGAGGTTCTAGACCAACCCCCTGCCCAGAGCAGGACCAATCCCCAACTAACTCATCCCAGCCAGGGCTTTGTCAAGCCTGACCTTAAAAACCTCTAAGGAAGGAGATTCCACCACCTCCCTGGGTAACGCATTCCGGTGCTTCACCACCCTCCTAGTGAAAAAGTTTTTCCTAATATCCAACCTAGACCTCCCCCACTGCAACTTGAGACCATTACCCCTTGTCCTGTCATCTGCTACCCCTGAGAACACTCTAGATCAATCCTCTTTGGAACCCCGTCAGGTAGTTGAAAGCAGCTATCAAATCCCCCCTCACTCTTCTCTTCCGCAGACTAAACAATCCCAGTTCCCTCAGCCTCTCCTCATAAGTCACGTGGAATGGGACTCAGGCATCCGGGATGACAGTGCATGGTGCGGGGCTTAGGGGACTCTCAGAGCTGTGGATGTTACCGGTGAGTCTGGGGGCTCCAAAGACGGCCGGCGGGTCCAGGTGACCCCTGGACTCTTCCCTTTTGTCCATTGTTCTGGGGATGGCCAGACGACTCTCCGTCCCGTCCTGTCCCTAGGGGGGAACAGCCTGGCTCGTCTCTCTCCCCTGGCCTTGTGCAGGGCCAGTGCAACCACAAGGCGAACTAGGCGGTCGCCTAGGGTGCCAAGTGGTTGGGGGCGGCCAAAGGCATGCTCCGGGGAGGCGGGGGAGCGGAGGGGAGCTGGGGCAGGGGGGCGCGGGGAGGGCCACCTTGCAGCAAGTAACGGGGGGGTGGCAGGGTGGCGCACAGGGGAACAGCTCCCTGCCCCAGGTCACCTCTGCTCCGCCTCCTCCTCTGAGCGCGCTACACTGCTCAGCTGATTGGCGCCGCCAGCCTGGGAGGCGGAGAAGCGGTGATGGCGGGGTGCTCGGGGAGGAGGTGGAGCAGAGGTGAGCTGGGGCAGGGAGTTGCCGCACGGCTCCCTGGACCGAGGGGGAGGGGGGAGTTGCTGCATGGCTCCCGAGGAGAGAGGGGGCGGCGGGGAGCCTCAGGACAGAGTGGGGGGCGGGGAGCTGCCATGGGGGGTGCTTCAGGGCCGGGGGGGTGGAGAGCTGCCGCAGGGGGGGCACCTCAGGGTGGAGGGGGGGCGGCAGGGAGCTGCTGCAGGGGGGGCACCTCAGGGCAGGGGGGGTGCAAGGTGGAAGTTTCGCCTAGGGCGCAAAACATCCTTGCGCCGCCCCGGCCTTGTGCCCACGTTCCCCGCCAGCCCACATCTGATGCCGTCTGCGGATTTAGGATAGACCCTACGATAACGTCCCGAGCCATCGCACAGCAAACAAGGCAGCTCCTTCCCCTCCCACACCCCCCTTCAGGGCCCACGTTCTCCCTTGATCCCGCCAGGCTCCCCTGCCTCTCACTCGCCACCTGCCCCTCCTGCTCCCCTCCAGTCCCCCCTCCCCACCTGTCCCCCACCATCCCCTTCCCCCCTGCCCCCACTCCCATCCCCCGATCCTCCACAGCCTCACCTGCCCCCTTTCCCTCCGCCCAGCGCCGCTTGTTCCCCCCCCCCGCGCAGGGCATGCCGGGAGTCTGGTCCCCCCCGCCCCGCGCAGGGCACGCCGGGAGTCTGGTTCCCCTCCCAGCGCAGGGCACGCCGGGAGACTGGTCCCAGCCCCCGCGCAGAGCACGCCGGGAGACTGGTCCCCCCCGCCCCGCGCAGGGCACGCCGGGAGACTGGTCCCCCCCGCCCCGCGCAGGGCACGCCGGGAGTCTGGTCCCCCCCGCCCCGCGCAGGGCACGCCGGGAGTCTGGTCTCCCCCCCCCCCGCGCAGGGCACGCCGGGAGACTGGTCCCAGCCCCCGCGCAGGGCACGCCGGGAGTCCGGTCGCCGCGCAGGGCACGCCGGGAGTCTGGTCCCCCCCGCCCCGCGCAGGGCACGCCGGGAGTCCGGTCGCCGCGCAGGGCACGCCGGGAGTCCGGTCCCCGCGCTCCCCACCTGCCCGCGACCGGCTCACTCCGGCTCCCCGCACCCGCAGCGCTCTCGGGAAACGTCGCGAGACCAACCGCCCCGGATCCGCAGGAACCCGAACCGGCCATTCAACGGGCAACGGGGAGGGGCCAGCGCGGGACACGCCCTTTTGCCGAGCTAACCAATCAACATCGAGAGAGTGGAGTCGGTGGGGGGGAACGTACGCCCTCAGGCTTCAATGACCAATCAGTGGTGAGAATGGGATACAGAGTATCCGCCCCTAAGGCGTGTTGACCAATCAGAGCTGTAGGAAGCGAGAAAGGGCAGAAGGACACGCCCCCCGCGGAGCTGACTGATCGTAGCTCAGGGCGGTGGGGTGACGCCCCCCTTGAGTCAACCAATCGTAGCACGGAAACGGGGGCGGGACACATGAAATGGGCCAATTAGAGCTGGGAGAGGTGAGACTCGGGAGTAGGCGGACACGCCCTCCACGGAGCTGACCAATCAGAGCTCAGTGAGAGAACGACTCCAGGGGGCGGTTCTGGGCTCCCAGCGAGGGGCGCCCCCAAGGCGGGAGGGGGGCCGCGTCCCGGACTCCTGGGTCCCAGCGAGGGGAGCCCCCGAGGCGGGAGGGTTTAGGGTGCGGGGCGCGTCCCGGACTCCTGGGTCCCAGCGAGGGGAGCCCCCGAGGCGGGAGGGTGCGGGGGGGTCGCGTCCCGGACTCCTGGGTCCCAACGAGGGGAGCCCCCGAGGCGGGAGGGTTCGGGGGGGGCCGCGTCCCGGACTCCTGGGTCCCAGCGAGGGGAGCCCCTGAGGCGGGAGGGTTCGGGGGGGGGGCCGCGTCCCGGACTCCTGGGTCCCAGCGAGGGGAGCCCCTGAGGCGGGTGGGTTTAGGGTGCGGGGCGCGTCCCGGACTCCTGGGTCCCAGCGAGGGGCACCCCCGAGGCGGGAGGGTTCGGGGGGGGGCCACGTCCCGGACTCCTGGGTCCCAGTGAGGGGCGCCCCCGAGGCGGGAGGGTTTAGGGTGCAGGGCGCGTCCCGGACTCCTGGGTCCCAGCGAGGGGCGCCCCCGAGGCGGGAGGGTTTAGGGGGCGGGGGCCACGTCCCAGACTCCTGGGTCCCAGCAAGTGATTTGAAGTGATGTATGTTTCTGGTGATGCCATTTCCCACTGCCACTGTTCTCTCACAAACAGTTCCTGTCATGGCATTAGCCTCCATAATGGCAACTATGGCACCATCTCCCTTCCCGATTTGGAGTTTGGTAGGCTTTACCGCCCCCACTCGACTTTCCCATCGTGTGGCACTCAGTGGTTTCAGTGTCAGAGAGGATGTTCCCAGATGTTGCGTCAAAATTTGCCATCCCTGAGTTGATGCAGAGAAAAATACATCCATGCTTTGAAATTAGCAAATTCAGCAGCCTCACTAGAAGCTGATGCTGCATCACTGACCACCAAGTTCAATGAATGAAAACTACATGGGACAAAAAAACCTCAAGGGTTTAACTCTCGGATCCGTGTCTGCATTGCTCTGTTCTTTCCTCTCATGTTGGCACCATTATCGTAGCCCTGACCTCTCACGTCAGCGATCGCAATTCCCGTCTCTTCCAGCTTTTTAAGAAGCACATTTGTCATACCAGCTCCTGTAGTATCATCAGTGTTGATAAATTCTAGAAAATGCTCTCTGAGAGTCACCATTGCAGGGACATTGTCACTAGGTTCTGTTACAAAACGCACCATTGATTAACACCAGCTTCTCAGGGAGCTTCCTGTGTCCTGCTGCTTCCCTGGACCCACTTGAAGGGAACAGGCCGTCAACTGGACTAGTTTGAGCCAGTTAGGCCCTTAAGATGCTGATCTCTTCCCTCACTTAGGCCCTGCTACCAGCCTGCTTATTAGTCCCCTTCAACTGAGTGTTGAGAGCCACTCTAGCTGGCACAGAACAGCAGCCATGAGTGAAAGAAGAAAACACCCCTCGGGGACAACATTCAGAAAAAGAAAGCCAGCAAAGAAAGCTTTTCTGTCTAAGCAGGAAGGAGCTCTCCTGAGATACACGGACACAAATGTTCCCGGTGAGCCTTTCGGCCCCAGTGAGGATGTGAGTGGTGAGAAGAGGCCTGATCTTCCAGTTAGTCACAGTGCAGGTGATGGGCCAGCTACTGCAGCATCCATATCTCCATCTCAAATGGATGTAGCCATGCACAGTCCTGAAGAAAAGCGTAGATCAGAGGAGAGGGTGGTGGAGGCGCAAAAAACAGCTGCTGCTGAGTTTAGTTCCTTAAGTCGAGATGATCCAGGACTGTGGACCCCCCTGAGCAGTAGCCCGAGGGACTTCCTTGTACTGCACGGGCCACAGCAAGTGAAAAACTTTATGTTCCCCAAAGACAATGAAAATAGAATTTTCCATCCAACACATTATTGGTGTGAAATCCCCAATGGTGACAAAGCGGACAGGCCATGGCTTATGCACTCAAAAACCCAGAATGCTGCATACTGATTTCGTTGCAAACTCTTCCAGTCTAATGTTGGAAGGGACCTCAGGAGGTCATCTAGTCCAACCCCCTGCTCAAAGCAGGGCCAATCCCCAATTTTTGCCCCAGATCCCTAAATGGCCCCCTCAAGGATTGAACTCACAACCCTGGGTTTAGCAGGCCAGTGCTCAAACCACTGAGCTCTCCCTCCCCCTCCAGAAAGGCTCTTGCAAACTAGCAGAACGACCATCTCTGCTCTGATCCTGATCTAGAGACTCTCTAACTCAACTGTAATTTATACGATTCTTTTAACCATTTACTAACTTTCTCCTTTTCTTTTTTATTAATAAATCTTTTGTTTTTAGTTACTAAGGGGATTGGCTGCAATGTGATTTTTGGGAAAAATCTAAATTATATATTGACCTGAGGACAGTGGCTTTTGGCTCGGAAGAACTTTATGTGTGACTTCTGATTTTATCATTTATTACTAAAAAGACCAGTTTGGGTGGACAAGCCAGGAGCTGGAATGCCGAAAGGGGACTGTGCTTTAGCTTCCTGCTAACCAGTGTGGGGATACAAGAGCTCATTTTGTTACTGTTTTGGTTAATCTAATTATAGAATAAACCACCAGTGTTTGGGGTGTATCTGCCCTGTCCTGAATTGGGCATTCTCAGTGGTGATTCATACCAGGCAACAGTCACACCAGTAACAATTCTACTGTCAGCAAATTTAATAATATGAACCCAGACCATCCAAATATGCATTTATCCACATTTTAGAAAGACCACTTTCGGAGGAAAGTCAAATACAATAAATTGCTGACAGCAAAATCAGGGAGATTTCTAAAAGAAAAATGAGTTACATGAAGAACACCTATGGTAATTTTTATACCCAGTTTGCACCTCATGAAAACAGCTTGGATGTGACAGATGCTGGACATTTTAGTTTGA
Source organism: Lepidochelys kempii (assembly GCF_965140285.1). Taxonomy (NCBI): domain Eukaryota; kingdom Metazoa; phylum Chordata; order Testudines; family Cheloniidae; genus Lepidochelys; species Lepidochelys kempii. The sequence continues at coordinate 49,061,868 of NC_136393.1, read as the reverse complement.
AGGCCGTGCATCTCAAGGGGGTTTTCCATATGATCCGTTCATTTTTATTTCATATTCCTGGTATTGTCAGAGTCATTCCCACCCTGACAGTTACATTATTTACTTGACGGTATAACGGGGGTGGAAGAGAGGATCGAGCAGGAAATGTCGTGCATGATGGAATCCAGCATCATTCCTATATTTGTCATCAATCCTACATTTCTCATCTGTTTTTGCCTTTCCATCCTATATTGGGCAGCGGGCACAAGGGAACGGATTGGGCTTTCAGGGCTCTGTTCATTTTAAATTCATATGGAAACCAACCTTTTGTTTCTGTCTCAAAATACAACTCACACAGCAGACCAGTGCTTTCCGGAAAGTTTTAACAAACAAATTTCCCTCTCGGGTCCATTTACTGAAGGACTTCAATAAGGTGAACAGGAGAACGCAAGCAGTTTGCCTACACAGGGACAATTCATTATTCTAGAAAATATATTAACACATTAAAACTAACGCAATGGTAAACATGACGTAGGTGCTTTTGAAAATCCCACCTGCAGTTACTTAGCAGCACGAGTTCCACTGGAAATCAACGAGTCTGACGTCGCTTCGGTTCCTTTGAAAATTCCAGCCTTCGCACCCCGTACACACGCTAACAGTTGTATGCAAATCTATATTAGCTGGTTGTGACTAAATAACAATCAGCTCACATGAATTTAACACCCCTGTTCCCACCCCAGTTGCTTCACCCAGGCCTCCCCGCACTCTCTCTGCTCCCTTCCTGAGCCTCTTCAGCCAGGCCTCCCCCTGCTCCCCCCCCAGCCTCTTCAGCCAGGCCTCCTCCTACTCCCCCCAGCCTCTTCAGCTGGGCCTCCCCCCTACTCCCCCCTCCCCCCAGTTGAGGGGTCTCTCCAGGCCATAGAGATCAGGGGGGTGGGGGCTAAAGGAGCCGCATGCTAACACCAACCCAGAAGAGCGGGCGGATTCTCTCCCCGGCGAAAGAAGCCCGCGGGAAAGTGAGGATCGGATCCCCGCGATCAGCATCAAAAAACGCCACCCGCCCCTCTTCATAGTCCAGATAAACCCGGATCCTGCGGGGTGCCCGGCTCGGGGACAAGGGGGTGCTCTGCCCAGGGGACGTGAGAGCCCAGTACTCATCCTCACTGCACATCCCAGCCCAGATCCCCTGCTCAGGTTCAGGGCTGATCCATCCCTTCCTGCCCACGGACTCTCTGGCCACCCCTACAGCACAGAGTCCCCTCCACTCCCCCTCCACCTCCACCTCCACCTCCCAGTAATGTCGGCCCGAGGTGAATCCCTCACAGCCCAGCACGCAGGGCACAGTGTCACATCTCTCAGGGTTGTCAGGCAGATCCTGCCGTGTGTCTCCCCATCTCACACGTCTCCGATCCGCAGACACGGTGAGGTCAGGATGGGCCGTGTCTGGATCCAGAGTCACGTTCACTGCAGAGAGAGAATCAGAGCGTGAGGGGCAGAGCTCAGCCCTGGGGCAGGGTCTGATCGTGTCCGTACAGAACCTGCCCCAGCTGGGGAGTGAACCAGGCAACCTCCCCCGTCCAGGATTTACCCAGCTCTGCATGGGGAGCAGTGCTGAGATCTCAGCCATGTGCAGGGGGGATTCACACCCCTGACAGAGCCAGTTCAGTGACAGAGTGAAGGGATCAGCTCCGCTCAGCCAGGCCCCCAAACCCAGAGTCCGATTCTCAGTGATTCCATCCTTGTGCTTGGGGTAAAGACAAGGGGGTTAGAGGGGGGTGTTTTTAAGCCACCTTTGTCCTTCCTTTAGTCTCCCTGGCCCCTAGTTACAGGGGCCTCAGGGCTGCAAAGCAGAGAGCAGCCATAGTGTGATGCCTCCTGTCTATGCCCCCAGCAGAGCCGTCCCTTGGGGAGGGCGAATCCGGGCAACCACTCCGGGCCCTGTGGTTTGGGGGGCCCCACGGGCTGGTGCGATTGGCTGGAGCAGTCAATCCCAGAAGAGACGAGTCCATCACTTCCGCCGCGGACCCCGCACCTCCCTAGGGCCGGCCCTGGCCCCCAGCATGGCCCCCAGCCCACTCCTACAACAACGGCTGGGAGCAGAGTGCTGAAGAGCCCCTGTGCCAACTTCACATGGACAGGACGGGGCGGGACAGGGCCGGGGGCAGGCGCTCCCTTGCACCGGAGCTATTTCCTGGGGACAGTTGCCATGCAAATTGAGGCCCCTTTGCTCTGACAGAGCAGCATAAAAGGGCCAGACGATCAGGCCCATGGAATCTTTCCCCACCTGCACCCACCTCTCCCCACAGATGTGATTAGAGACCCTGGCACCAGAGGAGGCTCCCAGCAGATTACAGGGAATCCAAAGTCCCCCGTCCAATGATGTAACTCTTCACACCCTGTATCCTTGCAGAGCCCCCCGCTCCTAAAGATCAGCCAGCTGAGCAACAGAAAAACTGCTTTTATAGAGACCCCACTGGCCCCCCATGACTCTGTAGCTGCGGTGTGGGTGAGGACACCGCACACTTACTGAGTGGCCGCTCATCTTGTGCTGGTCTATCGGGGACTTTCCAAACTCCACACTGCTGGCCCCAAGGCTATGCAATGGCTAATACAGGATTGCCAACTTCAAGAGATCAAATCTCATGAGATTGTCCCAAAAATCATGACACGTTTGAAAAGGATTCTGTTGTGGTTTCCAGGTCAGTCTCTTGATGTTTGAACTCCCCTGGCCCCTCCCCAGGGTGTGAGCAAGTGACAATTAGTGTTGCCCACTCTCCCATATGTACTGGAGAAGGTGATTTTGGCTCCTGCTGCAGGAGCTCTCACCCCCACATCTGCCCATCTCCTGCCCAGCAATTAATCCTGTCCCCCAGCCCCCCATCTGTTCTGTCCCCATTCAACCTCCCTCAATTCAGTCCCCCAGCCCCCATCATCACTGCCCCATCAGTTCAGCACCCCTACCCCACTGCCCTCCCAGCACTCACCCTATCTGCTCAGAACCCACCATCAATACAGCCTCCCCCAGCCCATCAGCCCCCCACTCACTTCAGGCTCCCTGCAGCCCCCAGGCCATAATAAAGCCTTCCCAGCCTCACCTCTGCCCCTCCTAGGGTTCTTCATCTTCCCTACGCCTGGGGGCTACCGTGGGGTCCCCTCTCCCACTTCCCAGGCTGGCAGGGGAGCAGCCGCACTGGGTGGCTGACAGCGGGAGCCCCAGCCGCGCCCAGGGCTGCTGACAGGATTTCGAAGTAAAATTAAGCCTCAGTTTTAGAGCTCTCAAATGTCGAGGATTTTTTTCAGCCAGACCTGAGAGCTCTATCGCGAGATCATGAGCGAGGCTTAATTCTAAATTCAAACAGAGAAAAGAATCGACTTTTCTGTTTTTAGGAAAGATCTGGGCAGCCACCAGTGATACGGTGTTCAGCTCCTGTCAAATGCAAAATTGAAACAAACCCTGAACTATGGTGCTGCCAATGAGCCACCATGATTCACATGAAAGTTTTCACTCCCCCTTTGATACGAGAAATTTACCTTTGTCCCACTGAGGTTTAGACGACAGTGAGTCTAGAGGAAGAAATGGGTGAAAAAGATGAAATGTCATGTTGATGAATATATTCGCATTGTTCATGTGCGAACACAAAAGCCAAATGAAAAGAAAACAAACTTTATGAAGTTCTAGTTAAGGAGGTTAAGTGCAATTCAGACCAGTACAAACCATTACACACTTCACTAAGAAATAACCACAAACATTAAAAACTAAGGACATGACCTAAGGTTACACGACGGAGCCAGAGATGTTTTACACAGCGATTACACACCTGTGGCTGGCCCATGACAGCTGACTTGGGCTCGCAGGGCCCGGGCAATGGGGCTGTTTAATTTCGGAGTGGATGCTCGGGCTTGGGCAGAAGTCTGGGCTCTGGGACCCTGAGACAGGAGAGGGTCGCAGAGCCCAGGCTCCAGCCCGAGCCCGAACCTCGTGAGCCAGACTCAGTGGACACGGGCCAGCCTCAGGTGTTCAATTGCTGTGTAGACAAACCCTCTGAAACCAACACATAATTCACAGACAGACCCATGACCTGAAACTTTCTCACGGATTAGCATTCAATCAACTTTAAATCTGCCCCTGTACCATGAGTACTTAGTAAACTTGGCTCATCCTTCCTGACAGCCCTGGTGGTCTCATTCTCTCCAGCTCAGGAGGCTAAAAGGTGGAGAATCTCTAAAGCAGGGGTGGGGAACCTATGGACCGTGGACCAGATTCGCCCTGTTGCTAAATTTCATCCGGCCCGCAGCTCACCCCCCACCACCGCAGGGTAGGAGCTGCAAGTACTGAAGCCCCGAGCCTCTGCGCAGAGCCGCGGGAACTAGGAGTGTGGAGGGAGCTGCGGCACCCCCCAGATTTTGCACAGGTTCCTAGCCACCGGCCCCACACCCAGGGTCCCAGCTGGCTGCTGGACCATCGCACGCGGGGTCCCGTCAGCTGGCCCTGCACCAGGGACTCTGCTCCCACCCCCCAGCTGCGGTCCCAGCCTCAGCCCCCTTGCCCCTGTCCACATTTCTCCCCCCGGTCCTGGAGCCACGGCCCAGTCTTGGCCCCACCTCTGGGGAGAGGGGGCACAGACAAGGGTAAGGGGTGGGTGCCAGGTAAAAAGTTTGGGAACCACCGGCTTTCAGCACTCCCCACTGTAAAAATATTTCCAGCGCGACTGCTCACGGGGCTGGAACCGCAAGTGCCGGCAAAGCCTGCTGCGGGGGAAAGCCCCGAGCCTCCACACCCACCACCCACACACCCCCCCCGCCGTGGGTGCGTGGCTCGTGACTGATTTTTTTCTGGGGGTCAACGGCCCGTGAGAGAAAAAAGGTTCCCCAGCCCTGCTCTAGAGCGAGAGCGGGACTGTGAGGACACAGGAGGCCTTGCAGACAGAAAATCCAAACAAACATACTTCAAAACCAGTGAATTCAGCAGGAAGCTCAAGCGAAGGTTCACGTTCATAGCTGCTAAGAAAGGAAAACCCGCAGGGAGTCCGAATGTAGGACCCTAACCCTAACCCTAACCCAGAGCGTCTGTGCCGTATTGAGAGCTGAGTCGGGAATTCATAGGTTCCAAATGATTAGTTGACTATCTCCAGCCACAGTTATTATCCCTAAGAGATTTCCCCAGCTCTGTCAATTATCTGTGTAATGCACGGAGAAAATTCTTTAGGTGACTGTTTATTACCTTTGAATTTCGTCATTCTGGTCTCCAGAGATGCATTTCTTTGAGGAAATTCCCAGATTCTCCATTTCAGGTCCGAAGAAAAGGCCACTGGGTTCTGAAACTTCTCCCTCTCACTTCTGAAAGAACAACCCAGTGTTACTCCTTGTGGAGTCCGTTCATATTTGTGTTTTACTAAAATGTATTTTATTCTAGCGAATGGTTGTAGCTCAGCCGACCGTGGGGGATTAAAGTCTCTCTGGCCCCAGGAATACGTCCAATACCAGCTTTGACACGACAAGCTTCCCCTTCATTTTGGTGAGACCGACATTGGAAAACTGCATCCAGGTCTGGTGTCCCCATTTTAAAATGGACGTTGAAAAAGTGGAGACGGTGCAGAGAAGACCCACAAAAATGATTTGAGGGCTGGTAAAAATGTCTTGCCCTGAGAGCACCCTGGCACTTGAGTGTGGGGTACAAATACCGTCACGGGGAGAACAGACGTGGGCTCCTCAGTTGAGCCGACAAAGGCACAACAAGGACCAATTGCTGGAAGCTGAAGCCAGAGAAATTCAAATGGAAAATAAGAGACATTTTTAAGAGTGTGGGGGGATTAACCTTGGAAGAAACTGCCAAGGGAAGTGGTGGATTCTCCATCTCTTGACAGGGGCGCCAGAACAGGGGGGGCACGGCCCCATCACTTTTATAAGTAGAAGAGCTCTGCTCTCTCCCTTTGTACCTGCCTTAAAGGCAAGTGAAGGGAGAGGGGGCAGAGAGGAGCGAGCAGGGGAGGGGGTCTCAGGGGATGAGGCAGAGCAGGGGTGGGGCCATGGTTTGGGCACCCATGGCCCCCCCACTCCTAGGGAGCTTCAGGTGTTACTGTCTGTTGATGTCTTCAAATCTAGACTGAATTGGTTTCCTGGAAGGTGCTTTAGTTAACACACGTTAGGATTTAGTCAAATACAAGTTATTGGGCTGAATACAGGAATAACTGGGTGAAATTTAAGGACCTGTGATACATAGGCACCGAGTCCATGGGTGCTCCAGGGCTGGAGCACCCACCGAAAAAAATAGCCCCACAGATCAGTTCCTCCCCATGCCTGCCAGCGCCTCCTGGGGATCAGCTGTTCAGCAGCGGGCAGGAGGCGCTAGGCGGAGGGGGGCAGCAAGGGTGGGAAGAGGCTGGGCAGGGCAGGAAGAGGCAGGCCGGGCCTTGGGGGGAAGGGGTGGAGTGGGGACAGGGCCCAGGGCCGAGCCGGGGTCCAACACCCCCGGGGGAATGAGAAAGTCGGAGCCTGTGCTGTGATATACAGGAGGTCAAATGTGATGATCTTACGGTCCTTTCTGGCCTTCAACTTTATGCATTTATGAAACTCAGCAATACCATGTGGCAATGAGTTCCACGGGTTAATAATGAATTGTGTAAAAAAAGGGTATTTCCTTTTCTCAGCTTTACACTAGTTGCCTTCCAGTTGCACTGAACATCCCCTTGGTTTGTGAGTGTGGGAAGCAGGATCACCTGACTTATATCCTGTACACCATTTAAGGGAGATAATTAGGGACAATCCTTGTGGGGATGTCGATACCCATTATACCAGGACCTGGAGTGAGACCCACTAACCCATTTCAAAGATGATTTATGTTCTTATTTAGCTCTTTGGATACATACAATGGTCAGTCCACTAGCACAGGGGTTCTCAGCTTACAAAGGCCAGGGCGTGTCCACCCCACACTGGGGAAGGCAAACGACTTAATGAACTTGCCCTGCCCCAGGGAGCCTTGAGCAGGGTGAGTCGGTGCAGTTCTGGGGGGCAGGGCTGGAGCTGGGGGGAACTGGCTGGCGCCTTCTATTGCTGGTTCATCAATGGCCAGGAGCGGAGTCGTGTAACACAGCTGGGCGTGTCCCTGCCCGTGGGCGTCTGTCTCAGCGCAGGGCCGGCCAGGCTTGTAGCTGGACATCAGCATCACAGGGCGAGAGGCAGCCCAGGCTGGGGATCTAGAGGGCTCAGCAGTCCCACCGTCCAGGCTGCACCCCGGGAACCCCGTCCCACTAATGTAAATCTCCCTTGTTGCAAATGAAAGTGATTACTCCTTGTTCTACCCCCACTGGACTTGAAGAACAGCTGATCACCGCTCTGTGTAGAACAGCCTCAGACATATCTGAAGACTGTTATCAGGCCCTCCCTGAGTCTTCTCTTCTCGAGACTAAACACACCCATTTATTGCAACCTTTCCTCACAGCTCATCCACTCTAAACCTCTGATCATTTCTGTTGCTCCCCTCTGAACTCTCCAGTTTTTCCACATCTTTCTGAAAGTGCGATGCCCACAACTGGACACGGTATTCCAGCTGAGGCCTCACCGTGGCAAGAAGGGTGGAACAACGTCCTTCTGTGTCTTCCACGTGACACTCCTGTTAATACATCTGTGGTGGGGTGTTCACCCCACATCAGCCCCTCAAAAGAGTGAGGGAAGCTGAGAAAGAGGAGATGAGTGAGACAGGCCACACATGAGGGGTTTAGGGCAGAGAAGCAACCCCTAATTGGACGATAAATCTCAGCTGAGCCGGGGGGGGGGGGGGGGGGGTCTGGGCTAGTATAAAGCCAGGAAGCTGGCAACAGAAACTGGGTGCCGCGAGGAAGTCTGCAGCCACCCTGTGTGCGTTGGAAAGGGAAGGAGGGAACCCAGGGGAAGAGTAGGATGCTGGGAGCCTGGCCCTGGGGGAAGGGAGTACTTCGAATCACAGGGCTAGAAGGGACTGCCAGGGTCATCTCGTCTAACCCCTGTACGAGAGAAGGGTGGAGAAGAAAGCCTCTGGGAGGCGAGCAGGAAGCAGCTCAGGGAGAGAGCAGACCATTTAGTGATCAGGCTGGAGGGCTGAGTCCCAAAGAGGAAGCTGCAGCCCTTGGAGCGAGAGATGAGGCTGCAGAGTGAGAGAGAGACAACCGGGGGAGAGACTGCAAGGGGAGGTGTTGGCCCTGGAAGAGAGCTAATCCCCAGAACAGCATCACATGGCCGACTCATTCAATGTGTGATCCATTTTAACCCCCAGATGTTTTTCCACAGTCCTGCTGCCTAGCCAGTTATTCCCCATTTCATAGTTGTACATTTGATTTTTCCTTCCAAAGTGGAGCACTTTGTCTTTATTGAATGTCCCCTTAAACTGATTTTAATCCTCCCTCCTTCCGCCCTTTGTCTCTTGTGTCTATTTAGACTGTAAACTCCCTGGGGCAGGGACTGTCTCTTACTACATGTCTGTGCAGCACCCCGTGTGTTGGGCCCTGATTTTGCCTTGAGCCTCTCGGCCCTGCCATAGAGCTTCTGATCACAGCACGTTATAAACTCCTTAGAGCAGGGAATGTCTCTTCCATCGTCTCTCTTGCCACACCAAGCCCACTGATAGAGCTCACGGCATAATAAGAAACAATTAATAAACAGCTCATTGAATAGTCATCAGAGGGCCCTGACTTTCCATCCCTACCAACCTAGGTGGAGTTTGGAGTCTGTGACCTAGAAATGAGAGAGCCATTCTCCATCCCCAATCTCCTGAGGTCTCCACTCCATCAGCGACACTATAAATAACAACCCTGTCTGTACGTAAATCACTCTTTTCTCAGGTAGACCTATTCTGGAGTCTAGTCAAAATGACAACAGCCCCAAGATTAGATTTAACAGAGGGAGATTGGGAACCAGCCCCACGCTCTGCACTGCTGGACCATGGGGAGCCAGGTCTCATGTCCAAAATCCCTTCCCTGCATTGGAAAGTGAAAGGGAGAGTAAGAAGGAGCCACCTACCTTCTCAAGGTGCCTTTGATGTCCTAGAGAGGAGAGATAAAAGGAAATTCAGTCCCGTATCTCATACTAAGGATCCCTCCTGCTCTGGAGGGGACTCACTTTGTCTTCACAGTTTTGAGGTTCAAAGTGAAATGATTTGTTATTTATTAACATAAACAAAAACATCACACGTGTTGCCTTTGTTCTTTTGGAGAAGTCCTCTGACTGCAGGATCTGGGCCCAGGAAGTTTGTATAAGGAGGCACACGAGCTCTTCGTGTAACGACATGTGAATAACCACCCGGCACATGGAACCAGAGGGCTCAGCCTTCTGATGTGCTGAACAAGGATCTTCCGAAAACTCAGAGGTGTGGGGAAGATCCCCTCCTGCAGACTCCAGTGGGTCCAGAGGGAGGAATGTCCCCCATGCTGTGCTGCCCCCATGCTGTAAACTCTCTCCCCACTCGCCCACAAACATTACGAAGGCCCGTCCTGTGCACTTCTTAACATCCACAGGAAGCTGGGGCTGGGTGAGAACAATGGGTGTGGGGTACAGAGTAACACAGGGCCATTCACTATCCTACATGCCAGGTCAATGCAGGATACCTGAGGAGTGAAGAACGCTGCCCACAGCAGATATTGGTTGCAACAGAGAATTTGACCCTAGGTATCAGCTAGAGAAGTCCAGGATGCTACAGTTTATGTCTCACCTTCTTTCTTGTTTGCTGCTTAGAGGCACTTTTTGAAAATTAAAATAATTAGAAAGCTTTTGAAATTCTAAGGACTACTTATACAGTCAGGATACCATAAGTAATGAACAGCTTCCCTAACTAACTTCAGTTCTGGAAAAAAAAAATCACGACAGCCTCAGACCTCATGTATCAATTTTGAGGCCACTATTTTTCCTTTTTTGGTGTATGTAGGAAGAGTGTCAAAATCAAGTTTAAAATGGAAACTCAGCTTCAATCTTAGCTATTTCTGTAATTAAGGACTGGTTCCATCTTTCATCTTTTGGAGTTAGCGTCTGGAACAGAAAATGCCAGATTGGATCAGACTTTAGGTCCATCTGGTCAGTATTCTGTCTCCAAAGGTGGACAGTGCCAGACGCTTCAGGGGAAGGTGTAAGATAATTTGCACCCCACATTCTCATCCTGCTCTCTAAGAGGTAGCGACTGGCTGAAGCAATGAAGCATAAGGTTTAATATCACTCTGGATATTGTGTTATCCATATAAATATCCTATCAATTCTTGAGTTTTGCTAAATGCTTGATATTAGGGGGCTTATTCCTCCACCCTCTCACTTCCTTGGTCCTTCTCGCCTGAACAGAGAGCAACAATACCCTAAGTCCAAAGATGCCAACAATTCAATGTTTACTGGGGTGAACCTCCAGCAAGCTTAAATCCAAGTTCCTTTTTCCTTATTTTTGAATCCCAACTTACTTCCTGTTTGCCCCTTATTTATATAGTAATATTCTCAGCTATACCTTAACCAATCATTTTACTGAAATTTACCTAACCAATTGTAACATGGTTAGCTAACCAGTTATATCCCACCACCTTCATTAGTTTACACCCAGCAAAATTAATTATCCAGCAGACAGAAACAATCACAGAACCAGACAGAGACCATGAAAATAAACAATAGCAAAGTGGGAACTATAATGACAAAACAATACAGAAATGAGGATTTTACAACTACACCTATAAGGACATAAGGGTTTCCCAGCTGTGTCTATTGGTAAGTGAGTTCTTACCAGACAGAAAACTATCAAACTGCATTTCCTTTTACATCCTCTAGGCCCTTCCCTTTCTCTGGAGGTGATAGATCGGATCACCTTTCCAACAGCCCCAGGTTGCCTGATTTCAATGTGACTGGTTTGGGATGTGAGGATGTGACCAGTTGCTTCCCAGCTGAATGCATCCGATGAAGTGAGCTGTAGCTCACGAAAGCTTATGCTCAAATAAATTGGTTAGTCCCTAAGGTGCCACAAGTCCTCCTTTTCTTTTTCCCAGCATATGGCAGCCCCTGCTGCTTAGCCTAAGAACAGGGTCTCAGACTGTCGCCGTGAGAGAAGGCCCTTACACTGGCAGACAGTGATTTTGATTCTCTCTTTTATACCTCTAGAACTAGCTAAATGATAAGAATACACCTGAATTCTTAAAGTATAGGCCTTTCCAGACAGGCCTGAATATCAGGGGGTAGCTGTGTTAGTCTGTATCCACAAAAAACAACAAGGAGTCCGGTGGCACCTTAAAGGCTAACAGAGTTATTTGGGCATAAGCTTTCGTGGGTCTCAACGACATCTGGTGGCAATGAGTTCCACAGTCTAATTATGTGATGTGTGAAAACATGTTCATTGGATCCGTTTTGAATTTGTCACCTTCTAATTTTATTGCATGTCCCTTTGTTCTTGCATTAGGAGACAGGGAGAACAGAGTTTGGAGTTTGCCATTTTTGGAGGAGTCTTCTCCAACTAGAATTCAAACGAAGAATTTTTTTCATTTAGGACTTGATCCTATGCCCAATGTATTCAAGAAGTATATTTCCATTGACTTTAATGAGCATTTTATCAAGCCCTTAAGGAAAAATAATGTACAGTTTACTAATACTGTATGTTCTGACCATTCACTCCTACACTCCAAAAGTGAAGAGTTAGGAGACTTTCTTGCCCTGTGAAAGGTTCTGGGGGTGTTTCTAACACTGTCTCACCTGCAGGAATTCACTCGCTGGCAGCTGGCACTTCTGCTCCATCTCACTGATCAGGGAACTGAAAGAAGATATTTCCTCAGATAATTTGGCAACATACTCAGCCCTCCTCTTTTCAATTTCCTTATTCAGCTCTTCCAGCTGGGCCAGGAGGAGTTGCTCTTGTTCCTCCAGAAACTGGCGCAGTTGCTGAAATTCAGACACAATCTTCTGCTTCTCAGTTTCTAGCTGTTTCTGAAATGACGAGATACAGCCAGGGAAAGCACAGGTCAAGGACAGGGACATGGAGTGAGTCATGGGACATTTTATAAAGCCTTATGTGTACACATGGGAGCATGTCATTGCAACCCGTAGCATTTAACTCCTGACATTTTATGGAGAACATGCTCTATGCTCAGTAGACAGGTGGTTTTTCAATAGATTTTCAAGAGTCCTAGCTGGTGTTTAGAATATGAATGTATCTTGCATTGTGAGGATATTCTGTGATCCGTGGCATCTGGAAAACCAGATCCTTCAGATAACAGAGAGCACAGCAGGTGCAGGATCCAGAACTGGAGAGGCAAGGACTAATTCTGGGGAGCGAGCAGTAGAACCCAAACTCAGAAACACTGGAAGCAGCGATGTCACTGGGGCCTGTTCCAACGCTCACCAAAATCAACAGGAGTCTTTCCAATGACTTCAGTAGGGTTTGGTTAGGAGTTAAGTGACCATCCTTCTCTGGGGCAGCATGAAAGACCCCCTAAGCTTATATTCCACCAGCTTAGGTTAAAAACTTCCCCGAGGCACAAATTCCTTGCCCTGGGATGGTATCGCAGCCACCACCAAGTGAGTTAGACAAAGATTCAGGTAAAGGACCACTTGGAGTTCCTGTTTCCCCAAAATATCCCCCCCAAGCCCCTTCACCCCCTTTCCTGGGGAGGCTTGAGAATAATATACCAACCAAATAGGTAACCAAGGTGAGCACAGACCAGACCCTTGGGGTTTTAGGACACCAAAAACCCAATCAGGTTCTTAAAAACAGAACTTTATTATAAAGAAAAAAGTAAAAGAAGCACCTCTGTAAAATCAGGATGGAAGGTAATTTTACAGGGTAATAAGATTTAAAACACAGAGGACTCCCCTCTAGGCAAAACTTTAAAGTTACAAAACAAAAAACAGGAATAAACCTCCTACTTAGCATAGGGAAAATTCACCAGCTAAAACAAAAGATAATCTAAGGCATTTCCTTGCTATTACTTACTATTTCTGTAATAATTAGATGTATCATTTCAGTAGGAGCTGGATTACTTGCTTGGTCTCTTTCTTTGTCTCAGAGAGAACACAAAGGAACACAAAACAAAAACTGCATGCATCCGATGAAGTGAGCTGTAGCTCACGAAAGCTTATGCTCTAATAAATTTGTTAGTCTCTAAGGTGCCGCACGTCCTCCTGTTCTTAAAACAAAAACCTTCCCCTACAGATTTGACAGTATCTTCTCCCCTCATTTGTCCTTTTGATCAGGTGCCAACCAGGTTATTTGAGCTTCTTAACCCTTTACAGATAAAGGAGGGATTTTATGCTACCCTTAGCTGTATGTTCATGACAACCCCGCATCCCCCTTCCCAGCTCCGACGCCGCAGAGCCTTTACCCCATATCCCCCCTTCCCAGCTCTGACACCGCAGAGCCTTTACCCCATGTCCCCATTCCCCATCCCTCCTTCTTAGCCAGTCCAAATATACCTGTAGTACGCGCCCCTAGTCACACCCCTTACAACTTATGGTCATGTTCCATTCTGGAGGGTTGTGAGTCTGGGACCTTCATCTCACCTCTTTTGTATCCCATGGGAGGGGTAAGGAGTAAGGTTGTGTCCTGGCCAAGACCGGGCTTTTCTTTGGCTTTTAGTGTTTCTTATGCCTCCCCCCATTCTCCTTTGCCCCTCCTAACTGGTTGCTTGACCTTGGCTTGAGAGAGGAGCCAGGCAGCCTTCCAGTGTGTGCTCATATTTAAAACTTTTATTAAAGCTAATGTTAAAAAAATTATATAATATACAGGTTGGGGAAGGAGTGTCTGCTCATCTTGACATAGTGCTTAGATTATCCACAAATATAAAGTTAGTTTTTAAAAGTCACCCTGTAACACTTTAGAATCATAGAATCAATGAATATCAGGGTTGGAAGGGACCTCAGGAGGTTCTAGTCCAACCCCCTGCTCAAAGCAGGACCAACCCCAACTAACTCATCCCAGCCAGGGCTTTGTCAAGCTGGGTCTTAAAAACCTCTAAGGAAGAAGATTCCACCACCTCCCTACGTAACCCATTCCAGTGCTTCACCACCCTCCTAGTGAAAACTTTTTTCCTAATATCCAGCCTAGACCTCCCCGACTGCATCTTGAGACCATTGCTCCTTGTTCTGTCATCTGCTACCCCTGAGAACAGTCTAGATCCCTCCTCTTTGGAACCCTCCTTCAGGCAGTTGAAAGCAGCTATCAGATCCCCCCTCATTCTTCTCTTCTGCAGACTAAACAATCCCAGTTCCCTCAGCCTCTCCTCATAAGTCATGTGCTCCAGCCCCCTAATCATTTTTGTTGTCCTCCCCTGGATTCTTTCCAATTTTTCCACATCCTTCTTGTAGGGTGGGGCCCAAAACTGGACATCGTACTCCAGATGAGGCCTCACCAATGCCGAATAGAAGGGAACGATCACGTCCCTCGATCTGCTTTACCTGTTCTTATCTGTTCCCATTATACTAACAAACCCATCTGGCTAGGCAGAAGCCACACACTGTGTCTTTGTCCTTTGTTCTTCACACACATTATTAAGGATGTAAGAGTATCAAAAGTCAAACCCAAAATTCTATCTCAGGTTAACAAACAAACAGTTATGGCTGTTGAAAGTAAAGCCAAAAAATGGGGGAGAAATTTGCAAAAAATTTTGAAATTTCAAACTTGTTTCCATTTTTCAGTGTTCAAAATGGGACAACTTTTAATTTCTTTGAAAAATATCATGAAATAACTGGAAAAAATTTCACATTTCTGTTTCCCCTTTTTTCTAAAATGTAATAAAATAATGTCCATTTCCACCACCGCCCCATTTGTTCCTTTTATTCCATTCTCTCTGGAACTCTTCAAAAGTTCTCCCATTTTGGAAAAATTGGCAAAAAGAAAAAGGAAAATCCAGGAGAAAAAACCCGGAAATTATTCATGTTATTGTACTCAGTGGCAAAAAGGAGCAAAAGGGGAAACAAAGGGATAAAAAACATTTGAAATTTTGAAAAAATTTCAGCTTTTTAAAACCAAAATTAAAACTTCAGTTTGAAATGAAAATAAACATTTTTGTTCATTCTGAAATTTCTTGTCAAAAAACTTTTATTATTTATTTGCAAAAGACATTTTCCCACAGAAAAAAAAATGTTTTCTACTAAATCCCATTTTCCTACAGGACATTTTTGTGTTTGAATTTCGACCAGCTCTAGTTGCAAGACTAAAAGAAAAACTACCATTAGCTAAACAAATTACACTCACATTATCAATGGAAATATTTGGATTATTAAAACTCTTTCCTTAATGCTCCATTTTCCTGTTTATACTCAATTAAATCAGAACAATTCTTCTTTACAATGAGAATAAAGAAGTAATAAACTTTCACGGAAGGGAAGATGTTTCTCACTGTTCTTCTTCCGTTAGACTAAGCAGAGTATCAATAATGTCCCTGTGCACATTTGTCTCTGAGTAAGAACAGCACCTACCAGTAGTTCCTGGCTTGTATTTTCCGCACTAGATTTATATGACAGAATCTCTTCTCTCTCTTTTTTCCAACTCTCCAAACGGCTCTGAATTTGTTCCTAACAAAAGAAAAACTGGATTAGCTTTGGTTGCTTTCCCCCATTTTATTTATATTTTCAAGAATATGAAATGCATAATAAAACGGGTGAGTGCTCTAACCACATGACTATACCGTCATTCTCATGCTTGTGGTCTCTCTCTCTCCTGCAAATGACTCTCTAAGGGCTTGGCTACACTTGGAAGTTAGAGCGCATTAAAGCAGCCCCGGGCGCCCTAACTCATGACGCGTCCACACTGGCAGACTCCGTGGCTCCGTGGCTGGAGCGCTCCTGGTGCTCCACCTCGACGAGAAGCCTAACGCTTGATGCGCCCTGGCTGGAGCACCGCAGCACCAGTGTGGACGCCCTGGTCTGTTAGTGCGCTGTGATCGGCCTCCAGACGTGTCCCACAACGCCTGCTCCAGCCACGCTGGTCATCGCTTTGAACTCTACTGCCCTGCCCTCAGGTGACCACCCGTCAGACCCGCCCTTTAAACTCTCTGGGAATTTTGAAAATCCCCCTCCTGTTTGCTCAGCCAGGCGTGAGGTGCTTTCAGCGCAACTTTCCCGGTGACCAGGCCTCCATGCGCCAGGCGAGGCCCCGCATGGAGCAATGGCGAGGTGCTGGACCTCATCAGTGTTTGTGGGGAGGAAGCTGTCCAGTCCCAGCTGCGCTCCAGCCGTAGGAATTACGATACCTTTGGGCAGATATCAAGGGCCACGCTGGAAAGGGGCCATGACCGGCATGGCTGCAGTGCGGGGTTCAAGTGAAGGAGCTGCAGGATGCCCACCGCAAAGCCCGCGGGGCAAACAGCCGCTCCGGTGCTACCCCGTGACCTGCCGTTTCTACAAAGGGCTGGACGCCATCCTGGGGGGCGACCCCACCTCCACTCCGAGCAGCACCCTGGACACTTCAGAGCCCAGTTCAACCAGGCAGGAGGAGGAGGAAAGCGGGAGTGAGGGTGCTGAGGAGAAGGGGGACAGCCCAGCACCCCCAGCATGCAGCCAGGAGCTGTTCTCAAGCCAGGAGGAAGGTAGCCAGTCGCAGCGGCCGGTGCTCGGGGAAGGACAAACTCCAGAGGAGGTTCCCGGCAAGTGGCTTTTATTTTGGGAAGGAAGTTGTTGGGGGCGGGCTCTTGGGGCGAGGAGGGTTAGGGCCGCGTGCCTAGATGCAGAATAGGGCGTTGATGAGCTCTCTCACATCGCGGCAATCGGCCTCAGCGATCTCTTCAAAGGTCTCATGCAGAAGCTGGGCAATGGGCTTGCGCAGGTTCCTTGGGAGAGCCTCTGTGGCCCTTGTCCCAGTCAGGCTAACATGTCCCCACCACTGTGCCGCGAGGGGCGGGGGGACCATTGCTGCACACAGGCAAGCTGCAGACGGGCCGGAGCGGAAGCCGCCTTGCCGCAGAAGACCCTCCCTTGCTTCCCAGGTCACCCTCACCAGCGAGATCTCTTCCAGGACAAACTCATCCTGTGGAAAATGTGGGGACAGTGTTCAGTATAGGGGCCCCCTGCCGCTGTTGGCTCTCCCCGAGGCACAGAAACCCAGAGGACAGTGCGGCCGTGAATCAATCAGTCCCCCTTGCCCCTGTGCTTGCTCACCATTTTGGGGCTCCCGGGGGTTATGTGCGCAACTTTGGGATGAGCGGTTTCTGCTGTTGTGTAGACTGTGCTTGTCTTTAAGTACGGGGGAATCATTGCTCTGTCTGGCGTGAACAATGCTGCTGCTAAGTGTTGCATTTTGGCTTTACAAATGCAGCCTTGAGATCCCAGCCGTCCTTGTTATCAAGGGCCGAAAGACTCCAAAGAATCAGGAAACGTACACGAGAAAGCAAAGAGGACCTGCTGCATGAAGTCATGCAGCTGTCCCTTAATACACATCGAAAAGCGCAGGAGTGGCGGGAGAGTGAAAGGAGGGTCCGCCTCAAGGCATCCCTCATCCTTGCAGCCCCGCGCTGGGGCCCTCTAATAGCCCAGCTCTCTGGCTGTTCAAATTCAGCCAAATACTCTGCCCTGATCCTCCACCTCCTTCCCCCCGGATAACAGGACCCCGGATCTTCATTTTGAAAATATGGTCACCCTACCCCGGCCTCAGCAGATTTCAAGAAATCTGCTGGAATGGGCCAGGCCCGCAACCGTTGTCCATTCTGTATGAGACGCAAACCCCGCTCCCCCGACCCTGCAACGATCCAAAGGAACCTGTGTGAGCTGGAACTTGTAGAGTTTCCTGCCCCCACGTGGATTTCTCCCTGCACAGGGGATGCCCTTGCTCTCGGGCACGCAAATCATACCCTGCTTTACATATCCCGGTGCTATTAAAGCCATACCGCCCTGCGAGTGTGGGTGTCATTACACCCGTATAAAAGTGTATAGCCTCTTCCTGCATGGAAATGGAAACAAGCATTGCTGGCATCAGGCACCTTTACACCTGTCCAACTTGTATTCACACCCGGGGGCTTTTGCTGATATAACTATTTTGTTTAAAAAAAAAAAAAATCCCACCCGTCACCAGCACAGCCCAGTACAAAACCTGTATGCAGAGGAGGCCTGAAAAACACGTCTCCGCAACGTTCTTCCTGTATAAAATCCCTTCTGCTTTTCTACCTTCTCATTGTAGGAAGCTAGTTTTATTACCTTGCTGGTTTTATATTTCTCAGATGGCTCTGTTCTGATTGCTCGAGCCTGCCTGGGCTGGGATGCCTTCCCAAGGCAAAAATTACCTGGGAATCCAGAGCAGCCTCCTCGAGAGGAAGCACGGGGTGGTCTTTGTGACGGCGGGACTCTCTGCACACCACACAGATGAGGGTTTGATCCACTTCACAGAAGAGTTTCAAAAGCTCCTCGTGTTTTTCACATGCTTCCTTCCCCGTTGGGTCTGGGAATTTTTTGGCTATTTCAACTACGGCCCTCAGCTGCCGGTTTGGCTGGAGTTCCCCTTCCTGGAAGGGGTCCCTGCACTGGGGGCAGGGATAGTGGGGCGAGGTTTTGGACCCCTTGCAGTACTGAGTGATGCAGGCTCGGCAGAAATTGTGTCCACACTTGAGAATCACCGGATCGTTAAAATAAGCCAGGCAAATGGAACAGAGAACAGCCTCTTGGAGCTCTTTGACCCGGCTTGTGGAGGCCATGGCACCTGGGAGAGAGAGGAACGTACTGTAACGTTCACTTGCCCAGCAATGTGTCTATCCCCGGCTGGAGCTGGCCTCCGCCCTTCCTGCAGCCGCCTGCCCTCTGCCTCCTTGCTGGTCTGCTGTGACTGTGTTCGCTGGGGCCTGGGATCCTTCAGGTCTGGAAAGGAGAAAATATAAGGAGAGATGTAGATAAAATCAGGGCCGGATTATCCTTCTGTGGGCCCCCTTGGAGGCAATGGGGCGCGGGGCGGGGAGGGCGGTCCCGGGAGCGAGGGGCCGGCCAGGGGCAATGGGGCGGGGAGGGCGGTCCCCGGAGCGAGGGGCCGGCCAGGGGCAATGGGGCGGGGGCGGGGAGGTCGGTCCCCGGAGCGAGGGGCCGGCCAGGGGCAATGGGGCGGGGGCGGGGAGGGCGGTCCCCGGAGCGAGGGGCCGGCCAGGGGCAATGGGGCGGGGGCGGGGAGGGCGGTCCCCGGAGCGAGGGGCCGGCCAGGGGCAATGGGGCGGGGGCGGGGAGGGCGGTCCCCGGAGCGAGGGGCCGGCCAGGGGCAATGGGGCGGGGAGGGCGGTCCCCGGAGCGAGGGGCCGGCCAGGGGCAATGGGGCGGGGGCGGGGAGGGCGGTCCCCGGAGCGAGGGGCCGGCCAGGGGCAATGGGGCGGGGGCGGGGAGGGCGGTCCCCGGAGCGAGGGGCCGGCCAGGGGCAATGGGGCGGGGGCGGGGAGGGCGGTCCCGGGAGCGAGGGGCCGGCCAGGGGCAATGGGGCGGGGAGGGCGGTCCCCGGAGCGAGGGGCCGGCCAGGGGCAATGGGGCGGGGGCGGGGAGGGCGGTCCCCGGAGCGAGGGGCTGGCCAGGGGCAATGGGGCGGGGAGGGCGGTCCCCGGAGCGAGGGGCCGGACAGGGGCAATGGGGCGGGGAGGGCGGTCCCCGGAGCGAGGGGCCGGCCAGGGGCAATGGGGCGGGGGCGGGGAGGGCGGTCCCCGGAGCGAGGGGCCGGCCAGGGGCAATGGGGCGGGGGCGGGGAGGGCGGTCCCCGGAGCGAGGGGCCGGCCAGGGGCAATGGGGCGGGGGCGGGGAGGGCGGTCCCCGGAGCGAGGGGCCGGCCAGGGGCAATGGGGCGGGGGCGGGGAGGGCGGTCCCCGGAGCGAGGGGCCGGCCAGGGGCAATGGGGCGGGGGCGGGGAGGGCGGTCCCCGGAGCGAGGGGCCGGCCAGGGGC
Source organism: Lepidochelys kempii (assembly GCF_965140285.1). Lineage (NCBI taxonomy): Eukaryota > Metazoa > Chordata > Testudines > Cheloniidae > Lepidochelys > Lepidochelys kempii. The sequence goes on along the minus strand of NC_136393.1, from coordinate 49,042,072 downwards.
AATGGGGCGCGGGGCGGGGAGGGCGGTCCCCGGAGCGAGGGGCCGGCCAGGGGCAATGGGGCGGGGGCGGGGAGGGCGGTCCCGGGAGCGAGGGGCCGGCCAGGGGCAATGGGGCGGGGAGGGCGGTCCCCGGAGCGAGGGGCCGGCCAGGGGCAATGGGGCGCGGGGCGGGGAGGGCGGTCCCCGGAGCGAGGGGCCGGCCAGGGGCAATGGGGCGGGGGCGGGGAGGGCGGTCCCGGGAGCGAGGGGCCGGCCAGGGGCAATGGGGCGGGGAGGGCGGTCCCCGGAGCGAGGGGCTGGCCAGGGGCAATGGGGCGGGGAGGGCGGTCCCCGGAGCTAGGGGCCGGCCAGGGGCAATGGGGCGGGGGCGGGGAGGGCGGTCCCCGGAGCGAGGGGCCGGCCAGGGGCAATGGGGCGGGGGCGGGGAGGGCGGTCCCCGGAGCGAGGGGCCGGCCAGGGGCAATGGGGCGGGGGCGGGGAGGGCGGTCCCCGGAGCGAGGGGCCGGCCAGGGGCAATGGGGCGGGGGCGGGGAGGGCGGTCCCCGGAGCGAGGGGCCGGCCAGGGGCAATGGGGCGGGGGCGGGGAGGGCGGTCCCCGGAGCGAGGGGCCGGCCAGGGGCAATGGGGCGCGGGGCGGGGAGGGCGGTCCCCGGAGCGAGGGGCCGGCCAGGGGCAATGGGGCGCGGGGCGGGGAGGGCGGTCCCGGGAGCGAGGGGCCGGCCAGGGGCAATGGGGCGGGGAGGGCGGTCCCCGGAGCGAGGGGCCGGCCAGGGGCAATGGGGCGGGGGCGGGGAGGGCGGTCCCCGGAGCGAGGGGCCGGCCAGGGGCAATGGGGCGCGGGGCGGGGAGGGCGGTCCCCGGAGCGAGGGGCCGGCCAGGGGCAATGGGGCGGGGAGGGCGGTCCCCGGAGCGAGGGGCCGGCCAGGGGCAATGGGGCGCGGGGCGGGGAGGGCGGTCCCCGGAGCGAGGGGCCGGCCAGGGGCAATGGGGCGGGGGCGGGGAGGGCGGTCCCCGGAGCGAGGGGCCGGCCAGGGGCAATGGGGCGGGGGCGGGGAGGGCGGTCCCCGGAGCGAGGGGCTGGCCAGGGGCAATGGGGCGCGGGGCGGGGAGGGCGGTCCCCGGAGCGAGGGGCCGGCCAGGGGCAATGGGGCGGGGGCGGGGAGGGCGGTCCCCGGAGCGAGGGGCCGGCCAGGGGCAATGGGGCGGGGGCGGGGAGGGCGGTCCCCGGAGCGAGGGGCTGGCCAGGGGCAATGGGGCATGGCAGGGGCGGCCCCGCTCCGCCCAATGCGAGGGCCGACGCACAGTGGCCCACCCGGCCCTGTAATGCCAGCGTGACCCTTCCCCTCGGGGATGGGCCTATGCCACACCGCACAGCCCCCCTGCCCAACACCCCCCCGACTCCCTATGGCCAGAGCCACCCCAGACCCACTATGCCCATCACCCCCCCCCGAGACCCTCCCACAAATGCACAGCGCCCTGCACAACACCACCCCTGCCCGCAGCCCCACCACAACTGCCCAGCACCCCCCGTCACTGAACCCCCACTCCCTAGTGCCCCAGCACACACAGATCCTCCCCGCCCCTTCACAGCCCAGCGCCCCCCCCAGACCCACCCCCTAAGCCTTGCCTCCCGGCCGCACTCACTGGCCCTGCTGGAATCGCTCTGCCCCCCCCGGGGAGTGATGCGATCAGCCAGGCCAGGACCTGCCCCGGCCGGGGTCCCTCAAGATGCACTTGCCTGGAGGGGCCCAGCCAAGCCCCCCACATTGCCCCACACCCACACCTGGCTGAGACTGGCCAGGCTTCTGCACCAGTCCCAGGTGGCTCAGCTCCGGGGAGACAGGTGGGGCCCCACAGGTGGTGGGAAGCAGAGACTGCCCAGAGCGGGAGGCGCGCTGGGGTCCGGCCAGGGGGCTGAGAGGAGCCGGGGCTGGGGCCAGGAGGTGGAGAGGAGCCCTCAGCCAGCTGGCGGGCAGGCCAAGAGGAGCAAGTGGTGGGCGGGGGGAGCCAGAGGGCTCTCGGGGTGCAGTGCAAGGGGAGCAGGCTGGGGCCCCTTCTGAGCATGGGCCTGGCTCCCTGGAGCCACTGGAAACCTGGCACTGTATAAAATAACGAATATATTGAACTCCTACGTTTGTACAGATTAGACTTTAGACAAATATTTTCCTATGCAGTCATAAAAAGAATTAAGTCAGTCAAGTCACCGAAGAGATCCAAGCATTTTCTAAACAAAAGAGTTGATCGTAAAATCCCTCATTCCGTGCCCACAAAAACTTTATAGAGGCCAACAGTATCGGCAGAATGATGCCAAAAATATGCCATGATACTTTCCTTCAAACATCATTGTCAAGGGTCCCTCCCCACTCTGAACTCTAGGGTACAGATGTGGGGACCTGCATGAAAGACCCCCTAAACTTATCAGCTTAGGTTAAAACTTCCCCAAGGTACAAACTTTGCCCTGTCCTTGAACCCTAGGCTGACACCACCAAGCATTTTAAACAAAGAACAGGGAAAGAGCCCACTTGGAGACGTCTCCCCCCCCCCAAATATCCCCCAAGCCCTACATACCCCCTTTCCTGGGGAAGGCTTGATAAAAATCCTCACCAATTGGTACAGGTGAACACAGGCCCAAGCCCTTGGATCTTAAGAACAAATGAAAAATCAATCAGGTTCTTAAAAGAAGAATTTTAATTAAAGAAAAGGTAAAAGAATCGCCTCTGTAAAACCAGGATGGTAAATACCTTACAGGGAAACCAGATTCAAAACACAGAGAATCCCTCTAGGCAAAACCTTAAGTTACAAAAAGACAAAAAACAGGAATCTACGTTCCCTCCAACACAGCTTATTTACCAGCCATTAAACAAAAGGAAATCTTTTCCATTTTCTAGCATTTCTAGCTAGATTACTTACTAATTTAACAGTTGTAAGGCTGGATTCTTGATCTGTTCCCGGCAAAAGCATCCCAGAGACAGAAAGAGCCTTTGTTTCCCCCCTCGGATTTGAAAGTATCTTGTCTCCTCATTGGTCATTTTGGTCAGGTGCCAGTGAGGTTACCTTAGCTTCTTAACCCTTCACAGGTAAAAGGGTTTTGCCTCTGGCTAGGAGGGATTTAAAGGTGGTTACCCTTCCCTTGATATTTATGACAATCATCGTTAGAAATTATTTTTAAACATTCCAAAACAGGATCTGATGTGAATTAGAAATAGATCAGAGTTGCCCTCTTAGTCTGATTGGGACTGGAACTTTGCCCAGGTTCTGGTGTTCTCGAGCTAATCAGATCCATTTCTGATATAATTTTATTATTAATGTGTGTTGCAACATTTAAAAACTTCCTCTGGGGGGCCTGCTCATGCCACACCCCAGAATGAGCAGGCCCCCCAGAGGTCCACTTTTTGTATGACTCTTTTTTGAGTTTCAGGTCAAAAAGGTTGAAATGTTCCTTTTGACCTTTCAGAATGGATTGGTTCACGTTTTGGTTTCAAAAGGCCTTTACCTCACATACCCTCCTCCCCACCCCATAGACATTTCCTTGGCCACAAGGGCCCGTCCCAGCCACCGTCTTCTCCTGACTCCCTCTCTGGGTTTTCCGTGGCTCAGCCCTTCGTCCAAGTCACCCCAGGGATCTTGTGAGGACCGCCCCAGGTCACGTGGTGGAGAAGGGACGGAGGGATGTGTGGCTTGCCAGCAGGGAGGGTAAGGAGTGGTTACGGGGTGGGAGGATGGGGGTCCAAGGCCTGGAGGAAGAAGAGGGTAAGGCTGGTGGGGGTGAGGGGCAATGGCTGGGTTTGTCTGCTTTTTTGCCCCTTGGAGGTGGCGACCCTACCTAACAAGCATTGTTAACTTGCTACAATTCTCAAACATAGAGGGAAGCTCACGCGCTCGTCGTAGCCTGGCCGTGGGCCTGGGACTTCGGCTTTGGAAATCGTGGCCCTAATAGTCTATTGCTGCTGGCTCGGCGTCTGCCCGGGCTCTGAGGCTGCGGCCGCCCGACTTTAACTTCTCAAGGAGGCCCTGGAGTTCCCCCGCGGCCAGGAATCTCATGCCAGCCTCGCCTCCCGGGCTCATAGTGGGTAGGATGTGCTGAACGACCTCTCCGAGGACGTTGGCTAGCTCCTCATAGATCAGCAGGTCCTCGGTGAGCCTCTTAGCCACGCAGACCTTCCCTGCTAGCCCGTTCATGAAGGTAACACATTTCCGCAGCCCGTTCTGCAGGGCGACGATCTTGCCCTGGAGCACGGCCAACGCCTGCCGCTCCGCGTCGATCTGAGCCAGGCGCGGCTCGTTGGCCGCGATCTCGGCCTCCACCCGCCGCTCCTCCTCCTCGTGGCTGCGGACGTCTGCTGAGAACCTGGCCGCTTTGTTCGTGTGAACGGCATCCTGGGCCTCGCCTGCGGCTTTATTGGCGGCATCCAAAGCTACCTGCCCACAGCCGACCATGATGGAGCCTGGGGGAAGCGAATGTCATTAGTTCTGGGATAGCGATTTGTACTGGTATTAAACGAGCGCTTGGAGGCCCCGACCGAGATCGGGTCTGCCCATCACCCCAGGCCCTGCACAGCCCCCCCCGACCGAGATCAGGTCTGCCCATCCCCCCAGGCCCTGCACAGACACCCCCCACCCCCGACCGAGATCGGGTCTGCCCATCGCGCCAGGCCCTGTACAGACCCCCCCCCCCATGACAGAGATCGGGTCTGCCCATCACCCCAGGCCCTGCACAGACCCCCCCGACCGAGATCAGGTCTGCCCATCCCCCCAGGCCCTGCACAGACACCCCCCACCCCCGACCGAGATCAGGTCTGCCCATCACGCCAGACCCTGTACAGACCCCCCCCCCGCCCCCGCCTGAGATCGGGTCTGCCCATCGCGCCAGGCCCTGCACAGGACCCCCCCCCGACTGAGATCGGGGGTCTGCCCATCACGCCAGACCCTGTAAGACCCCCCCCCCATGACAGAGATCGGGTCTGCCCATCCACCCAGGCCCTGCACAGACCCCCCCCCCCGACTGAGATCGGGTCTGCCCATCGCGCCAGGCCCTGTACAGACCCCCCCCCGACCAAGTCTGGAGCCCTGTCCACCGGGGCTGCGCAGATACCTTCCCCCTCCCCCCAAACAGAGCTCAGGGCCCCCATCATGCCGGGTGCTGCATGGACCCCCCAACAAAGACTGGGGCCCAAGCGCTGCATATGTGGAGTGGGGTCCCCTAGCTAGTAGCAAACTCCAACCCCCTCCCTTGCTGTGGGGTGCAGACCCCTCCAGCAGCCTGCGGGGAGACGGGCATTCCCCCAGGACTCACCCCCCAGCCACTCACAGTCCCACGGCCCCCCCCAGCAGCCCCAGCCTGGGGCCTCCTTCCTTTCGGGCCCGGTGCTCCTCACACACGGCCTGGGCTCGTGCCCTCCCCAGTGACCCATGCAGCCCCTTCCCCCCCCCCACCTGCCCCCAGAGGTGGGGGCAGCATGGCCAGGTATCCAGCCAGAGCCCTGTGGGGAGTCTCCTGTGTGCTCCCCCCCGGCAGGGCACCGGGGCAGGGCAGCTTCCACAGCCCGGCTGCTGCTCCGGGCAGTGGAGGGTGCCACACCCAGACCCCGAACGGGATCAAGGCCCCGTTGGCCAGTGCTGCCCAGAAGCCAGGCCAAGGTGCTGACGAGCTAAACAGGAATAAATGGGCTGGGATTTGAGAGAACCAGAGTCTATTTCTGGCTCTGCCAGGGCCCCACTCGGTCACCTTGAGCCAGCTGCTGCCCCGCTCTGTGCCTCAGTTTCCCCACCTGTACAACATGGGTAATGACACCCCCCTCCTTTGTGAAGCACTTGAGCTCTGAGGTGGGAAAGAGCTAGATAAGAGCCAGGAATGGTTTGGATTAAACAAGGCCCAAGGTTTTACATTGCTGACTACACGGCAATAAATTATTTGAAATCACGTGGTTCTTAAGTGTGTGGTGAATATGTGGTTATGGGACCTTTCTATTCATGGAACCCATCCACCTATCCCCACACTCCCCTCTCTCCATCCATTTCTCCATCCATCCCCATACACCCCCCCCATCCATCCATCCCCACACCCTGCCCTCCATCCATTCCTCAATTTCCATACACCACATCCATCCATCCATCCCCACACACACCCCCATCCATCCCCATACACCCCCTCTCCCTCCGTCCATCCCCACACCCCGCCCTCCATCCAGTCATCAATTTCCATACACCACATCCATCCATCCATCCCCACACACACCCCTCTCCATCCTTCCATCCTCATACACCCCTCTCTCATCCATCCATCCATCTAGCCTCACACACCTCTCTTTCCATCCATCCATCAATTCCCACACACTCCCCCCATCCATCTATCCCTCTCTCCATCCATCCCCACACACCCTCTCTCCATCCATCCCCCCACACCCATCTCTGCCTCCATCCATCCCAATACACCTCCCCCATCCATCCATCGCCATTCACCCCCCTCTCGCTCCATGCATCTGCATACACCCCCCCATCCATCCCCATATAGCCCCATCTCTCCAAGCCCATACACCCCCTCTATCTATCCATCCATCCATCTTCATACAACCCATCTATCTCTCCCCCTACACATCCATCTGTGTATCTACTCGCTTGGAGGCCTCTTTGTATTCCCTCCCCCTAGTGTAGGACCCACCCAGCTGGATGGTGGATAAGATCCCCTTCTACCACATACAAAACATTTGGCCTGAGCCAAGAAATGAGCCATCTCTAAAGAAGAGGGAATTGTGCTCTCGGTGTCCTGCTGAAACTGCAAACCGGGCTGGGTGACCCAGTCTGAGAACCTGCCAATGTACTTTGTACAGAACAAAACATCCCATGAGAGAGAATCAGAACCACTGCCCCAGAGGGGAAAGGCCCCATGCCCCATTCCCTGCACCCCTGAGCCAGCCATTCCCCATCCCTGGGGCTGGATCGGAGCCAGCGTGCCCTAGAGGGGATAGACCCCCATCCCATTCACCAGCCCTCTTATGCTTGCCAGTTTCTGGCTGGTTCTCCATGCTCAGTACAGACTTGAAGAGCGAGAACTACTGGAAAGGGGATTAAGTGGCCCCATCCTATCGTGCCAGTGGATGGACGGCCTCTCCAAGTCCTAAATCCCTGGTAGCAACTGCGAAGTGTGTGCGATAAGGCGCCATGAGGCAGTAAGCTACAAACAGCACAAGCCACTCACCCGCAATTGTCCCCAGGAGAGGAATAAACATCAGCCCGATGCCGACATCTCGTTGCAGTCGGTTGCGTTCTGCTTCCTCTCGTTGTCTCTGCAGCTCGGCCTGCATTTCTCCGAGGTGTCTGTTGGCCCTTTCCAGCATCTCTCTGGCCTCTCTTTCTGACCTGCGGCAAGAGCCCAGCTGGATCCTTAAGCGCTCGAGGTTCCCTTTCTTTTCCTCTTGCTCATCCTGCAGGTTTTTCTTCTTCACTACTAACTCCTCGGTTGTGGCATCTACCGACTCCAGCTGCCTTCCCAGCTCCTCTTCTGCTGCTGACATCTCTCGGGAAGCTGCCTCGATTCGTCCCCGGATTTTCCCGTGTGCATTCGGATCTGCCTCGGCTTCAAGTAGGTGTTGGGTGAAACACACCAGTTCCCTCATCCCTGCCTCAAAACGGTCCCGGACGACCAGTTTATAACCCTCATCTCGCCCAGAGCAAGTCGAAAGAGCCATGGGGAGCTGCCACAAGATGATATCCTGCCTGCAAGAACAAAATAACTCTGAGCATCGCAGACAGATGTTGGGTCCAGCTGTTAGCAGAGGACAGCTGTTATCCAATCTGTGCACGGTTACACCTGGGCAAGTACAGAACAACTCCACGGGTGCAGCAGGGTCGCTCCAGATTCACACTGGTGACCGAGATCAGAATCCAGCCCTGACTCCATTGAAGGCAGGGGGATCACTCTGGATTCACACTGGTGACTGAGATCAGAATCCAGCCCTGACTCCATTGAGGGCAGGGGGATCACTCTGGATTCACACTGGTAACTGAGATCAGAATCCAGCCCTGACTCCATTGAGGGCAGGGGGATCACTCTGGATTCACACTGGGTCACTGAGATCAGAATCTGGCCCTTTATCGTTATTTGATTCCTCACAAATGGAAAAGTTCTGTGGCCTCTTCAGGTCCACAGGATCTTCTAGTAGACAGACTGATTCCTTCCTTGCATTGCAAGTCCGCACCTCGCCTTTCCCCTGCCGATCTGAAATTCAAGGCGCGTCAGCTCCAATAAGCAGGGACACGTCTGTAATGTAAACGTTTTCAGTGGGAAAGGGCCTCACGTAACCACAGAACAAAGGAGGGCCCTGATTCCTCGCCGTGTTCCTAGTTTAACATGGAGGTGACTTCGTGTTACCAGTTCTCATGGGAGGTTTTAACCTTGGTGACTGGAGAATGTGATTTTTTCATACCCAGCCCCCCCGGCCTTTGACTGTCTTCCCTGCACCACAGGGGTTTTGGGGTACGGGTGGGGTGGGGTGAGCAGCTCCCTGCCCCAGGTGGGGGGGGGCGGGTGGTGGATCCAGGGTGCAGGTCTGGGGCTCTACTGATGTAAGGCAGGGGCAGATGCGAGGGCCGGGTGCTGGCAATTAATTGATGTGGCAGCTTCAACAACCTCTGCAATTACCCTTAGGTTAACGAACCGGCTGATGGTGCCATTGGCATCTTCCAGCATAACCGCACCCCAGCTCCGCTCTGCCCATCGCCTCAGTGGAGGGGAACGTGCTGACACCCTGAAGGACGGGTCTCCCAGCGAGAAAGGAATGGTGGGGGAAAGGAAGTAAATGAGCCCCTGGCGTGGGTGGCAAAGGGGGCATACAGATGCCACGACGAGGGGGGAATGAGGGACTCTGGGATCGGCGGAAAGAAGGCACACCGAGCCCCTGGCATGAGTACTCCTAGGGGAATTCTGTGCCAAAAAATTGAAAATTCTGCACAGTTCTGCATATTTTATCTGACAAAGGAACACCGTATAATCACACCAGTTTCAATTATTTTGGTAATTCATTTCAAAACCCCTGTCAGCAAGTCTGTCTGTCTGTCTGTCTCCAAACAACAAAAAAGGATTCCCCCAGGAGAAGAGAGTTAAAAAAAAAACCCTATGACCACCCAGTTCCTGTTTCTCTGTTATGCTTTTGTTGGGCACCTCAGTCTGGGTGCATCATGCATGGTAGCTGGGCACATCCCTGCCCCTCCGGTCTATTACTCGATTCTTGTTTTTTCATCCTGTCCCCATAGAGAGGTTCCCAAACAGAGGACACTGCAGGAGGGATGGAGAGGTAGAAAGGGGCTACAGTTAGGGGGCACTGGAGGGGAGTATTTGGGGGGTGCTGAAGGGTGTGTACGTATACTGGAAGGGGGTATTTGGGGGGGTGCAGGAGGAGGCTGCGTCAGGCCTCCCTCTGCCCAGACACCATACACCATTCCCTCTGAGCCCAGGGATCCAGCGGCAGACACAGCCTGATGCTGGCCAGACCAGGGTGGATGGAGTTTCCCGATTTCAGTGCTGAGCTGTGCAGAGTTGATGGTGCGCAGGGCTCCATCCCCGCTGGGCTGGGCACTCTGCTCACGGCGGGACACGCCGCCTCCTTCCTTCAGGGCATGCCGGGAACAGCCGCTGCCGGGAACCCTCCGGCTCCCGCTCCTCTCCGCAGTGCCCTCTATTTGTGGGGAGCCAGACTCCGCTGGGTCCAGCGGTCCCTAATGGCGGCCAGGAGCTCTGCAGCGCCAATTCTGCAGAGAACAATGAAATTCTGCGCAGAGCGTTAATTCTGCAGTCCTCGACTAAATAACGACGACGAGAGGCTCCTGAATGCTAGTAAATGCCCGAGGCTTTATTGGAAGTGCTCAGCGCTGCGTCATCGCAAAGCAGGAAATCCAGGGACCGACTGGGCCACTCACACGGGACGGTCGGTTCATTGCCAGGTGTGCATAGTGAACTGCCATCTGGCTGAATCCCCCCTGCGCCTCGGGGGAGCTACTCAGAGTAAGTGAGGCCGCTACGCCAGCTTCTGATTTCCTCCCACCTGTCAGGAGGAACCCTGCGCCCATCGAAATCAAAGGGAGCTTTGCCTCACCCTTAGTGGGCACAAGGTGGGCCCTCCTCAGGCCGTACCCCTGCGGGCCAGGTTTCTGAAAGGCTTTAAGTATCTAACAGTGCAGATGGGGACCTAGGGGGACTCTCAAAAGTGCCAAAGCTGGTTAGGTGCCTAACTCCCCTTGCAATCCACTAGGTGCCTAATTCCCCTTGCAATCCAATTTAAGATCCCCCAGGTGCCAATCATAGAATATAAGGGTTGGAAGGGACCTGCACCATTAGGTGACTAAATCCCTTGAACACCTGGCCCTGTGAGTCTAGCAAGTGCTATGGCCCCATCTTGCAGATGTGAGGCCCAGAGAGTGGGGAAGTGACTTGCCCTTCAGCTAACAAAGTGAGGCACAGGAAAGACTGACTGGAACCCAGGAGTCCTGGCTCCCAGCCCCCTCCACCCCCCTCTGTCAACGCAAATCTCTCCTGGGTTACTGAAGGTGGAATTTGCTCTCCAGCGCAAGTAGCGGGAGCTCTGTCGCTTGTGATGTTTCTAAAATCTATAAATCCTGCTTCATAGAGAATGGGCATTTTCCTCATCTCCCCCCTCCGTGAATCTCTCTGTAGGTTCTTATCAGGGCCAACTACTACCTAAGTGTCTCACCTCCCCCCGTACCCTGTGGCTGAGATGGGGTAACGATACATCCCTGTCTTACAGATGTGAAGCCCAAGCACAGAGAAATAAAGTGACTTGCCCAGGGTCACAAAGGACAGCGTGTGGCAGAGCAAAGACTAGAACCAGCGTGTGCCGGGTCCTCGCGCAGCACCTTGACTGCAAAGCTGGCCTTTCTCAAGCTCGGGTCTTGCAAAGCAAAGGTCATATTTGGAGCGAAGCGAGGTGGGGCTATGATTGGTTGATTAGGGAGACTCCCCATAGCATGAGCCAGTAGCTCGGACCCCACCAATGCATCCATCTACTCAAATAGGTCTTCTTCCTCCACGGTCAGCTCCTTCATCCCCTGTTTCACCGCTCCCTCAATTGCCTTCTGTTCTTCCACGCTCACGGGGGGTAGCACAGCCTTCAGCTCTCTGTCGATCGTCTCCACCCTGGCCTCGACACTCCTATCAAACTCCTTTTTCTTCTCGATCACCATGTCGTAGATGGCTTGGCGGGCCTCTTTGCAACCTTTCTGTAATGCCTCCCGCTCAGACTTGAAGCTCGGGTCGGAAGGTTCCATGGCGATCAGTCGCCCCAGGCTGCTCACGCGATCCATCAGGTAATTATTGGACACTTCGGTGTAGGTCTCAGAGATCATGTGCACCAGGTGGGCCACGTTGGAAGCGTTGAACGCCTGGGTGTAGATGGTGTCTATCACGAAGGATTTGGAGGAATAATTTTCAATTTTCTGCACATCTGAGACAGAACTCACAAATTCCTTGATGTCCCGACTGAGGCAGGAATCAATGAGGCTGGAGATCATCTGGAAGAATCTCACCATCTTCTCCCACTGCTCCTTCACCCTCCCCAGGGCCTCCAGCCCTTTGATCAGCATCTTCCGTGCCATCTCAAAATCGATTTCTTGCACCTTGCATTTCTCCATGGTGCACATGATCTTCATCAGCTCATCATTCTGCCTCTTGAAGTTCTCAAAGCTCCTCTGATACTCATCCTGGGTCGACTTCAGCATCTCCCGGCTCTGCTCGACCTTCAAATGTGCATTTCGCAGGGCACTGGATCCTCCCGTTGAGCCTTGCTGACATTTAGCCACGTTCAGCGGCTTGGCGGTGAAGGCAGGAGATCCCACTGAGGATTTACTGTGTGAATCAAATTCTGATGCTGTTTGGTATAAGCGTTTGATCTCTTCAACGAGAGACTTCTCTTCTTCCTTTCCTTTGTTTTGGGACAAGGCCATCTTTTCCAGCTGTTCACAGATACGGAGGCCAGATGCGCAGATCTCTTGAGCTTGATTTTTTGGCTCACACATATTTTCCGTGTCTATGCTGCTCTTCGTCTTTAGGAAACTCTCTTTCAGCCAGTTGGTGTTAACTTCCTGAGTTTTCTCATTGACGACTTTCTTCATGTTGAGGCCATCGTGCTCATCGCTTAGCTCTTTGAGCTGCGTTGCAAACGTCAGTAGCATTTCTGACTTGGCAAAAATGCTGAGTGCCGGCATTATGCTTCCATGGTTGAATTCCTCTGGGCCAGCCGCTGCACTGGCTTTCATTTTCCCAGCTTGCATCTTGCCGTGTTTTCCCGTGAACATGCTTGTAAACCCATTGATAAAACTGGTCATTCCATCTGTAATATTCTCCACAACGGTCATGCCCACAGCATCCCACCCTGTGGGGATGGCTTTCATGGCTTCCTTGTACTGGTTAAAAGATTCATCGACCTGCTGCTTCATCTGGTTGTGATACTGTTCGGCCAGCTTCTGTGCCTCCTTGGCTGCTTTCTCCTTGATCTGTTCTTGCTGCAGGGCTATCTGGATGTCTTTCAGCTCATCCTCGTAACCTTTCTTGGCATTCAAACAGGCCTCCATCAGCTCCTGGATCAGGTAGATGACGTCTGAATACTTGTCCTTCACCGCCTGGGCTAAGTCTTTGCAGTCGTCTGCCACCGCCTTCATGTTCTTTAGGTGCGTCGGCAGCATGGCATTCACCATCTCCATGTCCTGGAACAGAATTTTAACAATCACCTTCATCCGTCCCGGGACGCTCATGGAGAGGAGTCTGATCTGGTCCATGTTGACGTGTGCGGTGTTGAAGGCTGCCCAGCCTTGGTTACTGACTTGACACAAGCAGGCCCTGAAGGATTCTGGGTATTTGATGTGCTTGAAGCCATCCTTAGGGGGGTTCTTATTGATGGAGAAGTCTCCCTGCCCTGCTGAAATGAAAACCAGCTGCCCCAGTATGGCGATGGAGATGGGGGCCGGCATGAGGAACTCCTCCCAGTTGGCATAGGACTTCATCCTCAACTCCGTCTCCTTCCGCACATCCTTGGCTTTGCTGACACTCAGCTGAGCTTTAACCAGCACCTGGGACTTTCTGTCTTCATCTGCCATTGGGCAGCCAGTAACCCTGAAAATATTATTAATTATTATTAAATGTGTATTTTAGAGTAGCACTCAGTTAGGAGAAAGGCTCCAGCGTGCTGGGAGTGGGACAAAGACCTAGGAAGATGTGATCCCTTCCCTAAAAGAGCTTACAAACTAAAAAACATGTACTAGTGGGTTAGCGCGGGGCGGGTGAGTCAGGACTCCTGGGTTCTCCCCCCTGCTCTGGGAGGGGAGGGGCGTCTAAGGCGTTAGAGTGGGGGATGGGCTGGGACTCAGGATTCCTGGGTTCCATGTGTACAATGGGGCTAATAATCCGGCCTTTCTTTCTCTCTGTGGTACGTATCTGTCCCCATTTAGTGTAGTATCTGGGCGCCTCACACTCTCTAATGTTTTACCCTCGTACCCCTCAGGGAGGCAGGGCAGAGCTGTCTTCCCCATAGCAGGGATGGGAGAGCCTAAGCACCAGATGTTCAAAGGTGTCTAGGCACCTCACTCCCACTTAAATCAATGGGAGTTAGGCACCAGGGAGAAACCTGGCCCCAAGTCAGAACTGAATGTGGGTCTCGTCTAAAACTAGCTGCCTAACCACTGGCCCAGCTGCCTTCCTCTGCTATTGTCAAATTAGATTATAAACACTCGGGGGCAGGGACTGTCTCTCTCTCTCTGTGTCTGGGCAGCGCCCGGCCCAATGTTAGCTGCATATGACACATGTTCCAGAATGTGGTGTTGCACTTCTTCTTCCACAGCAACACTGTGGGTGCTGAAAAATTTAAAGTTCCTTTATGCTGAGAACAGTTGGAGACATCTGTTAATGTGTTGTGTTCAGGTTTGTTCTTTGCTTTTTTGTTTTAATTGGCTGGTTGACTTCCAAAGTGTCAACCTCTGAAACAACATTTGATGCCTGCATAGTTGACGTGTCTCAATAGCCATAAAGCCCACACACTTGTGAAGCTGCAACTGGAAAGCAGACTCAAGAGTAAAGTAAGAAGATCCATAGATGGGAATTGGAGTGTTTATGTTCCCAGCACACACTCTTTCTCTTTAATGGACCAGAGGAAGGTATCTGCGTAGATACTTTTAGCTGGGGTAGAGTAGATCTTCATCTCCCTGATCTTCAATGGTTGTGTATTACCCTCCTAAACCTAGGCCACAGTTGCACCATCCTCTCCTTCAAGAGAGTAGAACAGAATTAAGGGAGAGAGAGGGCAACAGCAGCATAGGGAAGCCTGGGCTGCCCTGTCCATGTGGGGAGTGGGACGGTAGGATCCCCTGCATTAGTAAGTTATCAAGGCACAGAAGGGATGGCAGTCGCAGCTAAACCTTCCTCCGTTCCTTTAAGAAAGGAGCAAAACAGACATTGTCCAGAAACATAACACAATCTCTTCTCTTACCAGCCTTCCAGTGACAGCTTAAAGGGCTAATTGACTATGTGGATATATGATTATCCACCAGAGGACAGTCAACATTCAGGTGATTGACTTTAGCAGTGTAGACTGTGTCCAGTTTTTTCACATACTTTCTGTATTTGTATTTCTAAGCCTCTGCTTTATTTTGCCTTCCACTATCAAATGCATGAAACTTTTTAACAACTTATTGAGCATCCTGATTTACACGGATAACGTACTATTTTGTAAACTTTAATATTTTTTTGTGACTGCAAGCAAACATTTTAGCATGATTCTACAGGTAACTTCATAAGTATTTATTACTCTGATTTTAACCTGGAAACAGTTGTTACTTTGACTATTTTTTTGGGGTGATTGGAAAAATATTATGGCAAATTCTAACTTTAAAAAAAAACAAAACAAAATGTTGTTTATAATGGTCACTGTATATTACTACGTCAGTGAAAGATTACAGTAAATACTTCAGCCAGTTAGGAACTATAAGCCCAGTAAGCTTGGTTCTCTGTCTTCCTTTTGGCATTCTAATAAAGCCTCATCTTTGGTTGCTTTTCTTGATGGTTTGTATTTAATAAGTTCTACAATTTTCTATAAATAAAAGTAAATGTTAATAGCCTATCTGTGTATTTTCTTGAAAGACCTAAATTAATATTCTCTGCTAGATCCCTGGTCCTTGGCTAGCATCCCTACTGTTTACAAACAGAGCCTACCATGAACATTAACACCAGGATTCACGCTGGTGTTCAAGTGAAGTTGCGCTTTGCATCAGAGATCTCGTCACTTGAACACCAGCGTGAATCCTGTTGTTAATGTATATATTTAAATAGCTCCTGTGCTCTGCTTAGTGTATTCCCATGTTCCTTGAAGTCTTTAAATCATGATTTGAGGACTTCAATAGCTCAGACAGAGGTGAGAAGTTTATTGCAGGGGTGGGTGGGTGAGATTCTGTGGCCTGCGTTGTGCAGGAGGCCAGACTAGATGATCATAATGGTCCCTTCTGACCTTAAAGTCTATGAATCTATGAAACGGGGCCCTGATCTCAGCTGGGGCAGGGACTGTCTCTCGCTGTGTGTCTGGGCAGCGCCTGGCACAAGGGGGCCCTGATCCCCGTTGGGGCCCATAGGTGCTCCTGTAATACAAACAGTTAATAATACTAAGGAATGAATGTGCTGAATGCAGGAGGCAGAAAGGGCTGCACTGAGAACTTGTCCGACTGGATCAGCTCTGGGAATATCATCTGCGTAGCGTCCGGTCTCCTCTCTCTGACAGCGGCCACCGTCACCTGCTTCAGAGGAAGGTGTAAGAACTAGGCAGTAGGAGACGCTGGATAATCTCCCTGCAGGGAACGTTCCCTCCTGACCTGCAGGAGCTGACGGTTGGTTTTCACGCTGAAACAGGAAGGTTAGAGCCTCACCAAATCCTGAGGGTTTGTTTCTTAATCCTCACTATTCGAATTCGTGGCTGGACTCCATTGCAAGTGTCCGAGCCTTCTTTTGAATCTTCTGGAGCGGTTGGGCCCTAGCTTGTCTTGTGGCAGGGAGTTCCACCGGACAAGTGTGCCTTGTGTGATCAGTCCATCTGTTGCTGTTCAGTTTCTTTGAATGTACATTTTATGCACTTACCCTCAAGTACACTTGCCTTCTTTTTTCCTTTCTATTTTTTAAACTATTTAGCTTGGTGCTACAGAATCAGTCTTGACATCCCAGGAGTCGTTTTCTCCAGAGACTGATCCACCCCAAGTTTATGATCGGACCAGGACAGGTCCTTCTCCTCACCACACATCATTTACCGCCCTCCACACACACACCAACGCCTGTGTCCTGAGTGTAACCGGTGCAGCGACGCTGCCTAAGTCTGCAGAAAGCCTGAGCCGATGGCTCTGCGAAGGAAGAGCTGCCCACGCACGTCAATGGGGCGATGACCCCTAAGCCCAAGGTAGAAACCATGATGTATTTCACTGCCCAGTAAAGCCCCGAGACAAGGGGGCCCCAGACTATGACAATCACCACATCTCATTTTGTCAGGACAAGTGGTGGCATCTGGGGGTACCACTGCTCACTGGTCTTATCTCCGTGGGCAGAAGATAATTCGTCCATCCACCTAGTACTGGCTACACGGGGACTTTCGGCGTCACTGCACTGGTGGGGAGGTGGATGTTTTTAGCCCAGACCAGCCCCGGCTCGGTGGTGCTGGAGTCACGGAGCTCCCTGCTACTCTCCATTAAGGAGCAGTTTGGGCCGGGACGCGGGAGAAGCTGGACTACGAAGTGCCCTGCTGGGATCCGGAGAGAGCCGGGTTATTCACCGCCCCGCTGGTCCCGATCCCCGACTGATTTGCCGGGTGAAAATTTCGTTAGGCCAGGGCTTTCTTTGTTTCTTTATAAAAAAACAACCAACCTCCCCCTCCCCTTCAACCTGCCCACGGGGGCAGAGAAAAGCCTTACCACGAACTGCCTAGCTGCGCCCGCTTGCTTCCTCCTGCCAGAGATGCTGGAACCCAGAGCCCGGCGCTGAGTGTAGACAGCAGTGACTGCGCCAGGCAGCTCCCCGGAGGGTCAATCAGCTCCGGGGAACCTGAGGTTTGTGTGGGATGGGTGAGATATTGCCTTTTAAGGGGCTGGGGAAGTGCAGGGACTGGACCCACTGGCTTTCAGACTCTCATCTCTCCCCGCAGGTTACACTAGCAGGGGGCAGGACGTTACAGCTGCTGAGCTCACCGCATCCGCCAGGGCTCCTGGACCCCTCCACGCCCCCCACAACCTCCCTGGGTTCCCCCCCTCCCGTACCTTCAGGGAACCCACTCCCCCCATGACAGGGGCTCTGTGCCCCCCACTGTCCCCTCCCCCCCCGTCAGAATCTCTTGTGCCCCACACTGCCTTTTCCCCCCATGCCGTTTCGCCCTGTCAGGAGCTCTGTACGCCCCCCATCCCATGGCCTGCCCCCCAACCCCCTCTGGTTTCGTTTCTGGCTCTGGCTCAGAGCTCAGTCACTGAGGGCGTCCACACGTTAAACTCAATTGGGATGATGAGCAAACAGCAAGCCCGGCTCTGCTCACCCTGTGAGGTGGCAATTAGGCCATCGACCCATCCTTCGCTCTACAGACCAGAGGGCTCTGCCCCCCCCCACGCTTCCCCCTTCGGATTGCCCCCCCAAAACCACTAGGCTTCTGCCCAGAGACGCCTCAAATGTTCCCTGAGAGCCTGGAGCCGATGGGCTGTGGTGTTTAAACGTAGCACGGCCAGAGAGAGAATGCTGGTGCTTCCCTAGCCCAGCCAAAACGGGGCAGAGCGGGGCTAGACTGAAGCTCCTTTGGGAAGCACCCTCCTGTATTCGATGATGTGTGGGGCAGCTGGTGCTGCTTAAGATTGGACTGCTAAAATTGTTTGCTTTAAATGCAATGGGGGGTTTCCTGCTCCTGCTGGCAGCCAAGGGGGATCTGTCAGGAAGCCTGAAATCTGAGACAGTCCCCCAAGAGCCAGCCGAGAATCAGGGGAGTTGAGCTGGCCCTTGCCAGCCTGGGGAGCAGTCTGTTTTCTCTCTCCTGGTTTTGCTTCTTGTGTGTTATCGTGCTTGAGTCTAAGCGCTGAAGCCAGGACACATTGCGACCTTCCAGGAAGAGTCTCGATGGGTTTAACCTCACTTGTGTGTGTGCGCACACGCACCAAGAAACATAACACCTCATAAAGAAACTTCTCCCGTGTTTCTCCACTGCATGACAGAGGCTCTCGCCCCCTGGAAATGGGAAAGCTGGGCTTTTTTCAGCTTTGTTTTTAAACCAGCAAGCCCCGAGGAAAGGTTATTTTAAGGGCAGAAGTTTCTGGGGAGTATCACGGATGTGAAAACCACACAGCAGCTAAAGCGTGTGAGTGTGATGAGCAAAGCCTCAAGTCATTTAGCAGAAATTACTTACCACTTATCACCATTCTCAGCACAGTCCTACTCCCTAATCACATTGTCTGACGCTCATAGGAATGGAAAGTATGATGAAGTTCTTCTTATGATCTGACTATTACATTCATGTTCAGAAACGTCAATACAGAAAATAAAACAAAGCCACCAACCACATCCCACCCCAGGCAGGACCCCATCTGGGGTATCACCAAACAGATACACCGCACAGTCAATGGGGACCCCCATCTTGAAAGAAATCTTCCGCGAACCCCCTCTTCTAGCCTTCAAACAACCCCCAGCCTCACCAAGCTGGTCATCAAAACAAATTCCCCACAGACCAGGACCCACCAGTCCAAAGTGGCCCTGGAACAGATGCAAAACCTACATGGATGGAGAGGGAGTGTACGGGGATGGATGGATGGAGAGAGGTAGGGATGGGGGTGTGTATGGGAAGTGAATGGATGGAGAGCGGGGTGTGAGGGATGGATGGAGGGAGAGAGGGGTGTGGGGGGGATGGATGGAGAGGGATGTATGCAATATATCGAGGAAGGGAGAGGGGGATATGGGAGGATGGACGGATGGGGGTGTATGGGAATTGATGAATGGATGTAAAGAGGTGTGTGTGGATGGAGGGAGGGATGTGTGTGGGGCTAGATGGATGGATGCAGTGAAGGGTGTGTGGGAATGGAGGGAGGCGTATGGATATAGATGGATGCATGGATTGAGGGGGGGTGTATGAGGATGGATGGAGAGGGGATGAATGAGGATGGAGGGCGGAAGAGGGATGTGTGTGGGGCGATCGATGGATGGAGAGGGGTGTGTGGGAATGGAGGGAGGGATGGGGGTGTGTATGGGAATTGAATGGATGGAGAGGGGGGTGTAATGGAGAGAGGGGAGTGTGGGGATGGATGGAGAGGTTCCATGAATAGAAATGTCCCATGACCACACATTCACCGCATACTTAAAAACCACGTGAATTTAAATAATTTCTTACCATGTTGGCAGCAAAGTAAAATCTTGGGCCTTGTTTAATCCTAACCATCCCTGGCTCTTATCTAGCTCTTTCCCGCTGCAGAGCTCAAAGCGCTTCACAGAGGAGGGGGGTGTCATTATCCATGTTGTACAGATGGGGAAACTGAGGCACAGAGGGGTGCAGTGACTGACCCAAAGTGACCCAGGAGGGACCTGGTAGAGCTGGGAATAGATCCGAGTTCTCTCAGGTCTCAGCCCATTTATTCCTGTTTAGCCCGTCAGTGCCTTGGCCTGGCGGTTAGACAAACACCAGCGCAAAAGGGCCTCGATCCCGTCTGGGGTCTGCGTGTGCCCCCACCCCACACACAGAGCAGAGCAGCTGCCCAGGCCCCCTGCTTGGGGGAGCACACAGGAGCCTCCCCACAGGGCTCTGGCTGGATACCTGGCCATGCTGCTCCCTCCCCTGGGGTGGGGAAGGGGCTGCGTGGGTCACTGGAGAGGGAACAGACGCAAAACCTGCAGCCGTAGCTCCACTGCTACAATGATCAACGCTCCCCCAATGCACCTTCCACGATCCACGGGTCCTACCCCTGCCTCTCACGGCGTAGGTACCTCGCCCAGGGCGCTAAATGCCCCAACGAGCACTAGGCGCTCTCAAATGAACTCACATGGGACAACGATAAAAGACAAAAAACACCTGCTCCCCTGTGGGTGACCCCATCGCATGGCGATCACTCCATATCTGACCTCTCCATACTCGTCCTCCAAGGAAACCAGCACAACGCTTTCCAAAGACGAGCCCAGGAGCTTACATCCCACACTGCTGGACGCAAACTCCCGGCCCGAACAGAGACGCTGGTTTGCGGTCTCCTTACAACAATCTGGAGCCCGCTACCCCGTTGCCCTAGGGCGGCAGATGGTTGAATTGCCCACTTCATCTTGCAAGGTGTGTTAACTCCTTACGCTAAACGATCTGCTCCCCCTTGGATTTAGCTGTGACGCCCTTTCCCAGCCCCGCAGAGGAGCTTGGTGCAGGTCGAAAGCTTGGCTCGCTCTCCAGCAGCAGTTGGTCCAATAAAAGAGAGATTACTGACATTCCCCACGACACGGATCTGACCCTCGTCTTTCAACCCCGCTCATGCCTGCGCTGTTCCCACGCAAACACCCCTGCGGGAATGTGACCTCACCGCTGGGGCGTCTCCCCGTGGCCAGGCATGGCATGGCAGCACTCTCCTCTCTGGCGCCCCCTCCTGGCCCCCTGTGGCATGGTGACTTCCCTCTCTGGCGCCCCCTCCTGGCTAGGCAAGACATAGTGGTTGTCCCCTTTCTGGCGCCCCCTCCTGGCCCCCTGTGGCATGGTGACTTCCCTCTCCGGTGCCCCCTGCTGACAATCACTTTAGTCTCTTCTTGCGACTCAGCCCTGCACCCAGGTCAGGCTTTAGTCCCTCCACAAAACCCAGCGTCTTTCAAGCTGGCCGTCGCCCCATGGTCCTTCCCCCCCCTTGCAGGGCTTTGAACCATCCTTATCCTCCTCTGTCCAGGGGAGCCTCACACCCCCTTCCCGGGCGGCTGGGGGACCCAGGCCCATCCTCTGCCCCAGGCTCCACGGCCTTGGTGTAGTAACGGGGCCGACCCATTTACCCTTCTTGCGAGCTCAGCTGTGAAATGTGAGTGAAAGTCACGAAAACATCCCCAGCCCCCGGCAACTCTGACGGGAAGCAGAGGAAAGGGAAACAGAAAAACGAAAGGAGTCCAAAACGAGCGCGCCTCCAGCCAGAACGCACGGGCTGGGCAGGGATCACGCCTGGCAGCCAAGAGAAACTGAGGACCGAAAATTAATAAACCAAACTTGGCGCGTGGGAAATTAGCCCGAACTGGGAGACTGAGGGGATGAGCTGCTCCACCCCCCACTCCCTCTTGGGGTCCTTAAAGAAAACGGCTGAGGGGGAAAAACCGGTTTCTGGAGCAAGCGCCACCATGGGGGCTGCTCCCCACCCACCTCCTGGGACCCTGGGGCCTTCGGCCTCCTGATCCACTTGAGTCATAACTGAGGCCTACAGGGCCAGCGGGGGGCGTGACTGGGCAGGACAGAAGGGGGGGGGCGTTAAATCTAGTGCCAGCCTGATTCCCCCCCGCCCGAGACACCCGGGCACCACCCACCACTGGCAGTGCAAGGGGCTGGATGGAACAATCAGTCACAGCTGCACCCTGCTTCTGAACACCCGCGGGTGACGTCAATGCAACAGCAGGGGACGGGCCCCTGCCCCATTCCCCGCCCCCCGGAGCCAGCCAGTCCCCACCCTGGGGCCAGATGGGAGCCAGCGCCCCCTAGAGGGGACAGGCCCCGTGCCCCATTCCCCACCCCCCTGAGCCAGCCAGTCCCCGCCCTGGGCCAGATGGGAGCCAGCACCCCCCAGAGAGGACGGGCCTCTGCCCCATTCCCCGCCCCCCTGAGCCAGCCAGTCCCCGCCCCGGGGCCAGATGGGAGCCGGTGCCCCCTAGAGGGGACAGGCCCCGTGCCCCATTCCCCGCCCCCCTGAGCCAGCCAGTCCCCGCCCTGGGACCGGGTGGGAGCTGACGCCCCCTAGAGGAAAAAGGCCCCGTATTAGCCACATTATTTCAAAATGACTTTATTGAGCTAGAAAAGCGGGGTATTTACAGGGTTAAGGCTCATAGGTCCAAGGACCCCTCAGCGCCGCCTCTTGGCAGACCTGGGCGGGGCGGGGGCAGGACCCGCTGCCCCCTTCCTCTTGCTCCCCCGGGTGGCAGGGGTAGCGGCACTGGGCGGGGCAGGCGTGCCGTCCAGGCGGTAGGAGGCCAGGTCGACAGCCTGCTGGAGGATGCCCGTCAGGAGGAACTCGGTGCTGGCGACGGGCAGCCGGGCGCTCAGGGCGGGTCGGCAGCGGGGAAGGTCTTCGGGGCAGGAGATGATGACGCGCTTGTCCTGAAAGGGTTAAATCCTGCTCACTCCCGACCCGCAGCCCCCCCTTCTGTGCCCCTCAGTCCCGACCGGCAGCCCCCCTTCCTTCCGTCACTCCTGCCCCACAGCCCCCCTCCTCCTGTGCCCCTCACTCCCTCCCCTCCTCCCCGCTGCCCTTCAGCCCCCCTCCCCGTGTCCCCCCCAACCTCCCCTGCCTGTCACTGCCAACCCGCAGCCCCCTCCGTGCCCCTCAGTCCCGACCCACAGCCCGCACTTTCTTCCGTCACTCCTGCCCCACAGCTCCCCTCCTCCTGTGCCCCTCACTCCCTTCCCTCCTCCCTGCACCCCTCATTGCTGCCCCGCAGCTCCCCTCCCCTTCACTCCCCCCCCCCCAACCTCCCCTGCCCCTCACTGCCAACCCGCAGCCCCTCTCCCAGCTCTGCCGGTGCCCCTCACTCCCCCCTCACCTTGTACGTCCGGGGCATATGGGGCAGGAAGACCCCCCCGCTGCACTGGATGATGTCCTTCATGTGCTCGGGCTCCGGCTTGACGTTGGGGGTGACGTGAATCTCGTAGCCCTGCGGGAGGGGGACGCGGCTGTGACTGACCCACCCCCTGCTCCCATGAGGGAAGGGGCGGAGCCTGTGGAAGGGGCGGAGCCAGCGAGGGGCAGGGCCCATGGACCATGTGTCCACAGCTGAGACCTCGAGGGTGAGGAGCTTGTGACAGGGCCAGTTGCAGGCGGCATCCTGCCCAGATGGGTCCACCAGGGTGCTTAGGGCATGAGTGGGGGGGGGGCCCACAACTGCAGCTCTCCCCCCCCCATGTGGTGTACGGTGGGGAGCAGACTGGGGGGGGGGTGAGCGGGTTCAGAGGGTCTCACCTGCAAGAGGCTAGTGGGGGGTGGATGTTGGGGGGAGCCAGTTGGGTTTAACATGCAGACGGGCCCCCCGAAGTGGGCAGTGTGTGGGGGGGAAGGGGTCTCAACGGCAAGGGCCCAGGATGGTGCAGGGGGTGTCAATGGGGACGGGGGGGGGGGTCTCACGTGCAGCAGGCCCCCCGCGTGGTGCAGGGGGTGTCAATGGGGTCGGGGGGGCTCACGTGCAGCAGGCCCCCCGCGTGGTGCAGGGGGTGTCAATGGGGTCGGGGGGGGGCTCACCTGCAGCAGGGCCCCCCTGTGTGGTGCAGGGGGTGTCAATGGGGTCGGGGGGGGCTCACGTGCAGCAGGCCCCCCGCGTGGTGCAGGGGGTGTCAATGGGGTCGGGGGGGGCTCACCTGCAGCAGGGCCCCCCCGCGTGGTGCAGGGGGTGTCAATGGGGTCGGGGGGGGCTCACGTGCAGCAGGCCCCCCGCGTGGTGCAGGGGGTGTCAATGGGGTCGGGGGGGGGCTCACCTGCAGCAGGGCCCCCCTGTGTGGTGCAGGGGGTGTCAATGGGGTCGGGGGGGGCTCACGTGCAGCAGGCCCCCCGCGTGGTGCAGGGGGTGTCAATGGGGTCGGGGGGGGCTCACCTGCAGCAGGGCCCCCCCGCGTGGTGCAGGGGGTGTCAATGGGGTCGGGGGGGCTCACCTGCAGCAGGGCCCCCCCGCGTGGTGCAGGGGGTGTCAATGGGGTCGGGGGGGGCTCACCTGCAGCAGGGCCCCCCCGCGTGGTGCAGGGGGTGTCAATGGGGTCGGGGGGGGCTCACCTGCAGCAGGCCCCGCCGCGTGGTGCAGGGGGTGTCAATGGGGACGGGGGGGGTTTCACGTGCAGCAGGCCCCCCCGCGTGGTGCAGGGGGTGTCAACGGGGTCGGGGGGGCTCACCTCCAGCAGGGCCCCCCGCGTGGTGCAGGGGGTGTCAATGGGGACGGGGGGGGTCTCACCTGCAGCAGGCCCCCCCGCGTGGTGCAGGGGGTGTCAATGGGGACAGAGGGGGGCTCACCTGCAGCAGGGCCCCCCGCATGGTGCAGGGGGTGTCAATGGGGTCGGGGGGGGGCTCACCTGCAGCAGGGCCCCCCCGCGCGCTCGCTGCAGCGACTGGGCCAGGCTGAAGTGGAAGTTTCGCTCTTGCTCGGGGTCCCGCACCAGGAAGCCGCTGGGCGACAGGAAGCAGGTGCTGCGTCCGCTCTGGGGGAGGGGAAGGGGGGCAGGGTCACCTGGGGCAGCCCCCCAATGTTGCTTCCTCTCCCGCCCTCCGGTCCCCAGCCTCGCCCCAATCGTTCCCTCCGCCCTGCCCCTCCCCCACAGGGTCCCCCCTCCCACCCTGCCCCCCCCCCGGGGTACCTTGGCCAGCCAGTCCAGCGTGACGATGGGCACCCCCCGGGCCAGGGCGCACAGGAACTTGACGGTGCGGCGCACCCGGTCCGTCACCAGGTGGGTGCAGTCGAAGACCGACTGGGCCAGCGTCCCGCCCAGCGCCGAGACCACCCCCTCGCCCGCCTCGTCAATCACCCCCGTGAACAGCACCTGGGGGCGGGGAGCCCAGTCAGCACGGACCAGCCCGTCCCCCAGACTGCCCCCCTCCCCGCCCCTCGCAAGCGGGGCGGCTTGGTACAGTCCCTTCCCCACCACCCCCAGGGGCAGAGTAACTTGCTAAATCCCCCTCCCCACCACCCAGGGGGCAGGGCTGTTTGGTATGGTCCCCTCACACCCTCCCCCCCCCGGGCAGGGTAACTTGGTACGTCCCCTCCCACCCCAAGGAGGGGGAGCTGTTTGCTACCAGCTCCTCATCCCCTCCCCACAGCAAGGCACCATGGTAAATTCCTCTCCTACCCCACCCTTACGGCTTGGTACGTTCCCATTAGGTCCGTTAAAGGTAGGGGTACAGCCCCCCCCCCAACTTGGTACAGCCTGACCACCCACTTCCACTCCAGTGCAGGCCTGCTGGAGCCTGGATTCCAGCCCCCCCCACCCCCCCTCCCGCCTTGCACCCGTGCCAGGGCCCGACGGGCCGTGTCCCGCCCCACACCGGCCCCAGCAGGTCAGCAGGTCTCTGGACTCTGAACAAATGGCCCAACGGAAACCCCGAGTGTGTCTGTGTGGGGGGGGAGAGTGGGGGGGGACGGGACTAAAAGTAACGCACGAGGGGAACTGCTGGCCACAGGAACAGCCAACCACCAGGGCGTCATGGCAGCGAACTGACGCAGGAAACAGGTACGCGAGCCGCAGCCAGCGCATCACCGCCATGCGTTAACCTCCTCAGGCCTCTCGACACATTTCTGGTGGCCTGAGAGCGCGGCCACCAACTCCTGCTGGTGGCCGCTCTGCCAGTTTTCCCTAAAACGCTTCATTAATTTGAGGAAACACAAATAAACGTGCACCTCGACACGTCCCAATCATGGGCATCGATTTACGTAGGAGGGTCTTTTCCTGACTCAGTCACAGAAGTAACGCAGAGTCGTCTCTGTTCTTTACTGGACCGACAGCACAGAAACGCAAACAGGGTGCTTTGCACGTTCCCGTCTCTTTTCGGAGGGGGACGGTTTGGTTGGTTAGCTAGTGGTCTACTGCTGCGAGACGTGACACTTGTCTGTTAACATCGCTTTTCACCGTCTCCCAGCTGGCTGCGAGAAGCGATATGAACAAACCGACAGATATCACCTTTCCCAGCCGATTTACTGTGACAAATTAAGCCGTGGAGGCCATGGGAGGGGGGTGGTGAGCTGGGGGGACGGAGCCCAAAGCCCCAGGGCTGAAGTCCGACCCCACCGCCTCTGGGAAGGTGAAGAACTCAGTGTGTGTCTCCCCAGAGGCGGGCAGATTATGTATCATCTACAGATCGGTCTACACAGTCCCTGTCGTCCCCCCCCCACTCCCTCCTCTGAACCAGGATAGAACCCAGAGCTGGGAGATACGTGGGGCGGGATGGGAGTTGGCACCCCCTAGAGGGGAAGGGCCTCCCCGCCCCGCGGTCCTGGGCTTTCTTACCCTGGGGGAGGTCGTGCCACCGGCTGCCCCCTGGGATCGGCGAGGGGCCCTGGCTCGCAGCCCCTCCACCTTGTTCTCTGTGCTCTGACGGCGCAATGTGGGGACCGGCGCCTCCTGCAGGGGCAATGAGGGGAGTGAGACTCACTTACAGCCCCCCCACCCCGCCCCTTCGGAGTTCTCCCCAGCCACTTAGACCACACCCCCATAGTCCCACCCCCTCGCAGGACAGGCCCTGCACCTCGAGTCCACCCCAGCAATGGATTCCCCCACCACACTGTATCAGGCTCCGCCCCCAGAAAATTATACCCCGCCCATTTTGCAAACAACCGGAGTCAGTCTGTCCACACAATAAATTACACCCTGGCCCCTAGTGCCCAGGCCCCACCCATATTAGGCCCCGCCTCCCAGTGGCCAGGCCCTGTCCATAGCAAGTTAGGGGTGGGGCCCGACACCTGCGGTGGGGACTTTCTCCCAGCCCTGCCAGTCCTGCCCAGTGGCCTGTTACCCACCTGCCTCTTTCTGGCATCGCTCCCAGCATCCTCTTGGGCCATGGTACTGCCCACTTGTCCCTTGCCCTGCACCTGAGGCGGATCCGGGGTGGCCACCCCTCTCCGCTTGCCTCGGGCCTCCCTGGCTGGCTCTGCTGCACCCCTCCTCCTGGGGGCTGGCTCCAGGGCGGGGACTCTCTGGGACCGCCGGGCTCGGCCCTGCAACGCCTCCGGCTCTGGTCCCCCTGAACCCCTCCTGGGCTTGTTGGCTGGGGCTGGTTCCGTGCCTGCAGCCCCCCGAGATCTCCGGGCCCGGCCTGGTGCCCCCTGGCTCGAGGCCTCTGGCTCCGTGGGGGGGTCCTGGGTCCGCACAGCCCTCCTGGGCCTCTTCACAGGGCCGGGCTGGTCCACCTCCTCGACGCTCCCCGGCTCCGGCGCCTCCATGTACACGGCCGGGCTGCAGAGCTGACGCCGCCCCCTACGCTGGGGGGCGGCCGGGGTGGGCTGGCTGGGGTCTCCAGACCCCACTGGCTTCTCCGCCCCACCCCGCCGGCTCCGCCTCTCTGGAGCAGGGGCTGGTGGAGGGGGAGCGGGAACCGGAGCGGATCGCAGGCTCCGGCGCCTCACGGGTGTGGAAGGACTGGGATGAACCTCTGGGACCTGGGGGGGGAAAGAGAGACAGAGATTGGGGGGCTGGGATCCAGGACTCCTGGGTTCTGTCCCCAGCTCCGGGAGAACGTGGTGCAGGAGCTCCCCAGTCAGTGTGTGCAGTCTCCATTCCTCCAGGAGAGGGCGCCAGCCCCTGCTCACCTTCCCAGCATCCTCAGGCCGTGCCCCCGGCGGGTGGGCCCCAGCCCCCGTGACCCCGACAGCCGCTGGGGTCTCCCATCTCTCCGCAGCCTCCGGGCCACCTGGAGAAGAGGATGAATTAATTCCAATCAGCAACTGCAGTTCCCTTCATTGCCACTAGATGTCGCTGCCTGCCAAGGCACATCATGTGACTGCCAGCAACACCCCTGCTCCTTGCACAGGGTGTCTCACACCCCCCCCCACCCCCCATCACTCACCCCACCCCCCACCCCCCATCACTCACCCCCCCATCACTCACCCTGCCGTCTCAGGCGCTGCCCGGAGCGGCTGCCTCCGGGCTCCGCTCCTGCCCGCCCGCCCTCACCCGGCAGTGCCAGGGCTGGTCTGCGGGGGGCGCTCAGCACGAGGCGCACGGGCTGGGATTCCTCCTCTTCCGGCAGCTCCCCCCCAGCGCCCCCTGCTGGCAGCGCCCGGCCAGGGGGCTCTGACTCCTCCTTGGGGCCGAGGCGAGCAGCAGCGGGGGCCTGGGTGCCGAGGGGCAGCAGCCCCCCAGAGGCCGGGCCGGGTACTGCGGGCTGCGCCGGCTCCTGAGACAGGGCTCCCCCTGGTGGCGGATGGCGGAGCAGCAGCTGGGTGTCCTCCTCGGGGGTGAAGGGCTGGGTGGGCTGGTCCGAGTGGAGCCCGGGGTCCTCGCAGAACAACTGAGTCGCCCCCACAACATACAGATCCTCGTCCGAGTCCTCCTCCTTCTCTGAAGAGGCGCAGACTGAGGGTGGGGGGAGGAGGAGGGGGGAAAAGAAGATGAGGATAGAACCCAGGCATCCTGGCTCCCAGCCCCTCTTCCTCACTCTAACCACTAGCCCCCACTCCCCTCCCAGAGCTGGGGAGAGAACCCAGGCGTCCTGGCTCCCATCCCACCCTGCTCTAACCACTAGCCCCCACTCCCCTCCCAGAGCCGGGGAGAGAACCCAGGCGTCCTGGCTCCCATCCCACCCCCCTCTAACCACTAGCCCCCACTCCCCTCCCAGAGCCGGGGAGAGAACCCAGGAGTTCGGGCTCCAAGCCCCTGCTCTAATCACTCCAGTCAGCACTGGGTGGCTCGGCCCAGCCTGGCACAGAGGCGGGGAGACCAGTCAGGGCAGGTCTGTCACAGCAGCAGCTCTCGCGCTTCCCAGAATCCTTAGCAACCTCCTCCTCCTCCTCCCCACCATGAAATCCAAGATGGCGGCTCCAGACGGGTTTCCTCTCTGCCCCCCCCCCTTACCCTGAGCGCCTTAACCCAGCGTGGGGCCGTTGTGCTCACCTGGAGCGTGCAGGGCTGGGCCAGCAGGGGGCGACATCACGGACCCTGCAAAGGGATGAGAGTGGCAGCAGGAATTGGTGGGGGAGGGGTGACTGCCTGAGGCCCTGCCCCTGGGGTCACTAACTCCACCCCCTGCCTGCGGCCCCGCCCCCAGGGGCATCACTAACTCCGCCCCTCTGGTGACATTGGTGAGTTCTCAACCCAGCAGGGCCACGGAGACTGAGCTGCCCTGTCTGGCCACCAGATGGAGCCACCCCGGGAGGAGACGCTGATGGGGGCTGGGATTCCCCCCCAACCCACCTTTTGCAGGTGGGGGTGATCTGAAGACAAACGTCTGGGTGGCTTCCTCCTCTAGGCTGCTCCCAGAATCTGTGGAGAGAGGAATTACCCAGGGTCCTTCACAGCTTTCCCACCACCGATCTCTTCGCTCACGGCCCCACAACCCCACAGATCGCCTGCTCAGAGGGAGGGACGAACGCTAGGTCATGGGGGGAAACTGAGGCACAGAAAGGGGAAGAGACATGCCAGAGGTCACACAGATACAGAACCCAGGAGTCCTGGCTCCGCCCTCCCCCCTTAACCACAGATCCCACTCCCCTCCCAGAGCCAGGGATGGAACTCAGGTGTCCCACCTGCCGCCGCGGGGGCTCTGGCGGCCTCGGCCCCCGCGGACGGGGTCTCCTCAGCCAGGTAGCACTGCGTGGCCTGCAGGGCAAAATCAGCGTCCTCTGGGAAGGGGAAGAAGAGCGGAGACTCCAGGTGAAACTGACGCGCCTGATCCCAGCCCAGCATGCAGGGCAGGGCCCTCACCCCTCGGGAGCCGGAGACCGGGGCAGGGAACGGGACCCAGGCGTCCGGGATGGCAGGGGCAGGGCCTCGGGAGCCGGAGACCGGGGCAGGGAACGGGACCCAGGCGTCCGGGATGGCAGGGCAGGGCCCTCACCCCTCGGGAGCCGCAGACCGGGGCAGGGAACAGGACCCAGGCGTCCGGGACGGCAGGGCAGGGCCCTCACCCCTCGGGAGCCGCAGACCGGGGCAGGGAACGGGACCCAGGCGTCCGGGACAGCAGGGCAGGGCCCTCACCCCTCGGGAGCCGGAGACTGGGGCAGGGAACGGGACCCAGGCGTCCGGGATGGCAGGGGCAGGGCCTCGGGAGCCGGAGACCGGGGCAGGGAACGGGACCCAGGCGTCCGGGACGGCAGGGCAGGGCCCTCACCCCTCGGGAGCCGGAGACCGGGGCAGGGAACGGGACCCAGGCGTCCGGGACGGCAGGGGCAGGGCCTCGGGAGCCGGAGACCGGGGCAGGGAACGGGACCCAGGCGTCCGGGACGGCAGGGCAGGGCCTGTGTCTCCCAGCCCCCATATTTACCCTCCACATCCGTCTCGCTGTCGTCTCCGGGCTGGGCTGGGCCCCACGCTGGCTCTTTGTTCCCCTCGGTGTCCATCACCTTGGCCTCTGGGCTGACATGGGA
Organism: Lepidochelys kempii; assembly: GCF_965140285.1. Lineage (NCBI taxonomy): Eukaryota > Metazoa > Chordata > Testudines > Cheloniidae > Lepidochelys > Lepidochelys kempii. The sequence continues at coordinate 49,011,816 of NC_136393.1, read as the reverse complement.
CTGGGGGGCCGGTAGCTCCTCCCCACCTGCCTGGGCTGGGCCCCCCACCAGACCTGGTGCCTGGTCGAACTCTGCCCCGGGAGCTCCCTCCACATCTGTGTCGCTGTCTCCACTGGCTGTAGGCAGGTGGAGTGTCTGTTGGCCAACATCTGGATTCTCCTCCACATCTGTATCGCTGTCCTCAGCGGCGACAGGCGGGGGGTCCTTTTGTCTTCCAACATCTGGTTTCCCCTCAGCCTCCTCCACATCTGTATCACTGTCCTCAGCGGCGACAGGCGGGGGGTCCTTTTGTCTTCCAATATCTGGTTTCCCCTCAGCCTCCTCCACATCTGTATCGTCGCCTGCCTCCACAGTGGGCTGATGGCTCCTCTGTACAACATCTGGATTCCCCACAGACTCCTCCACATCTGTATCACTGCCCACATCAACAGCGGGTAGATGGCTCTTTGCAGTGACATCTGGATTTCCCACAAACTCCTCCACATCTGTATCGCTGTCCTCATTTCCTGCAGGCCGATGGCCCTTAGGATGCACATCTGATTTCCCCACTGTCCCCGTCACATCTGTATCTCTGTCTCCAGGGAGAGCAAGTTGATGGCTCTTTGTTACAACATCTGGATTCTTTGCCTCCTTTTCCTCCACATCTGTATCACTGCCCACATCAACAGCGGGTAGATGGCTCTTTGCAGTGACATCTGGATTTCCCACAAACTCCTCCACATCTGTATCGCTGTCCTCATTTCCTGCAGGCTGATGGCCCTTAGGATGCACATCTGGTTTTCCCACCGCCCGCGCCACATCTGCATCTCCACCCCCTGGGGAAACAAGTTGATGGTTGTTCGGTACAACCACTGGAGTCTCTGCCTTCTCCTCCTCCACATCTGTATCACTGCCCACCTCAACAGCGGGCTGATGGCTCTTCTGTACATCTGGATTCTCTGCAACCTCCTCCACATCTGTATCGCTCTCCCCATCTTTGGCAGAGTGATGGCTCTCGGGATGCGTATCATCTGGATTCTCCACTCCCCCCTCCACATGTGTGTCTCTGCCCCCAGGGAGAGTATGTCGATGGTTCTGCTGCACATCTGGATTCTTCACCGCCGCCTCCTCCACATCTGTATCGCTGTCCCCATTTCCGGCAAGCTGATGGCCCTTTGGATGCACATCTGCATTCTCTGCCTCCTCCTCCACATCTGTATCACCACCCAGCTCAACGGCAGGCGGGTGGCTCTTTGGATCCACAACATCTAGATTCTCCACATCTGTATCGCTCTCCCCCAGGACAACAGGTCCATGGCTCTTCTGCACAACATCTGGATGCCATACCTCCTCCTCCACATCTGTAACGCTGCCCACCTCAGCGAGGCAACCGTTCCCCAGGCCCCCGACAGCTGGTGCCTGGCCCGTGCCGACGCCCCTGTGGCCAGGCCCCTTGACCAAGCGGCAGGTGGCCAGCGCAGGCTCTCGGGCCGTCCCAACAACCCCCATGGCCCTGGGCTGCTCGGCACCCAGGGCAGCGACTCCGTTCTCCGGCGGGCCGGGGGGCCTCTCGCCGCCGTAGCTCAGGCGCAGGGAGGGGCAGGGGGCGTCAGGGGTCTCGCCACCTTCCTCATCGCTGGGGGGCAGAGAACAGCAGATCAGAACCCACCGTAACCTACAGAGTCAGCACTACCGAACCGCCCACCCCACAGCACAGCGCCCCCACCGAGCTCCCTCCCGAGCCCCCCGCAGCGCCCTCCACTGAACCCCCGCCCCACAGCACAGTGCCCCCTATCAAGCCCCGCTGCGCTCCCTACCAAGCCCCCGCCCCTCAGCATAGCACCCCCCCGAACGTGCCTGTGCTCCCTCCCGAGCCCCCTGCCGCGCAGCACAGCTCCCCCCACTGAACCCCCCCAACCCCAGTACCCCCTACTGAGCCCTACAGCAGCCCCCTGCCCCACAGCACAATGCCCCCTACCAAGCCCACCCTGCGGCATGGCTCCCACTACTAAGCCCCCCCAGCAGCCTCTATCAAGCCCGCTCCACGACACAGCTCCCGCTACCAAGTCTCCCACAGCACCCTCTACTGAGCTCCCTGCCCCATAGCACAGCGCCCCCTACTGAGCCCACCCCATGGGGCAGCTCCTGCTACCAAGCCCCCGCAGCACAGTGCCGCACTGGGATCTTGGGGTCAGCACTTACTGCTGGAGGAGAGCGCCCCCTGCTGAGCCCCCTGCCTCGCTCCCTGCAGCAAATCCCCCCCTCGCTCTAACCACTAGACCCCGCTCCCCACCCAGAGCCAGGACAGAACCTATGTCCGTCTCTACCTTTCCGGCACCACAGTTGCGCACGGGGAGGAGAACGCTGCATCGGAACGGACTCCGGTGTCAGAGGAGGAGTCGGAGCCTGGTGGAGAAGACAGACACAGGGTGTCAGCAGGGAATCCGGGGGCCTGTGCGTCTCCCACCTGCAGAAGGTTTGTTACCATAATATCGTAGGATGCCTGAGCGCTGGCGCTGTCAGTAACCAGAGGGGAAGTCCAGACATGGAATTCCCGACCCTCATCCCTCCACCCCCAATTTGTTATCGTAGGGTCTACTGTAATAGAGAGGGGTACAAACAAAGCCAGGAGTCCCGACTCCCAGCCCCCTCCCCTGCTCCAGTGACTAGCCCTTACGCCACGGGAACAGAACCCAGGAATGCTTGCCCATTAACACTGGTTTGTTATTGTAGGGTCTACAGTAATATCATAAGGTCCCTGTGCATAGGCGGGGTGGGGGCTCAACAGAACCTCCCACTACCCTACTCATGCCCTCACCTAGCTACTTTGTTATTGTAGGGTCTATAGTAATATCACAGGGTACCCTAGTGCCACAATTGTGTGTAACCTTGCAGGAAGAGGGAGTCCATACAGACTCAACCCCCACCCCCCACACTTCTGAATCCCACACTCATGCCATGCCTGGTTTGTTGTTGTAGAGCCTATCATAATATCATACGGAGGGGGTTGCCCTAATGCCAGGACTGTGCCTAATCTGTGTGGAAGTGGGAACCCAGATACAGACTCGCTCTCAGCCCCCCTGCGTGCAGACCGTGGCTAGTTCATTATCGTAGGGCCTACCATAATATTATAGAGTTGCCCAAGTGCGAGGACTGTGTAATCTGTGTGGAAGAGGGAGGAGCCCAGACATAGAATCATGCCCAGTCCCCCACACTCATGCCCTGGCTAGTTTGTTATTGAAGAGTTTATCACAATACCATAGGGTCCCTTCACTCCAGGGCTCTTTATAAACTTGAGGGCAGGAGCCCAGACACAGAATCATTGGCAGTCCTGCCGCACCCCAGCCCGACTTGTGCCACGCCTGGTTTGTTATTGTAGGGCCTACCATAATATCACGGGGTTGCCCTAATAATGCAATAGCTAGATGTAATTTAAGTGGAAGCGGGAGCCCAAACAGAAAAACAAACCAGCAATGGTATGAGCGTGGGGTTGCTGGTTTGTTATTTTAGGGTCTGCAATAACATTACAGACCCATCCCCACAATCCCAACTCACCATTGCTCCCCGGTAGTTGCAGGAGCCTTCCTCCGCCCTGCGACTCCTCCTCATCCTCAGAGTCCCTGGCCAGCAGGGCCCCGTAGCCCATCCTCTTGCTGGGCGCAGGGGTTTCCTCGATGGCCAGGGTGTTGGGGACCCGGGGCTGGGTGGGCGGCACCTCCAGAGAGTCTTCAGGGTCGGCGCCCACCAGGGGCAGCAGGAAGTACTGGCAGCCCAAGTCCCCGAACATGAGGGTGTCGCCATCCTCCAGGCTGTAGCGGACATGGGGCAGCAGCACGGCACGCTGGCGCCGGGTCCGGTTCAGGCTGCCCCGATCATAGAGCAAGTGGGGTCCATCCGGCACCGGGACCTCGATCACCGCATGGGCCTTGGAGACAGAGGGGGCCGGCAGGCAGACCTGGCAGCTCGGCAGCCGCCCCACCACATTCTCCCCGGGGTAGATCCAGAAATCTGGGGGGGAGAAAGAGAACCCCGGAGTCCTGACACCCAGGGTGAGCCAGTAGACCCCATTCCCCTCCCGGAGTAGGGGAGAGAACCCAGGAGTCCTGGCTCCCAGCCCCCCGCCGCTCTAACCACTAGCCCCCACTCCCCTCCCAGAGCTCAGGAGAGAACCCAGGAGTCCTGGCGCCAGGATGCCATCATCGAGGGTCATCAGAGCACCGGTGCCCGCCCACTTCCTGGATCCCAATAGGATCCCCCAAGTGAGCAGGTGAAATCTCCAAGGGGCGGGTGGCTCTGATGGGCGGGGCCGGCCCCAGCCCCCTCCCCCCATCCCCACCCAGCACCACTGACCTTGCTCTGGCCCGTATTTGCTGCTGAGCAGGTGCAGCCGCCCCACGGGCCGGGGGGCTTCCCCGTCGGCCTCTCCCCCAGAGGGGTCCCCGTCCTCCCCCCACTCCAGCAGCTGGGTCTGATCCATGGCCTGCAGGGCAACAGTCACAGGGTGAGTGACGGGCACCCCCCCAGTGCTCCCCTCCCCCCAGTGCCCCCTATCAGCCCCGCCCCCCGTGTCCCTCTCTGCCTCCCCACCCCCCTGGCAGCACCAGCACCCCCCGGTGCCCCTCACTGCCCCCGCCCCCTGTCGGCCCCCCCGCCCCCTTCCCGTGCCCCTCACTGCCCCCCCGCCCCCTGGCAGCCCCAGCACCCCCCCGCATACGCCTCACTGCCCCCTCCCAGCCGCCAGTGCCCCCCTCCCGTGCCCCTCACTGCCCCCCGCCCGTGCCCCTCACTGCCCCCCCACCCCCTGGCAGCCCCAGCACCCCCCCGCATACGCCTCACTGCCCCCTCCCAGCCGCCAGTGCCCCCCGCCCGTGCCCCTCACTGCCCCCCCACCCCCTGGCAGCCCCAGCACCCCCCCGCATACGCCTCACTGCCCCCTCCCAGCCGCCAGTGCCCCCCTCCCGTGCCCCTCACTGCCCCCCCGCCCCCTGGCAGCCCCAGCACCCCTCCACATACGCCTCACTGCCCCCTCCCCGCCCCCAGTGCCCCCCTCCCGTGCCCCTCACTGCCCCCCCGCCCCCTGGCAGCCCCAGCACCCCCCCACATACGCCTCACTGCCCCCTCCCAGCCGCCAGTGCCCCCCTCCCGTGCCCCTCACTGCCCCCCGCCCGTGCCCCTCACTGCCCCCCCACCCCCTGGCAGCCCCAGCACCCCTCCACATACGCCTCACTGCCCCCTCCCAGCCGCCAGTGCCCCCCGCCCGTGCCCCTCACTGCCCCCCCACCCCCTGGCAGCCCCAGCACCCCCCCGCATACGCCTCACTGCCCCCTCCCCGCCCCCAGTGCCCCCCTCCCGTGCCCCTCACTCCCCCCCACCGCCCCCTGCCCGTGCCCCTCCATCCCCGGCACCCCCCGTGCCCCCTTCCCGCCCCCCCAGTGCCCCCTCTCTGCCCCCCGCCCCCTGGCAGCCCCGGCACCCCCCCCCGCATGCCCCTCCCCGCCCGTGTCAGGCCCCCCCCGAGCCCCACACTGTCCCGCGCCCCGTCAGCCTCCCCGCCCCCCCAGTGCCCCCCCGTGCCCCTCACTCCCCCCAGTGCCCCCTGTCAGCCCCGCCCCTCTTTGCCCCCCCAGCTCTGCCAGGCCCCCCCCTCACCTCCTGTTCCAACTGCGGCCCCCCAGGTCCCTCTCCGCGCTTCCCAGCGGGGAGGCCCCTGATTGGCCAGCCGGGGCCTTCCGGCATAGCCTTCTCTTGTTCTGATTGGTCAGTGTGGGTGCCCGTCATTGGGATGGGCGGGTCCTACCGCCCTTGTTCCCGCCCCGCTGCTCCCTGGGGCCTCGTCTGGAGGTTGGAGCATCGAGAGGAGGCGGATGTGCGTGTAGAGTGTCGACCCGGAACCATAGAGCAGCACAGGGTTCCTGGCTAGATTGTTCACTACGAGTCCGTCACCCCGCCCTTTTGGCGCCAACGAGGACCATAGAGAGGCCAATGTTCGGGTAGATATTACCCTGGAGACCATAGAGTGATACCGTGCCCTAGGCTAGAGTGTACACGACGGGTCCGCCACAACATGGAGGCGCTGTCGCTCCTCCCGACGAGCGCCACCTGGGATCATAGAGAGGAAACGCGTTGCCTAGACGTTACCACTGGACCATCGAGCCGTGGGGGCTTTTGCAGGCTGGACTGGGCAGGCTGGGTCCTCCAAGGCATGGCGGCTGCGGTCCGTGGACAATCTCACCGGAACCATAGAGGGGGGGGCGAGCCCGTAAGAGTAGCTAGAGCGTACGCGCCGAGGTCCTCCCCCACCGCGGGCCCCGCCCTCTTCTCCCCATGACGTCACCTGCGACCATGGAGGTGAATACGCTTGTGCGGAGAACACCGCGCAACCATAGAGCCTTGGTGTGGGAGGCTAGAGCGTACACACCAGTCCTCCAGAAGATCCGGGGCCTGGGGTGATTTGCAGGGAATGGCCGGAGGGGGTGCATGGGGCTGGATGGCCGGAGGGGGTGCATGGGGCTGGATGGCTGGACAGATGGCATGTAGAGGGCTGGGTGGCTGGAGGGGGTGCATGGGGCTGGATGGCCGGAGGGGGTGCATGGGGCTGGATGGCTGGACAGATGGCATGTAGAGGGCTGGGTGGCTGGAGGGGGTGCATGGGGCTGGGTGGCTGGAGGGGGTGCATGGGGCTGGATGGATGGACAGATGGCATGTAGAGGGCTGGGTGGCTGGAGGGGGTGCATGGGGCTGGGTGGCTGGAGGGGGTGCATGGGGCTGGATGGATGGACAGATGGCATGTAGAGGGCTGGGTGGCTGGAGGGGGTGCATGGGGCTGGATGGCCGGAGGGGGTGCATGGGGCTGGATGGATGGACAGATGGCATGTAGAGGGCTGGATGGCCGGAGGGGGTGCATGGGGCTGGATGGCCGGAGGGGGTGCATGGGGCTGGATGGCCGGAGGGGGTGCATGGGGCTGGATGGATGGACAGATGGCATGTAGAGGGCTGGATGGCTGGAAGGGGTGGATGGGGATGGCTGGCTGGTGGATGGGGATAGATGGCTAGAGGGGATGCATGGGGCTGGATGGATGGACAGATGGCATGTGGATGGCTAGAGGGGGTGCATGGGGCTGGATGGCTAGAGGGGGTGCATGGGGCTGGATGGATGGACAGATGGCATGTGGATGGATGGATGGCTGGAAGGGCTCGATGGGGCTGGATGGCCGGAGGGGGTGCATGGGGCTGGATGGCTGGAGGGGGTGCATGGGGCTGGATGGATGGACAGATGGCATGTGGATGGCTAAAAGGGGTGCATGGGGCTGGATGGCTAGAGGGGATGCATGGGGCTGGATGGATGGACAGATGGCATGTGGATGGCTGGAAGGGGTGGATGGGGATGGATGGCTAGAGGGGATGCATGGGGCTGGATGGACGGACAGATAGAAGGTGTGTGGATGGCTGGAGTGGGTGTATGGGGGGGGGAGGGATAGCAGGTATGTATATGGGTGGATGGAGAGAGGGGATGCATGGCGGTGGATGGATGGGTGGACAGACAGAAGGTACATAAGAATGGCCACACTGGGTCAGACCAAAGGTCCATTTAGCCTAGTATCCAACAGTGGCCAATGCCAGCTGCCCTAGAGGGAATGAACAGAACAGGGAATCATCGAGTGATCCATCCCCTGTCGCCCATTCCCAGCTCCTGGCAAACAGAGGCTAGGGATGCCATCCCTGCCCAACCTGCCTAATAGACCTATCCTCCATGAATTTATCTAAGTCGGTTTTGAACCCTGTTATGGCCTTGGGCTTCACAACATCCTCTGGCAAGGAGTTTCACAGGTTGACTGTGCGTTGTGTGAAGAAATACTTCCTTTTGTTTCAGAGTAACAGCCGTGTTAGTCTGTATTCGCAAAAAGAAAAGGAGTACTTGTGGCACCTTAGAGACTAACCAATTTATTAGAGCATAAGCTTTCGTGAGCTACAGCTCACAGTCTTAAACCTGCTGCCTGTTAATTTCACTGGGTGATCCCTAGTTCTTGTGTTATGAGAAGGAGTAAATAACACTTCATTATTTACTTTCCCCACACCAGTCAGGATTTTATAGACCTCTATCATATTCCCCCTTAGTCATCTCTTTTCCAAGCTGAAAAGTCCCAGTCTTATTAATCTGTCCTGATATGGAAGCTGTTCCATACACCTACTCACTTTTGTTGCCCTTTTCTGAACCTTTTCCAGTTCTAATATATCTTTTTTGAGATGGGGCGACCACATCTGCACACAGTATTCAAGATGTGGGCATACCATGGATTTCTATAAGTATGTATATGGATGGATGGATGGATAGAGGGGGTGTATGGGGATGGATGGATGGATAGATGGACAGATAGAGAGTGTGTATAGGGATGGATGGATAGAGAGGGTGTATGGGGATGGGTGGATGGATGGATAGAGAGGGTGTATGGGGATGGGTGGAGGGATGGATAGAGAGGGTGTATGGGGATGGGTGGAGGGATGGATAGAGGAACCCAGGTGTCCTGATGGTTTCCATGCCTGTCGTTATGGCGTTTCCAGCCAGTCGCAGCATCTCCAGGGTGGGAACCCGTTCTGGAAAAACACCCAACACTGTCCCTGCCAAGACGGAAAGGCGCAGACAGGTTGCAGTCCCGCCACCTCACCACTAGATGTCAGGCCCAACCCTGTCTCAGCTGACGCCTGATGCCTGCTCTGAGCTGGATCCAAGCCTGTGCACAAGCCGATTGCTTCAAGGGATGGGACACGGGACCTTTCCCGTCTAGGGGGCGTTGGTTCTGATCCAGTCCCAGGGCAGGCGATTGGCTGGCTCTGGGGTGACCCGACTCCTGTGACATGCAGAGAGGCCTGTGGGATGCCTAGCTGGGAGCAAGACACACCAGCCAGGCAGCGAGAGAGAGAATTCTTGGGGCCGGCTCAGAGCGCTGGGTCACACCATCCAGTGTCCCGTCTCCAGCCGTGGCTGATCGCTGACGCTTGGGACAGGCCTCGTGGTCTCACCACGTTCAGTGGTGCAGTGAGACGCAGAGGAGGAAGAAAACTCCAAAGAGGATACATCTGGCCAGCTGAGCAACAGGGGAAAACCTATTCCTTCCTGACCCCAAGTGGCGGAAGCCACGAAGCATGAGATTGGATTTTACATGTTGTCTTCATGCAGAGCTGCAAGGGCCAGGCCCATGCTGCGCACAGTACTGGTGATTCTCTTCTCCCCGAGGCCCCTGAAGGATGGGGACAGACAAGGAGATTTGTAGATTCACACCTGCTAGGACCAGAACGGCCTGCCACAACCATCCTGCTCACTTGCATGCATGCAGGCCAGCGAATTTCTCCCAGCAGCTGTATCTCGGGCAGAGATCTAACCACGTACGAATGACTCCCAGCCATGGGGCACGCACCACCACCCCGGCACGCTGGTCCAATGTTGCATCGCCCTTCAGAGTTAGGAAAACACCTCTGATTTCAAGGTTGAATTTGTCCAGCCTAAACTTCCAGCTGTCGGATCTTGTGAGGCCTTGGTCAGCGAGGTTGAAAATCTCCCGTCTAGGATCCAGCCGCCTTTGAACCTTATCTTCGTTCAGCTGAATAGACCGAGCTCCTTAAAGCTTCTTACCCTGCCCCTGGCTCATTTCTGGGGCCGTCCTAGGAGCTCGCGCTGGTATTTCCACCTCTCCTTGAACGCTGGACGTCGGAGCAGGACACAGTGTTCTAGCAGCAGTCGCACCAATGCTGTGTAAAGAGTTTCCCATCGGTGGAGCCTGGGCTGCCCCTGGGCCAGTGACTCGGGCAGCTTCTGCCAATCCACACACAGGCCCTGTTCAGTGGGTTAAGATCCTATCACTGCATGTGGTTAGGGGGTGGGGGTGGGGGGAGTCTGGGAGCCAGGACTCCTGGGTTCTCTCCAAAAACAACGAGAAGTCCTTGTGGCACCTTAGAGACTAACACATTTATTTGGGCATAAGCTTTCGTGAGCTAGAACCCACTTCATCAGATGCATGGAGTGGAAAATACAGGAGCAGGTATAAATACATGAAAGGATGGGAGTTACCTTACCAAGTGTGAGGTCAGTCTAAGGAGACCATTCAATTAACAGCAGGATCCCAAGGGAGGGAGAATAACTTTTGAAGTGGTAATGAGAGTGGCCCATTTCAGACAGGCTTCAGAGTAACAGCCGTGTTAGTCTGTATCGCAGAAAGAAAAGGAGTACTTGTGGCACCTTAGAGACTAACTAATTTATTTGAGCATAAGCTTTCATGAGCTACAGCTCACTTCATCGGCTGCATACTGTGGAAAGTGTAGAAGATCTTTTTATACACACAAAGCATGAAAAAATACCTCCCCCCCACCCCACTCTCCTGCTGGTAATAGCTTATCTAAAGTGATCACTCTCCTTACAATGTGTATGATAATCAAGTTGGGCCATTTCCAGTTGACAAGAAGGTGTGAGTAACAGTAGGGGGAAATTAGGTTTAGGTTTTGTAATGACCCAACCACTCCCACTCTTTATTCAGGCCTAATCTGATGGTGTCCAGTTTGCAAATTAATCCCAGTTCGGCAGTTTCACGTTGGAGTCTGTTTTTGAAGTTTTTTTGTTGAAGAATTGCCACTTTTAGGTCTGTTATTGAGTGACCAGGGAGATTGAAGTGTTCTCCGACTGGTTTTTGAATGTTATGATTCCTGATGTCAGATTTGTGTCCATTTATTCTTTTGCATAGAGACTGTCCAGTTTGACCAATGTACATGGCAGAGGGGCATTGCTGGCACATGATGGCATATATCACATTGGTAGATGTGCAGGGGAACCAGCCCCTGATGGTGTGGCTGATGTGGTTAGGTCCTGTGATGGTGTCCCTTGAATAGATATGTGGACAGAGTTGGCACCGGGGTTTGTTGCAGAGTTTGGTTCCTGGGTTGGTGTTTTTGCTGTGTGGTGTGTGGTTGCTGGTGAGTATTTGCTTCAGGTTGGGGGGCTGTCTGTAGGCAAGGACTGGCCTGTCTCCCAAGGTCTGTGAGAGTGAGGGATCGTCCTTCAGGGTAGGTTGTAGATCCTTGATGACGCGTTGGAGAGGTTTGAGTTGGGGGCTGTAGTGGGGTTCTGTTACTGAGGACCCTCGCTAGACTGCGTGTCTACGTAGCGCAGATTCGCATTTAGCGCGGTCGCGGCCATGGATCCCAAATTTAACTACTTGAATTGCATTCATTTTAACGCGGTCCCCACTATAACGTGGTTCCCGCGTTAACGCAGTGCCACGCACGGATCCCAAATCCCGCGTTCTACTGGGGAGGGGTCTGGTGTACTTTCTTTGTTGGGCCTGTCTTGTAGTAGGTGACTTCTGGGTACCCTTCTGGCTCTGTCAATCTGTTTCTTCACTTCCCCAGGTGGGTATTGTAGTTTTAAGAACGCTTGATAGAGATCCTGGGTGTTTGTCTCTGTCTGAGGGACTGGAGTAAATGCAGTTGTATCTTAGGGCTTGGCTGCAGACAATGGATCGTGTGGTGTGGTCTGGATGAAAACTGGAGGCATGTAGGTAGGCATAGTGGTGAGTAGGTTTCCGGTATAGGGTGGTGTTTATGTGACCATCGCTTATGAGCACCGTAGTGTCCAGGAAGTGGATCTCTTGTGTGGACTGGTCCAGGCTGAGGTTGGTGGTGGGATGGAAATTGTTGAAATCATGGTGGAATTCCTCAAGGGCTTCTTTTCCATGGGTCCAGATGATGAAGATGTCAGCAGTGTGGCGCAAGTAGAGTAGGGGCGTTAGGGGACGAGAGCTGAGGAAGCGTTGTTCTAAATCAGCCATAAAAATGTTGGCATACTGTGGGGCCATGCGGGTACCCATAGCAGTGCCGCTGATCTGAAGGTATACATTGTCCCCAAATGTGAAATAGTTCTGGGTAAGGACAAAGTCACAAAGTTCAGCCACCAGGTTTGCCGTGACATTATCGGGGATACTGTTCCTGACGAGAGCCAGGACTCCTGGGTTCTATCCCTGGCTCGGGGAGGGAAGTTGGTGTCTCCTCCATTTCTTTCTCCTCCACTCCCTGCAGCTCCCAGATTCCCAGGGTTTGAACTCTGAGGTCATAGGCCAGTGGGCTGCCCGCTCCCCATGGCCAGGTCCTCCCCTGCCCTTCCCGGCCAGGTAATCCCAGCAGGGATCCTGGCTGGAGCAGAGGTGCCCAGCTGTAGGTGAGGATTTTCTCAGCCCTTCGTCACGGGTTTGGGGCAGGGGATGAAGAGGGGGAAGAAAGTAGCAGCTCAGCACACTGCTGAGGGAGGGGGCAATGCAGCCACTGCTGGGGGCCTCCGTGTCCTGCTGGGAGCTGGGGCAGGTACACCCTTGACAAGGTTACTGCAGCATTAGGCAGGGTGTTGCTTCTAGGGGGCGCCAGCTCCAGGACAGGGACTGGCTGGCTCAGGAAATGGGACCTTTCTCCTTTAGGGGGTGCCACTCCTCTCTGGACCCCAGTCCCCTCCCCGAGCTGGGGACAGACCCCAGGAGTCCTGGTTCCCAGCCCCCTGCTCTAACCACTAGCCCGCCCTCCCCTCCCAGAGCTGGGGACAGAACCCAGGAGCAGCCCTGGATTCACCACCCTGCATTCGATGCATTTGCACAGGGCCAGTGTCTCAACGCCACATCAAGGCTGGGGGCATGGGGCGGCCAGTACCCGCCTCCCACTGTACCTGCCGCAGGCTGCTACTCGCTCAAAGCCCCATCCTCGCTCGGCAGGGCTGTGCCCGGAGCAGCCCGCAGCTTTGCCCCAGCTGCGTGGTCGCAGCACCACCCACATCGGGCCCGGCCGCCCCTCTGCCCAGGCAGCATGCAGCGAGTGGTCCCTGGCAGCGCATCTCGGATCTGCCCTGGCCCCCCTCCCGTCTGGACCTGCTGCAAGGGGACCTTGTCCCTGAGTGCGGGGGAGTCCACCAAGAACTTGCCTCCGGGCGACCCCCGCATGAGCTCTGGGTGTGGGAGGGAGAGGGACTGAGGGAGACCCTGGGTCCAGGGAGGGACAAGCAGGGACTGGAAGAGGGTGCCTGCCAGGTGGGGGGCAGGGACTGGAATTTGTCCCTCTGTCCCCATCCCCTCCCAAGAATTGGTGCAAATGGGGCTGCGTCCTCACCTGAAATGGTGCTGGGGAGCGGGGTGGACCCATCGTCACACAAGGAGGCTGGCCAGCCGGGCAGGGTAAGGTAAGGAGTGGGGTGGGGGAGACGGGATAATAGGGGGCTTGGGGCTCCCGCAAGGGCAGAGGATCCTGGGAAGGGGAGGGGGTAATGGGCTGGGGAGGGGGGGTTGGCAGTGGCACAGCGGGGGGGTGTGTGTGTCAATTTCCATAGCGCACAGGGCCCAAGAACTGGCCCAGCGCCCCTCCGCTCTAACCACCAGACCCCGCTTCCCTCCCAGAGCTGGGCAGAGAACCCAGGAGTCCTGGCTCCCAGCCCCCCCCCCCCCACTACCCCACTAGAGAGGCAAGAACGGTGGTTCCAAGCCCCCCGCCAGGGGATGCGCCCTCAAGGCTGCTCCATGGGGCAGGCAGGATGAGACCAGACGGGCGCCTGCCCAGGACCCTGGCTAAGGCAGCCATGGCCTCCAGCCAGCGAGGAGACAAGGGTGGGCCCCGGGCGGCCGGCTCAGCCAGTCTGTCCCTGTTCCTCCTCCCGCCCCATTCGCTCTCCTCGCGCTCTCCTCTTCATTGTCCTTTTTTTGTCCTCTTTTTTCTTTGCTCAGTCTTTCTTTCTTTCTTTCTTTCTTTCTTTCTTTCTTTCTTTCTTTCTTTCTGCTTGGTTTTCCCTCCTCTCGTTTTACATTCATTCATTCATTCTTTCCCCCTTTCTTTTTCATCTTTCCGTGTGCTCTCTTTTTCATTCATTCTTTTCCCCCTTTATCTTTCTTTCTTTCTTATGCATTCAGTCCTTTCCCTTCCTCTCTCTCTTTCCTTCCTTCTTCCCTTTTGCTCCCATTCCTTCTTTCCTTGGCCTTTCCCTCTGGTCTCCCCGCCCTCCCTCCCTGTGCGTGCTTTCTCGGGCTTTGCGGGGCACCCCATGCCGTGTAGACGTGGGCGGCGGTGGGGGGAAGACAGCATTAGGCCTGCCTCCCAGCCTGGTTCTCCCTCTTCCCCCGTCACACCCAGTTTAGCCGCAATCCCACTTAAAAACCTGTACAACAAAAGGAGACTACAACTCCCAGCGCCCCTTGCGCCCGGGACGACACCCTGCGGCCCCCCTCCCCCCCACCGCCTCTACGTGTCCGCGGCTCCGCTGTCCAATAGGCTCCGCGCGCGTGATCCCAGCGGGCCAATCAGCGGGCTGGCCGCCCTCCAGCTTATAAAAGCTTTGTCTATATCAGCCCCAGCCCCTCTCGCTCTCGCTTTTTCGGCCGCTTGGAACGTTCCCTCCCGGCGCGTTCGGCGGAGAGAACCTTGAGCTCCCCAGCGTTCTATTCTTCCAAGGGCGCCGGATCAGGCTAGACCAAAGGGAGGCAAGATGAGGGAAATCGTCCACATCCAGGCTGGCCAGTGCGGCAACCAGATCGGTGCCAAGGTGAGTGAGGAGCCTCGTGTGCTTCCAAACGAATGGAGCGTCACGAGCAAAGGGGGGGACGGGACGATCCCAGCATATTGTGTGGGGGGTGTTAAGGAGGAAAAGGGTTTAAAATCCTGGATCTCCTGAAGGAGGAAACAGTGCCTCCACCCCGGATTTTTTGGGGCGGCGGTGGGAGGGGCAGCAGCTATTGCTCTTGCAGGGCGCGTTTGGGGGAGGCGGCTCGATTTTGGCAATTGAAATCGAGGCGGGGTGGTGTGAGCATTTTCGGGGAGGGGGAAGAGGATCGGAGTCGTTTATAAACCGGTCTCGATTTTTTTCCATCCGATTTTTTTTTTAATCCGGATTTAAAACCGTTGCGCCGTTTTGAATTTACCCCTCCCCTCCGATTTTTATTTTTTTTTTTAAACCCGGGACTTTAGACTCCGGATTCCAGCCAGTCCCGGCATTAGAAAGGGGATTTGCAGTTAACGGGATTAGTCGGCGCAGCAGATGACTCAGACCCAGGGGAGCTTGGGGGGGGGGGGTTGCAGAGGGGAATGGGGGGGCAGGCAGGAAACTTCCCCCGCCCGCTACGCGCTTTCCAGCGGTTTTAGCGCCAAACCCAACCCGCCTGCTGCTGGGGGGGCGTGTCCGGCGCTGCAAGGATTTGGCTTTGGTCTCGCTCGGGAGCGGGGCCGGATTCCCCTGGCAGAGCCCCCCCCCCGGTCTGGCTGCGGATTAATCTAGTGTCTCTCCCCCCGCCCGCCTGTCTGCTGCTGGTTAATTTCACGTCCTCTTTCTCTGCTGGTTAGTTCAACCCCGCCCTTTGATCTCCATTGTCTGCCGCCAGGGGCGAGAGATAGGGAGGGAAATGGCCCCTCTCACCCCAACTGCTATGTTGGGGGGGGGGGAAATATGAACGCCCCCTCCAGCTCTTGAGATAGCGGCAAAATCACCCCCCCCATTTCTCTTCCGTTAATCAGTGGAAGGGGGTATTGTTCTCCGGTGTTAGGGGCGTTGCCTTATATAGGCAATATCTCTTCCCCCCCCCCCCCCAATTCTTCTCACTTGCTCTCTGGGGTCACCCTACCCTGCCCAGTGTGTAATAACCCCCCGCCCTTGCCCCCCTGCTTGCTAGATCCGGAGTGAGGCCACTTTCCTCTCCTGGACCCCCTTGGAAACCTTCCGTTACAGTGTTGCAGTGGGGGGGGGGGAGAGTTACCTTAAAATGTTGCAGTGTGTGTGGGGGGGGAATCTTGTTTCAGTTGCAAATAAAGAATGTTACTTCTGGCGCCAAACCGCCCCTCCCCCCCTTCTCCTCCTTTCCCCTCCCCACCCACCATCTTCCCCACCTCTTTGTCTGCCGGCCCCACATGGCTGACTGCAAGGCTGGCTTGATCCCCCCCCCCCCCCCCCTGGACTAGAGCTGTCCCTGCCCAGGGGTGCCTGATCCCTTCCCGTCGGCCCCCCGCCCCCCCCCGGAGGCCAGTGGGATCTCCAGTTTAAGCTGAGACACACGCCACATCCTTTGTGCCCCGTAATGGCCGCCCTTGCACAGCTGGGGGGAGGGAAGGCGGGGGGGGGGCGGTTTCCAGGCGGCTGCTAGACACTGAGGGACTTTCTGTGCCTAAAGAAGGGCCTGTTTGCAGTTGGATGGCTGCAAAATCCCCCCCCCCCCCCCCGCCCCCAAGCAGTTGGCTGGCTCTGGCCCTGGGTTTCTCCACCTGGTGGGGTGGACAAAGAGACTTTCTTTGAGCCAGTGCAGAACCAGGAGCATCCCTGCTCAATGGACCCACCAGGCCCTGAGTTTTTATTTTTACGGCGGGGGATGTTAACCCCCCTGCATCACGCACCTCATCCGCCGCCCCCCCCCCAGCCTCACCTCTGCCTGACCGGGTTTGCCAGGCGGGCTTAATTCTGCGCTAGGCGTGGCTGGCAAATGAGGGGTGCTGACCCCACAGCCAGGCGATATCGCAGGGGTGCGCTGTGGGAGGGCTGCCGATCAATCCCCCTCTGCCTGGATCCCCATAACGGAGATCCAGTCCGCCCCCCCTCTCGCGCACGCTTTAAAACTGGCCTCTCTGCCAGGCCAGGGTGGGTGCGGCTCTAATAAGAAAGACCCAGCCCAGCAAATTCTTGCAGCGAGACCCAGACCTGGCTGCAAATGGCTGCTCTGTCAGAAGATCATGACCCCCCCCAAAAAAATCTGTGGAGGCCCTGCCGGGCCAGGAATGTTTGGGGGAAATCTAAAGCAGGTTTTTCTGCCCCCCCCCCCCCCAAAGAGCCTTCCTGGCTCCTGTTAGAGCCGTTCAGGTTATCCATCTGGAATCACTCTGCATTTGCACCAGGGTCCCTGAAATCAGAATCCAGCCCTGAATCCGCTGACTCAGGGTCTGGCTACACTGATCGTTAAAGCCGGCCTCTGCCGCAGGGCCCAAGCCCCCCTGCTGTCCACACGCAAATCAGCCTGACCCGCGTCAGCAAGCGCTCACAGCCTGGGTCCTAGGACCCCGCTGGGGGCAGCTCAGAGCCCCCGTCCTGCTGTGGCTCTGGTCCAGGTCATGTCTTTTTGCTGTGTGGACGCAGTCCAAGCCACAACCCCGGGTCAGGTTTGTGCAGTGTGGACGCGTTAGCACGCCTATGAGCCCCCAGCCATGGAAAGCCCAGGTTTCCCATGCAGTGAGGTTGCTGAAGCACAACCGAGTCCACAAGCCTGGGGTCCCACAGCCCTGGGTTTACAATGCAGTGTAGACGCAACCTCAGTGACCCTGGTGTAAATCCAGATCCACTCCAGATTGACACCAGAGTTGCTGCGATCAGTGCAATTGGCTGCCACCTTCCTCACTGATCCGGGCTGGGGCTGGGGGTGGATTTCCTGGTGCAGTGACCCGTGCTGCCAGAAATGCCAGGGATGTTGAAGGGGTCGGCTGGGCTGCCCTTGTGTTGTGGGGGGGGTGGTGTCCTGGTGGTGGGGGCTGGGGTGGAAACCAGAGATGTGTTCTCCGTGACAGATGCCCTGACACTGCTTTGTCCCAGGCAGGCTTGGAGGTGGGAGCAGGCTTGACTGGGGACAGCAGACAGTGACCCCCCCCCCCACCCCAGTGGATTGATTTCACTGGTAGCCTGTTCAAACAGTCCCTGTCCTTGAGCCCAGGGGGCTGGGTCGGCCCACACCCTGCTGGGGCTGAACACGGCTGGGATGATCTGTTAATGGCCAGCCAGGCCCCACACCCTGGTTTGCAATGTCCAAAGGCTCCTTTCAAAGCAGCTGGCTAAGAGGTGACTTAACTGACCAGCCGGCCTGGCTCCCAGCGCCCCCCCCCCCCGGCCCCCACTCCCCTCCCAGAGCCGGGGAGAGAACCCAGGAGTCCTGGCTCCCAGCCCCCGGTGCTCTAACCCGCTAGCCCCCACTCCCCTCCCAGAGCCAGGGAGAGAACCCAGGAGTACTGGCTCCCAGCCCCCCTGCTGTAACCGGCTAGCCTCCACTCCCCTGTCAGAGCCGGGGATAGAACCCAGGCGTCCTGGCTCTCAGCCCCCCCTGCTCTAACCTGCTAGCCCCCACTCCCCTGTCAGAGCCGGGGAGAGAACCCAGGAGTCCTGGCTCCCAGCCCCCCCGCTGTAACCGGCTAGCCCCCACTCGCCTGTCAGAGCCGGGGATAGAACCCAGGCGTCCTGGCTCTCAGCCCACCCCTGCTCTAACCTGCTAGCCCCCACTCCCCTCCCAGAGATGGGGAGAGAACCCAGGAGTCCTGGCTCCCAGCCCCCCTGCTGTAACCAGCTAGCCCCGCTCCCCGAGCCGGCGGCTGAGAAGTGGCTGATCAGCTCTGAAGCCGCCAGCCCGCAGCAAGCGGGGGCGGGGAATCGGCTCGTAGGCTCAGCCGGGCGCCATCTGCTCTTTGCTCGGCTCAGAAGCGGGAAGCTGGATTTGCATCAGGGCTGGGGGAGGGGCGTGCAATGGGGCACAGCTCAGTGGGGGGGGGGGGCACCACCAATCCCAGCGCTCCCACCAGCGCTCTGCCGTCCCTGCCCTGGCTGATTGCCGCAGGGCTCCGGGGCAGGCCCACGGCCAGGGAGCGCTTCGGGCGGCAGAGGAAATCTGAAACAGCAGCAATGGTTCCCTGCCGGGCTGGGTTTGGCCATCGCATCCCGGCGGGGCAGGGCTGTGGCCGCTGGTGCTTAGCCCAGGGCTTGGCGGGGGGGCACGTTGGCTCAGGCGTCACTTCCCTGGAGCTGGGCCTGAGGGGGTGAGTGCCCGGCCCACCCTCCCTGGCAAGGCAGAGCAGAGCCCCGCGGGAGCCCGAGACCCCAGCCAAGTGTGGGGAGGGACAGGGATGCCCCGATGGGGGTGGGGCGAGAGGGCTCTGTCCTGGGGGGGGGGGGGGGGGGAGGGTGATGCACTCCAGTGGGCT
Organism: Lepidochelys kempii; assembly: GCF_965140285.1. Lineage (NCBI taxonomy): Eukaryota > Metazoa > Chordata > Testudines > Cheloniidae > Lepidochelys > Lepidochelys kempii. The sequence goes on along the minus strand of NC_136393.1, from coordinate 48,992,895 downwards.
GGAGATGTGATGCCAGAGGGGCCTCCTCTCTCGCCCCCCGCCCCCCACCTTCCGTGTCCCAGCCTCCCCAGCGCTGGGGACGTCTGAGCCCCAGAGATCTGTCTGGGGCAGGATTAGCTTTGCAGGGGGCGGACTTACCCTGATCCCCGCTCCCATGCTCGACCATCACTTCTCACCCCAACCTAGGGATGGGCATGGAGGGGGGAGGGGACCTCATAACACCCCCGCCAGGGGGTCTGAGCAGCACCTCAAACTTCCATGGGGTCCCTCTGCCACTAGGGGGCAGTCTTGCCGGTGTGGTGTGTTGCTGCCCCCACACAGCCGGCAGGGGGTGGGGGGGCGATGTGCAGTCCTAGGGGAAGCCCCTCTTTCTGGACCAGGCTGTGATCACCTGTTAGGGGCACTGCTGGCTCTGGCTGGCTGCGCATGGTGGGCGTGGCACCATCATGTGCCCTTTGTATGCCGGGGGAGGGGGAGAGCTAATGGGGACATGCCGGGGGGGGGCTCAGATGTGGGGTAACCTCCCTTGGGCTGGCAGCTGCAGGACTAGCTGAGATCCCCCCCAGAGAAGAGCCGTGTCCCCTCGCGGCAGGGGTGGCTGGTACAGGGATGGGGGGGAGGCAGCTGTCCCAATGACCCCCCCTCCCTGCTGTCTCCCCTAGTTCTGGGAGGTGATCAGTGACGAGCACGGCATCGACCCCACCGGCACCTACCACGGGGACAGCGACCTGCAGCTCGACCGCATCAGCGTCTATTACAACGAGGCCACAGGTACTGCTGGGGGGGTGGGAGTCCCCTCCACAAACACCCATGGTTTGGTATGTGGAGATTGGGGTGGTCTGAGATTGTTCCCCCCCCCCATATATATATATATATATAATATATATATATATATACACACACACATGGTTTGGCCTGGTTCCCCCCCCCCCACGTTCCCATGGTTTGAGCCAGTCCCCCTCCCCTATATGCAGGGAATAGGAGGGTCCAGGGATCCTTCCCCGTAAATACTCGTGGTTTGGTCCTGGTCCAGTCTGTTCCACTCCCCATGCCATGTGTGGGTTGGTCTGATCCTGGGCACCCCCATTCCGCATGCCCCAAAGGCTAGGCCCCCCCTTTCTTCCCACATGGCTGGGACCAAACCCTTTCAGTGCATTAGTGTCTCATGGCTGCGGGGATCCCTCTGCACCCATGGGTTTCAATCAACCCCGAACTCCTCTTCCTGGGTAACCCAGACCCCCTAAGACCATCCTGCTGCCTCTTGGTTTGGTTGACCCATCCCTGCCGAGACTCTTCTCGCTCCCCCTCTAGGTGGTAAATATGTCCCTCGCGCCATCTTGGTCGATTTGGAACCGGGCACCATGGACTCCGTCCGCTCCGGTCCCTTCGGCCAGATCTTCCGACCAGACAACTTCGTCTTCGGTAAGATTCCCATCGTCCCTCCGTGCGGTGTCTCTGCTGGGGCCCTGGGGTTGGCTGTGGGTGACTGAGAATTACCCAGTGGTTGACCCCCCTGATCTTGGCCCTCGTGTAGCAACAAGGGTGGGGTCGCTTCTGTGGTTCAAACTCGAGTTTCTAGGCTTCGTCTTCTCAACTGAGTCCAGATTGGGCCTAGTAGCAGCCTGCAGATAGTCCCCCTAAATTTTGGAGTCAACAATGTGTTATGGCTTTGAGATGGGCCTTGTCTGATCTGGTGGGCATGGGGCATGCATGGGGAGGGACCCAGCTGACTTCAGTTCACTGTCTGGAGCTAGGGGTGCGTCCCTCAGCCATGCCACGTTCCCAGAGCGGTGGCTTGCATTAGGTTCCCCTGGTCTAACAATTGGAGGCCACTTAGATGCCATGGTAACCAGGCATCTTCCCCCATCTGTGAGCCTAACCCAACTGAGGACCTGATGCTTCTCTTAGACCATTGGGGGAATTGGCACATGTCCCCCAGGGACTCCATTGGAGGTAATTCGGGGGCATGACTGGTCAAGGAGCGGCTGGTTCCCCAGTGCCTTTGCCCAATGCTTGTGGCTTCTTCCCCTCCACCCCACCCCTACAGGCCAGAGCGGAGCTGGTAACAACTGGGCCAAGGGGCACTACACGGAGGGGGCCGAGCTGGTGGACTCAGTGCTGGACGTGGTGAGGAAGGAGGCGGAGAGCTGCGACTGCCTGCAGGGCTTCCAGCTGACCCACTCGCTGGGCGGCGGCACCGGCTCGGGCATGGGCACGCTGCTGATCAGCAAGATCCGGGAGGAGTACCCCGACCGCATCATGAACACCTTCAGCGTGGTGCCGTCACCCAAGGTCTCGGACACGGTGGTGGAGCCCTACAACGCCACCCTGTCCGTCCACCAGCTGGTGGAGAACACGGACGAGACCTACTGCATCGACAACGAGGCCCTGTACGACATCTGCTTCCGCACCCTCAAGCTCACCACCCCCACCTACGGCGACCTCAACCACCTGGTCTCGGCCACCATGAGCGGCGTCACCACCTGCCTCCGTTTCCCCGGGCAGCTCAACGCCGACCTCCGCAAACTGGCCGTCAACATGGTGCCCTTCCCTCGCCTCCACTTCTTCATGCCTGGCTTTGCCCCCTTGACCAGCCGCGGCAGCCAGCAGTACCGGGCCTTGACCGTGCCGGAGCTGACCCAGCAGGTCTTCGACGCTAAGAACATGATGGCGGCCTGTGACCCCCGCCACGGGCGCTACCTGACGGTGGCGGCTGTCTTCCGCGGCCGCATGTCCATGAAGGAGGTGGACGAGCAGATGCTGAACGTGCAGAACAAGAACAGCAGCTACTTCGTGGAGTGGATCCCCAACAACGTCAAGACGGCCGTGTGCGACATCCCGCCCCGCGGGCTCAAGATGGCCGTCACTTTCATCGGCAACAGCACGGCCATCCAGGAGCTCTTCAAGCGCATCTCGGAGCAGTTCACCGCCATGTTCCGCCGCAAGGCTTTCCTCCACTGGTACACGGGCGAGGGCATGGACGAGATGGAGTTCACCGAGGCAGAGAGCAACATGAACGACTTGGTGTCCGAGTACCAGCAGTACCAGGATGCCACGGCCGAGGAGGAAGAGGACTTCGGGGAAGAGGCTGAAGAAGAAGCTTGAAGCTTCACCCGCCACCGTGATCGCGCCCGCACAAATTAATTCTTTTTAAAACAAAACCCCACATCGCATCATGTTCCAGTTTTCTTTCTCTCTCCCTTCTCAACTGTCTTCTCCATCCAGGTTCCTCCAGGGCTGAGCTTACTCTGGTTCCCTGATCTCCCATGTAAACATCACCTTGGGCATCAGAGCGAGAGATGCCACTTCTGCTGTCACTCTCCACCCCTCAGCTGTCTTCTCTTCTTCCCCAGCACTGATTTATTGTGAGGTTCTGTCTCCAATAAAAGTCAGATCCCCTTTCTCTGTAACTGTCTACATCCAATGGCATCTCCCCTCTGCTCTCTCAAAGAGGGAGTTTAAATTTTGGTGATTCTTCTCAGCCCATGCTCGTCTCACTGAGGGGTTCTTCAGGGATGGGAGAAGATGGAGCATGGGGATAACGGAGGGCTTGGTTGGGTTGTCTTAAGACCTGAAATGTAACCCAAGCGATGTGCAAAATTAAAGGTCCCAAAGCAGGGTTGATAGATTGTCCCTTCTTTGGCCCAGTGGCCTAGCAACCTGGAGCCAGGTCGTGAGAGAGACCTCTTTGCTGACTTCTTCCTGCTCTGGTCTTTATTGAAGGAGCTTCTCGCGTGTAGCTGCCATCCTGTAGGTAGTGTCAGGCAGGTGCCAAACTCTTCTAGCAAAACCAGTGGAGGTGGGAGCTGTGAAGTTGATTAGCAGGAACAAGATGGATCGGTTTGTGGGAGCCCACCACTGGAGAAGGTGGGGGATGTGAGGCTGGTCTGGACCCAAGGAAGTCTAGTTGGTTGCTTGTTAGACTGAACAGAAGGTAGGAAGAGGTGGCCCTGAACTGGTTAGACCTTGTAGGCAACTAAATAATACCAGAAGCAGAGCAGACCTAGCAGAAACATCTGGCCCTACTTCGGGGAAGGAGATTCAGTTTGCTTTTGCCGTTAGCAAGTTTCCCTGCTGCACCTTCCTCCTCGGGGACAATGAGCTCGTGGCTGAATGCAGTGGGACTTGGGGGAGGAGAGTCTACTGGAGGGGAGAAGGGATAGAACCCAGGAGTCCTGCCCTCCTGCTGTGGGAGGAGGACTCCAGGACCCCTGGGTTAGATTTATGGGTCTGCTACTGTGGTGAGAGCTGCTTGATCAAGGAACTCCTTCTCCCTCCTGGCTGGACGTGAGCATGTTTGCAAAGCTGTAGGAAATGCTGGAGCCCTGGCACAAACACCCCCCCCCCACCCCCCCCAAAAAAACCTGTCTCTGTACCACCCCGCTCAACGTGTCCCCACATTTCTGTGAAGGTCCCATCCACCAGCTGCGTGGATCTAAGTTCTGGAGCTGCCTGGCCCGCCCACACCCTCAAAGGGTGCATCCCTGGCTTCCCCTAGTCAATATGCTTTCTGTTGGGGGATCAGCCCCCTGCTTTTCCAGGCAGGGGCCTCCCTCCCCTTTTCATTTCCGTTCCTGCCCCTATGCTGAGGATTTGACCCACAGATTTTTTTGGGGGGGGGGGAAGGGGGAGGTGGTTCTCTTCCTTGTATCAATTTGGCTCCAGATCAGCGGACACCCCCCATACCCTCTACCTCCCCGGTGCCCTAGATAAGTCAACTGAGCCAGGCTCTCCAGGGATGAAAGGGCACAAGCCGCATGGGTCACGGAGCTGGTCTCTGCCATCTCAGCAGCCTTTGGGAAAAGGGTCAGGGCAGGCCACAGCCAGGGTGTTTCTTCCCCCCCAGGGTAGTTTCTCCCAGCAGAAAGGAAAATCTCCGCCCACGGGGCTCTCATTTCTTCTCCAGGTTGGGGGATGGTCCTGCTGGAGGCAAAGTTGGGGGGGCTGTAAACGTAGATTGTCTCCATGTTCTGTGGGGCTCAGTTGGCCCCCAAGGTCCTGCCGCCAGGGATCAGCCCGCAGCTCCTTCGAGACAACTCAGCCCTGGAGGAATTAAAGGGGAAGAGAGTTGGGGAGGGGGGACCCCCCCACTGCTGTGGGCTCCAGCTGGTAGGTGACTGCAGCTGGAGGTCCCACCCAGTGGGGCCCCCTCCACTCGGGCTCGCGCGGGCCTGTCTGGTTCTCATCAGCTCAGTCTCTTTTCTTTTTTTGCCCTCTCGCTCGCTCCATCTTTCTCTCGTTTTTTTTTTTAAACTGCTTTTTTTCATATTGAAAAGACGACGTTCTGCGAAAGAATAAACCAATTTTTTTTTAAATTTCCTGACTGTCTCCTGGCTCTGTGTGTGTGTCTGGGGGGGGGGGACACGACAGCAGTCTGAGTAGCCCCTACCCCCCAGCATGGTGGCTTCGGCTGTCAGCAAAACTTCCCCAAAGCGCAGCCCCTGCTCGATTCCTGATCCCACCACCCCCAGCTCCCCTGGGGTCCTTCCCTCCCCACAACGCCTGAGGTCTGCTGGTGCCCCCCACTCCCGACCTGCAGCCCCCCACTAGCCCAGCCCTGAGCTCTCCCCCCCCCCCCCCAAGCCCTGCCGGTGCCCCTCGCTCCCACCATGCAGCCCCCCCCTCCCCGCTAGCCCGGCCCTGAGCTCTCCTTCCCCCCCCAGCCCTGAGCTCTCCTTCCCCCAGCTCTGCCGCAGGGCGTGGGGCAGGGAAGTGCTGGAGGGGACGTGGCCAGGGGATGAGCTCATTGCCTGGGGGGGGGGGTGTCAGCTGTGCCACGTGGCACGGAAGGGGAAATACACTGGCCCCCCCCGTTTCCTTTCCCTGTGCTTCCTCCACCACGCTGCCCCCCCCACACATTAAACGCAAGGGGGCTGCAGGGTGGGAGTGAGGGGCGCTGGCGGGGGCCCGGGGCTGCAGGTTGGGACTGGGGGGGGTGGAGGCTGGGGTGGACATTCCCCGTCGCCACCCCCCCCAATTAATTCAGCCGGGTTTCTTTGAGCTTAAACAGCAGCTGGATTGTGCCCCCTCCTGGCAGACCACACTGCCCCCCCCCCCCTTGAGCTGCAGGGGGGGGGGCAGGCAGGGGTGTTGATCTGGATAACCCATAACCGGCTTTCACCCAGGCACCAGTGACTGCTCGTGGAGTTGGGGCAGGGGAAAGGGGCTCAGGAAGGCCCCCCCCCCCCCATCAGTGCTGGTCCTGATGCCCCAGTGCAGCGCTGGGGGGGGCGCTCCCCCCGGCAGTCTGGGGCTCGGCGGGGGGCGCTGTGCTTTGCCCCATTGACGCTCCAGCTGTCCCCCCCCGGACCCCCCCCCCCCAGGAGAATGAGGCGCCAGGAGACGGGGCCGTTCACACGCCAGGGTGTTTAATGGGCTGGGGGGACAGGTATCGGCGACATATACACAGGCTCACTTACACAGGGGGGCAGAGAAGGCACCTTCATGCGCCCCACACATTCGGGGCACCAGCACACACAGAGGGTCGGAGGGGGGAGCATGGGCCTTGGCCCAGGTTCTGGGACCCCCACCCTGGCACAGCCCCAGGGCAGGGCAAGGAGGGATGGGTGGGGGCTGTGTACAGACGGGGGGCTTTTCCCCTCGAGGGGGCACCAGCCCCAGGGCAGGGCAAGGAGGGATTAGGCCCCCTGCGGCCCTGAACCCTGGGAACGTCTGGGGGGTGGGGGAGGGGGGCGCACATTGCAGGAGGGGGAAACATGAGGGAGGGGGAACCCCTGGTGGTGGAGGGGGGGTATAGCAGCTGGGGGCTGTGTACAGATATGGGGCTTTTCCCCTCGAGGGGGCACCAGCCCCAGGGCAGGGGACTGATGGGGTCAATGAAAAGGACACAGGGCCCTTCCCCTCTACAGGTTGCCGGCTGGCTCAGGGGGATGGAGAATGGGGCACGGGACCTTTCCCCTCCGGGGGGGCGGGGGGGTGCAGAAGAGTTTACTTTGGCCACACAGAGGGAGTGAAAAACCAGTTGGAGAGGCGAAAGGGGGAAATCCTCCCCCACTCCCCTCCATCCTGCGCCCCGTAATGGCGATGAGATCCCCACATCCAGAGGCGCTGGGACGACTGGATCCTGGGTGCTCTGCCCCATCCCCGCCCCAAAAAGGGTTTGGCTCCCGTCTCTTCCTGACCCACGGCCGGGACTGGTGCTACGGAAGAGCATCTCGCGCGTTTACAGCCCCGGGTGGCCGTGAAATACCAAACCCCACAGCTCCAGCCCGGTGCCAAACGAACGCTCTGCCCTTTGACATCAGTCCGATTACCTTCTTGCCTCGCTTCTCCCACCCGGCTTCAGCAGGCAGACCCGTGTGGCAGGCGTCGTTCCGAAGCTGGGGCTGTTGGCTTTCGGCCGGCATCGGCCTTTTACTTGGGGTTTTGGCCACTCGAGAGAGATGAGCCGTTAAATCCGGGCTGGTGCAAGGGAAAAGGAAGCCAGAGGCTTCTGAAAACGATGGGGCTTTAAGGTGAGATATCTCAGGCCGCATTAGGAGTAGAAATAAGAGGTTGGTGGCATTGAAAAGAAAAATCCCGAGCTTTCCTGTAGTGTAAAGGGGGTGTTTCTCACTCTGTGGTGCTTGAGAAATCAGACTGGAAAGTGGCACCCCCCGAATGACAAAGCCACGGCGCCCCCCATTCCAGAGCTGGAGGGGACGGAGCTTCTCCCTCGGGATGATCTTGGATGTGAAGAGAAGACGGCTGGGGGGCTGATCCCCCAGGAATACAAGGCCCAGGCGAGGTTAGGGTGGTGTGAGGAGCAAACGCCCCCCCAGCTCTTTGGGGAGGGGGAGAAGTTGGGGGGCTGGCGAGGGTACACGGGAGATGGCATTGACCCATGGGGCTTGGTGGCTGGTGCCCCGCACACAGCCCCCTCAGGGGGGCAGCCAGCGTGAGGGGGGGCCCGAGATGCAGACACAGCAAGGAGAAGTGTGTGGGGGGGGCTCAGGGACATGCGCAGCTCAGGGTAGAGCCCCCCAACTTCCAGCAACTAGGACATTCGCCCCGGCTTCTTCTGACTCATCTGTGGGCAGGAGGCAAAACCAACAGGGGGAGCAGGGTCAGCACGTCGCTCCCAGGAACCCTGATCGCAGAACACAGTCACGGACGCCTCTGGACCCCCTAGCAATGGGGGAAGGGAGTCAGGGAGAGAACCCAGGAGTCCTGGCTCCCAGCCCCTCCCCAGACCCCACTCCCCTCCCAGAGCTGGGGATAGAACCCAGGAGTCCTAGTTCCCAGCCCTCCCCTCCCTTCCCCTAGAACCCAGGAGTCCTGGCTCCCAGCCCCACCCTGCTCTAGCCCCCAGACCCCACTCCTTTCCCAGAGCCGGGGAGAGAACCCAGGAGTCCTGGCTCCCAGCCTCGACCCCGCTCTAACCACTAGCCCCCACTCCCCTCCCCTGGGAAAGAACCCAGGCGTCCTGCGCCGGTACCTGGGAGATGCTGATGCCGGTGAGTTTCTCCACAGTCTCGGGGAGTTTGCTCATGATGTCCAGCACCTCCCCTGTCACCTTGGCAGCGCCCATGCCCTGGCTGCCGCTCGACACCATGGTGATCTTCTTCACCGCGCTCAGCGGCTTGCTGATCTCCTCCGCCACCTGCGGGAGGGACACCACGCCGCTCCGTTATTGTAGGGTCTCCCTTAAGTGCTGGGGGCTGAGCGGGGTTATCAGCACAGGGCCCCCCATATGGGCTGGGGCTGTGCTCACTGATTTGTTATTGTAGAGCTGGGGGCCAAGCAGGCTGGGGCTTGCGATCGTAGGGTCTCCCGTAAGGGCTGGGGCTTGCGATCGTAGGGTCTCCCGTAAGGGCTGGGGCTTGCGATCGTAGGGTCTCCCGTAAGGGCTGGGGCTTGCGATCGTAGGGTCCCCTGTAAGGGCTGGGGCTTGCGATCGTAGGGTATCCCGTAAGGGCTGGGGCTTGCGATCGTAGGGTCCCCCGTAAGGGCTGGGGCTTGTGATCGTAAGGTCTCCCGCAAGGGCTGGGGCTTGTGATCGTAAGGTCTCCCGTAAGGGCTGGGGCTTGCGATCGTAGGGTCCCCCGCAAGGGCTGGGGCTTGCGATCGTAGGGTCCCCCGCAAGGGCTGGGGCTTGCGATCGTAGGGTCTCCCGTAAGGGCTGGGGCTTGCGATCGTAGGGTCTCCCGTAAGGGCTGGGGCTTGCGATCGTAGGGTCTCCCGTAAGGGCTGGGGCTTGCGATCGTAGGGTCCCCTGTAAGGGCTGGGGCTTGCGATCGTAGGGTCTCCCGTAAGGGCTGGGGCTTGCGATCGTAGGGTCCCCTGCAAGGGCTGGGGCTTGCGATCGTAGGGTCCCCTGTAAGGGCTGGGGCTTGCGATCGTAGGGTCCCCTGCAAGGGCTGGGGCTTGCGATCGTAGGGTCCCCTGCAAGGGCTGGGGCTTGCGATCGTAGGGTCTCCCGTAAGGGCTGGGGCTTGCGATCGTAGGGTCCCCTGTAAGGGCTGGGGCTTGCGATCGTAGGGTCTCCCGTAAGGGCTGGGGCTTGCGATCGTAGGGTCCCCTGCAAGGGCTGGGGCTTGCGATCGTAGGGTCCCCTGTAAGGGCTGGGGCTTGCGATCGTAAGGTCTCCCGTAAGGGCTGGGGCTTGCGATCGTAAGGTCTCCCGTAAGGGCTGGGGCTTGCGATCGTAGGGTCCCCTGCAAGGGCTGGGGCTTGCGATCGTAGGGTCCCCTGCAAGGGCTGGGGCTTGCGATCGTAGGGTCCCCTGTAAGGGCTGGGGCTTGCGATCGTAAGGTCTCCCGTAAGGGCTGGGGCCTGCGATCGTAGGGTCCCCCGTAAGGGCTGGGGCTTGCGATCGTAGGGTCCCCTGTAAGGGCTGGGGCTTGCGATCGTAGGGTCCCCTGTAAGGGCTGGGGCTTGCGATCGTAAGGTCTCCCGTAAGGGCTGGGGCTTGCGATCGTAGGGTCCCCCGTAAGGGCTGGGGCTTGCGATCGTAGGGTCCCCCGTAAGGGCTGGGGCTTGCGATCGTAGGGTCCCCTGTAAGGGCTGGGGCTTGCGATCGTAAGGTCTCCCGTAAGGGCTGGGGCTTGCGATCGTAGGGTCCCCTGCAAGGGCTGGGGCTTGCGATCGTAGGGTCCCCTGCAAGGGCTGGGGCTTGCGATCGTAGGGTCCCCTGTAAGGGCTGGGGCTTGCGATCGTAGGGTCCCCCGTAAGGGCTGGGGCTTGCGATCGTAGGGTCCCCTGTAAGGGCTGGGGCTTGCGATCGTAGGGTCCCCTGTAAGGGCTGGGGCCTGCGATCGTAGGGTCCCCTGTAAGGGCTGGGGCCTGCGATCGTAAGGTCTCCCGTAAGGGCTGGGGCCTGCGATCGTAAGGTCTCCCGTAAGGGCTGGGGCTTGCGATCGTAGGGTCCCCTGTAAGGGCTGGGGCTTGCGATCGTAGGGTCCCCCGTAAGGGCTGGGGCTTGCGATCGTAGGGTCCCCTGTAAGGGCTGGGGCCTGCGATCGTAGGGTCCCCTGTAAGGGCTGGGGCTTGCGATCGTAGGGTCCCCTGTAAGGGCTGGGGCTTGCGATCGTAGGGTCCCCTGTAAGGGCTGGGGCCTGCGATCGTAAGGTCTCCCGTAAGGGCTGGGGCCTGCGATCGTAAGGTCTCCCGTAAGGGCTGGGGCTTGCGATCGTAGGGTCCCCTGTAAGGGCTGGGGCTTGCGATCGTAGGGTCCCCCGTAAGGGCTGGGGCTTGCGATCGTAGGGTCCCCTGTAAGGGCTGGGGCTTGCGATCGTAAGGTCTCCCGTAAGGGCTGGGGCTTGCGATCGTAGGGTCCCCCGTAAGGGCTGGGGCTTGCGATCGTAGGGTCCCCTGTAAGGGCTGGGGCTTGCGATCGTAGGGTCCCCTGCAAGGGCTGGGGCTTGCGATCGTAGGGTCCCCTGTAAGGGCTGGGGCTTGCGATCGTAGGGTCCCCCGTAAGGGCTGGGGCTTGCGATCGTAGGGTCCCCTGTAAGGGCTGGGGCTTGCGATCGTAAGGTCTCCCGTAAGGGCTGGGGCTTGCGATCGTAGGGTCCCCTGCAAGGGCTGGGGCTTGCGATCGTAGGGTCCCCCGTAAGGGCTGAGGCTTGCGATCGTAGGGTCCCCCGTAAGGGCTGGGGCTTGCGATCGTAGGGTCCCCCGTAAGGGCTGGGGCTTGCGATCGTAGGGTCCCCCGTAAGGGCTGGCCGTGAGCCATGTTGCTAAGGCTTTCCGTGAGGGCTGGGTTGGGGGGTGGGGATGTTGTTTTGGCAGGGACTCTCGGGAGGGCTTGCGCTAGGCTGCTTTGTTATTGTAGGGTCTCCCCAGGAGCCGATCCGGCCCTCCCCCCGGCCAGGCCTCACCTGGGGCAGCTTCTCCAGCAGCATGTCGACCATGGCAGCGTCCTGATACTGCTGGAACGCCTCCGCCTTCTTGGACATCTGCTCGGCGTCCGCCCGCGCCTTGGCCTCAATGGCGAAGGCCTGCGCCTCCCCCTTCACCTGCAGGAGGGGGGGCATGGGTCAGCGCCGGGGGCGGATAGCATCTCCGCCCACCACTGTCGGCCCGGACGCCTGGGTCCCATCCCGGCCTCCAGCCCCCCCAGGGGTGAGAGCCCCACGCTGCCGTCCCGGACGCCTGGGTCCCATCCCGGCCTGCAGCCCCCCTAGGGGTGAGAGCCCCACGCTGCCGTCCCGGATGCCTGGGTCCCATCCCAGCCTGCAACCCCCCTAGGGGTAAGAGCCCCGCGCTCTCGTCCCGGATGCCTGGGTCCCATCTCGGCCTCCAGCCCCCCCTAGGGGTGAAAGCCCCACGCTGCCGTCCCGGATGCCTGGGTCCCATCCCGGCCTGCAGCCCCCCTAGGGGTGAGAGCCCCGCGCTGCTGTCCTGGACGCCTGGGTCCCATCCTTCCCTCCAGCCCCCCTAGGGGTGAGAGCCCCGTGCTGCTGTCCCGGACGCCTGGGTCCCATCCCGGCCTGCAACCCCCCCTAGGGGTAAGAGCCCCGCACTGCCGGCCTGGACGCCTAGGTCCCATCCCGGCCTGCAGCCCCCCTAGGGGTGAGAGCCCCGCGCTGCCGTCCCGGACTCCTGGGTCCCATCCCCATTGCAAGGCTGGCAGGGGCGAGCGGCAGACTCACCCTCAGGGACTCTGCTTCGGCCTCCGCCTGCATGATGAGCTGGCACCTGGTGAGGGGAGAAGGGAGGGGGAGCGTCAGTGACTCCCGAGCGGCGGGGTGGGGGGGGAATGCTGGGCGGAGAGGTGGGGAGCTTGCAGCAGGGGTGTTGGGGGCAGGGAGCAGGTAAGGAGGGTGCCGAGGGGTGAGCAGGGCGCTCGGGGAAGGAGCGGTGGATGAGGCTTGCTGTGTGGGGCACTGGATGGGGGCGGAGGGGGGGGATTAGAGGCGGGGCACCGTGCGCGGGGAGGCAGGCTGAGGCTGGCAGGGAGCCCCGGGGCGTAGCTGCGGCCCCGGCTGGGAAGGGATCGCGGGGCGGTGCCCAGGCCAGAGGCGCTTGGCCCAGCTGCGTCTCGGGGGTGGCTGGAGGGCGGCGTGGGGAGAGGGGAGCTGGGGGGGGGGGGGCGTCCCGCTACCTCTGGGCCTCTGCCAGCTTCTCCAGCCGGTAGCGCTCGGCCTCGGCCGGCTTCTTGACCATGGCCTCCAGCTCGTGCTCCTTGCGGATGATTTCCTGCTCCTGCAGCTGGATCTGCTGGGTCCGCTCCACCACCAGGACCTGCATCTTCTGCTCCTCAATCTTCTGCTTGGTCTTGGCCACCTGCACGGGGAGGGGTCCGGGGTCACCACCGGGGGGGCCAGCAGGAGCTGATACCATGGCGCGAGGGGTCAAACGTCGGCTGCGCTGATGGGCATCGCCACCGCGGACACCCGGGGTTCGTGCCAAACCGACGCCCCCAGGGAGGTCAGGGGTCAATGTCGAGGGGGGTCATGGGTCAACCCCGCTGGCATTCGTAGGTCAAGATTTGACCCCCGTTGAGAGGATTCAAGGGGTGAATGGTCAAGACCCGGCAACACTGAGGGATGGAGGGACACCACCGTGGGGAGTCAAGGGCAGACCCCACTGAGGCGGGTCAAAGGTCAATGTTGGGGGCAGTCTGTGGTCAACACTGGGGGGTTGCTAAGTCAAGAACTGACCCCAACGACGGATCAAAAGTCAACACCACGCAGAGGTAGGGACGGGGTCAACTTGGCCATGGGGGCGGGGGGTGTCAAGGGTCAACAGCTGACGTCAGCGAAGTGGGGGAGGGGTCAGCCTGGACAAAGGGGTCACAGGTCCAGAACCGGTGCCACTGGACGGATCATGGTTGACGCCGCTGGGTGGCAAAGACGTGTGAGGCCAGAGATGCCCCGTGCTGCCGGCCTGGACGCCTCGGTCCCATCCCGGCCTCCAGCCCCCCCTCGGGGTGAGAGCCCCGTGCTGCTGTCCCGGACGCCTGGGTCCCATCCTGGCCTGCAGCCCCCCCCAGGGGGGACGCCAAGAGCAGAGGGTGGAGTCATCGGGCAGGGAAGGAGGCCAAGAGGGTCAACCCACCAGGCTGTCCAGGGTCAAGTTGCAGGGGTCAAAGGTCAACAGCTGTGGGTTGGCCATCACAACAAGGTGCTTGCCCTGCCGGGCTACGGTGTCCCATGGTGCCCAGACACCTGGGCCGTGGGCTGGTATCGGGGGGGGGGGGGGCCGGATCCCCCTACCCCCATCCCCAGGGGCATCTCACCTGCAGCTGATAGGCCAGGTCGGACTCGGCCTTGCGGGTGTTCACCTCGATGTCGTAGGTGGCTTTCTTCAGCTCGTAGTCCCGCTGTGCCTTGGCCATCTCGATCTCGCTCAAGTACTGGGCAGAGAGCTTCTCCTGCTTCGCCTCGGCCTCCTGCAGGTGTGGGGGTCAGACCCATAGTAACCTGCCTCCTATCAGAGCCACGGGCCGGCTGGTGTCCCCTGCCCTGTCTGACCCAAGGGCTGGCTGGCCCATGCCCCCCACCCCCGGGTCGCAGCCGCGGGCTGGCCGGCCCGTGCCCCCCACCCCTAGATCGGACCCAGTCAGCCTGGAATCCCCTACCCCTGGATCAGACCCATGCACCCAGCGCTCACCTTGATGCCGGCATCTCTCTTGGCCTCGGCTTCCCCCATCCGGGCGTCTTTCTGCACCTGGGCGGTCCTGGCTTTCCCCAGCGAGTGCAGATAATCCTGGGGCAACACCGGGGGCGGGGAAGGGGGGAGAACGGAGCAGAGACAGACACCTCAGTCCTGCCCCGCAGCCTGGCTGGAGGCCATTCCCCTCTAGGGGGTGCCGGCTCCCATCCGCCCTGGGGCAGGGCGGGGGGCTGGCTGGCTCCGGGCTGGGAACGGGGCCTTTCCCCTGGAGGGGGCGCCGTTCTCCCTCACCTGGTCGTCGTGAATGTCCTTGAGCGTGTAGCTCACCACGCTGATGCCCATGTTGACCAGGTCTGAGGAGGCCACCTTGAAAACCTGCTCCGAGAACTTCTTCCGATCCTTATAGATTTCCTGCCCGGGGCGGGGAGACAAGGGGTGAGTTGGGGCGGGGGTGGAGCTGGGACATACACATGGGGGGTGGGGGGGCAGATCTGACCCCCAGCAGGGGGCTGCCCCCACCCCCCGAGCCGCCGGCCCCTCACCTCCACAGTCATGTGGGCCATGATGGCCCGCTGATGCCCCTCCAGCGTCTCCAGCGCGATGTGGGTGATCTCGCTCTCCGACTTGCCGAGGAACATCTGGCAGGCGGCCGCCAGCATCTCCTTGTTCTGGCCCTGGATCTTCACCTGCCGGAGCGAGGGGACAAGAGGAGGGAGGGATGGAGCCCCCGGCCCCCGCGACACCCCTCCCTGCGAACCCCAGGAATGCTCCGGGGGCGGGGCGCCTTCCCCTTTAAGAGAAGAGGCTATTGCTTGCACCCAGACAACCGTTGCCCGGAGACCGTATCCATGGTGGTCAAGGGCCCTGTGGTCCCAGGGCATCACTGGGCAGGTACCAATGGGGAAATGGGGGGGGGGGGGGAGAGGAGGGGTAACAAGTCAGCTTGGGCAAGTACCATGGGCCGGGGGGAGGGGAGCCAAGCTGGGCAGGTACCATTGGGAGAAATGGGGGGATGAGCCAGGCTGGGCAGGTACCATTAGGAGACATGGGGGAGTTGAGCCAGGCTGGGCAGGTACCATTAGGAGACATGGGGGAGATGAGCCAGGCTGGGCAGGTACCACTGGGGAAATACAGGGGTGAGTGCTGCCAGTGGCAGGTACCACTGGGGAGACCGGGGTAGCTGGCTGGTTTCCTAGGTGATCCGGACGCTGTTCCCTCCTCCCTGGGGTTTCCGTGGCGACCTCGGGTGAGGTCATGGTGACCTTCAGGGGCGCCGGTTACCTGGGCGATGCCGGTGACGGAGATGGGGACCCCGTGCCGGGTATAAACCTTCTCGCTCTTCACGTTCAGGGTCAGCGTGTTCAAGGAGATCCTGCGGGAGAGCAGGTGGGTCAGGGAGAGGGGACACCCCCCAAGCCCTTTGACGATACCCCCCACCCATGGACCCATCCAGCCCAGTATTCCCACCCCCACACACTGATCCCTTCCTGCCCCCTGCCCCAGCTCTGACCCCTCCCCTGTCCCCTGCCCCAGCGGGGTGACGGGGGGGTCCCTACAGACTTGGGGAGCCCAGGGACGAGCCAGGGCGCCCTGACCTAGGGTTCTCTGTGGAGGGGGGGCTTTGGGGACTCACCTCTGGATCTGCTGGATGCAGGGGAGGACGAAGACCCGGCCCCCCGCCACCATCACTGGGGGGCTGCGGCAGAAGCCTAGGGGGAGGGGAGGAGAGCGTTAGCCGCCGCTGGGCACGGATATGCAGCCGCCTCTGGGGTGGGACAGCCGGGGAACTGCTGCGTGGAACAGCCACGGGGCACAGGACAGGCTGGCCCGCTGTTGAGATGCAGCCAGCTCTGGGGTGGGCGGCTGGGGAACATGCCGTGAATCCTGAACAATTTGAAACCACCGGGGAAATTTTAAGGAGGCAGGAAGTGAGCTCAGTTGGGACACCGGGGTCGCCACACGACTTCAGAGCGACAGACTGATTTTAAGTCTTGCCGGTAAAATTGTAGCAGAGGACAGCTGCCCCGGCCAAGCCCCCGCCCTGCTCCCACAGCATGGTGGCCCCTGCTGAGCCCCCCCCCCACTCCCCAGCGCCCCCTGCTGAGCCCCCCACCCCACTCCCCACACTCCCTGCTGAGCCCCTGCCCTGCTCCCCGCAGCCCAGCGCCCCCTGCTGAGCCCCCCCACTGAGCCCCCGCCCTGCTCCCCACAGCCCAGCACCGCCTGCTGAGCCCCCCACCCCCGCCCCCCAGGGCCCCTGCTGAGCCCCCCTGCCCCGCTCCCCACCGCTGAGCCCCCCGCCCTGCTCCCTGCGCCCCCTGCTGAGCCCCCGCAGCCCCCCCACTCCCCGCACCCCCTGCTGAGCCCCCGCCCTGCTCCCCGCAGCCCAGCACCCCCTGCTGAGCCCCCCACCCCCACCCCCCCAGGGCCCCTGCTGAGCCCCCCGCCTCGCCCCCCGTACCCCCTGCTGAGCCCCCTGCCCCACTCCCCACCGCCCACTGCTGAGCCCCCCCCCACAGCCCAGTGCCCCCTGCTGAGCCCCCGCCCTGCTCCCCGCAGCCCCAGCACCCCCTGCTGAGCCCCCCACCCCCGCCCCCCCAGGGCCCCTGCTGAGCCCCCCGCCTCGCCCCCCGCCCCACTCCCCACCGCCCACTGCTGAGCCCCCCCCCACAGCCCAGTGCCCCCTGCTGAGCCCCCGCCCTGCTCCTGCAGCCCAGCGCCCCCTGCTCATCCCCCGCCCCCACCCTGCTCCTCCCCAGTGGTCATTAGTGATGCATTCGTTAACCATCAGATTAGCCCCGCTCCCCATCCCCTGGGAGCAGGTGATGTCACTCTGGCTCAGATCCCATCTCTTCACTGCTGGGTATTTCAGGCTGGCTCAGGGGGACGGGGCCTTTCCCCGTGGGGCGGGTGAGTCCCATCAGTGGGGGGCTGCGTGTGGGGAGCTCTCCCGCTGTGCGGGGCTCCAACTCCAGTCCCTGGTTCGGGTTTCTCCTGGGGATCAGGCCCCTAACGAGCTCGTGGCATTAGGCCCAGGTCTCAGCCGGGCTGACCGGGCCGCCCCAGCAGCGCGGGGGTGGGGCTGGGGTGTTAGGGGTCCCTGGAGGGGGAGGGGACGGCATCAGGCTCCCACCCTGGGAGCGTCTCTGCCCACGTGAGACCAGCGGGGGGGGGGGGAGCCACTCACCCGAGACCACCATGGCCTCATTGGGGCCACAAGTGAAGAACATCCTGATGCTGAAAGAGATGAGAGCAACTCAATCGAACCCAGGAGTCCTGGCTCCCAGCCCCCCTGCTCTAATCACTAGACCCCCCCCACCCCCCTCCCAGAGCCAGGGAGGGAACCCAGGAGTCCTGGCTCCCAGCGCCCCCCCCCACTCTAATCACTAGACCCGCCCCCCTCCCAGAGCCAGGGAGGGAACCCAAGAGTCCTGGCTCCCAGCGCCCCCCCCCACTCTAATGACTAGACCCCACCCCCCTCCCAGAGCCAGGGAGAGAACCCAGGAGTCCTGGGTATTTTCCCCTCTCCCTGCAGGCCATGGCTGATAATTACAGACCCGCCCCTGGCCAGACTCCAGCTGAGCCCCAGGGAGCTCCCCACCCGCCTGCCACCTGAGCCCCACAGAGCCGCTGCTGGTTGCCCCCACTCATAACCAATGCAGCCCCTGCACCCCAACCTCAGCCCGTGCTCCCCGCTGCCCATACGCCCCCTGCAGCCCGCCCTTGGGCTTCCCGATCCCCGGCCAGGAGCCCCACTTCATCCTGCCCCCCAAACAGCCCCTGCATTGGCAGCCGGCACCCCTGGCCCCACCCAGACACCCCCATCGCCACCTATGAACCCCGTCCACACTCTGCAGCCAATGCACCCCCCCACCCCCTTCTCGGCCCGTGCAGCCCCCCCGACCCCCTTCTCGGCCTGGGCTCCCCCCCACCCCCCTCTCGGCCCGGGCTCCCCCCGACCCCCCTCTCGGGACGAGCAGCCCCCCCGACCCCCCTCTCCGCCCGGGCTCCCCCCCCGACCCCCTTCTCGGCCCATGCAGCCCCCCCCGACCCCTTCTCGGCCCGGGCTCCCCCCCCACCCCCTTCTCGGCCCATGCAGCCCCCCCCGATGCCCTTCTCGGCCTGGGCTCCCCCCCACCCCCCTCTCGGCCCGTGCAGCCCCCCCGACCCCCTTCTCGGCCCATGCAGCCCCCCCCGACCCCCCTCTCGGCCCGGGCTCCCCCCCACCCCCTTCTCGGCCCGGGCTCCCCCCCACCCCCTTCTCGGCCCGTGCAGCCCCCCCCGACCCCCCTCTCCGCCCGGGGTCCCCCCCACCCCCTTCTCGGCCCGTGCAGCCCCCCCCCCGACCCCCCTCTCCGCCCGGGGTCCCCCCGACCCCCCTTTGCTGACCGGGTCTCTGGCTCCGGCCACCCCCCGTCCGCCCTGCTGCAGACCCGCCCCACCCTCCTGGGACCGCCACGATCCCGTCAGCCCCCGCGGTTTCCCCAGCGCCGGGGCGGTGCTGCCACCTGCTGGCCGCGGGCGGGGCAGCAGCTTCCCTGGGACCCCCCTGCCAGCCCCCCAGATCCATGCAGCCGCGGGGGGGCGGGGGCCAGGGCTGGGCTGGCGGGGGGCTGCGGGTCGGGAGTGAGGGGCACCGGCTGGCTGGGGGGGGGGGCAGAGCCGGGCTGGCAGGGGGCTGCGGGTCGGGAGTGAGGGGCACCGGCAGGGCTGGGGGGCAGAGCCGGGCTGGCAGGGGGCTGCGGGTCGGGAGTGAGGGGCACCGGCAGGGCTGGAGGGGCAGAGCCGGGCTGGCAGGGGGCTGCGGGTCGGGAGTGAGGGGCACCGGCAGGGCTGGGGGGGCAGAGCCGGGCTGGCAGGGGGCTGTGGGTCGGGAGTGAGGGGCACCGGCAGGGCTGGGGGGGGCAGAGCCGGGCTGGCGGGGGGCTGCGGGTCGGGAGTGAGGGGCACCGGCAGGGCTGGGGGGGGACCAGGATTTCGTGAGTCGACCCTGCTGTGTTGGCCGAAGCCCCCATCCCGTTCTCCTGCCCTTCCAGGAGGACCCAGGGCGGCGTCTGCCTCACTTCCTGTCCCAAACTCGGGGGCGCGGCACCTGCGAACGGGCCGCCCTGTCCCCACCCAGAGGTGGCTGCATGGGAGCCCCTGGCTGGCTCCCCTGTTCCCTGCCACGCAGCGCCCAGGGCCGGCAGGTCACCGGGTGGCCACCAGGTGGCGCGCCTGGCCAGTCGTCCAGCGCCGGAGCGGGCGGGGCATCGTGTGAACATGGGGGAGAAAATGGGCTCCTTTCAGTGTGTGTGTGGGGGGGTGCCCAGCCCATAACGCCCCCCCCAGGCCTCTGTGTCGCCCCCCAGAATAGGGGCAGAACATGCCGTGAGTGGCAGAGAGCCCCCCCCCCACGAGCCAGCCCTTTTCATGCCTGCACCGATGCCAGATAGGGGGCACTCGCTGTCGGTGGCATGTTCGACCCCCACCCACTCTGCCGGGGCTGCTGGCCAGGGGTCAGTTAATGCCTGGGGGCGTGGGGGGCAGGGGAGGGGGCACTGGTAATGTGGGCAGAGAGCCAGCAAACTCGTTACACACAGAGGTTCTCGGCTGGGAGGGAGCCGGACTCATTGGAATGATCAGAGCCGCTGCCCCCCAGCGGGGACAGGCCCCATGCCCCATTCCCTGCCCCCTTGAGCCGGCCAGCCCCCGCCCTGGGGCCGGATGGGAGCTGCTGCCCCCTAGAGAGGACAGGCCCTGTACTCCATTCCCTGTCCCCAAGTCAGACTTGGCCTAGTGAGTGTGTTAGGGGCAGGGTGTGTGTGTGTGTGAGGGGTGGGGGAAGAGTTGTGTATTTCTAGTGCTGGTATTTCTACTCCTCTGTCCCCCCGTGGCTCTTTATATTTAGGCCCTGGGCTCTCTGTGCCGGGTGGGGGGCGGATGTGGGCTCTGCCGCGTGTGGTTCTCACCTCTGGGGTATGAGGAAATGCAGCCGTGCAGATAGGCAGAGCCCGGAAGCCACGAGCTTGGGCAATTCCCAGCCTCAACCTGAGCCCAGGGCCCCTGGCAGTGCTTTCCGTCATGTGTTTTCTCAGCTGCAGAGCGGAGGGTTGTGTGTGTGACCCAGCATGTGTGCACAGACTCACACACCAGCCAGGCTGGACCATGAAAACACACACAGAGCTGCCCTTGCTCAGTCTAACCACTAGACCCCACCCCACCCCTCCCCAGAGCCAGGGAGAGAACCCAGGAGTCCTGGCTCTCAGCCCCCCTGCTCTAACCACTAGACCCCACTCCCCTCCCAGAGCCGAGGAGAGAACCCGGGAATCCTGGCTCCCAGCCCCCACCCCTGCTCTAACCACTAGACCTCACTCCCCTCCCAGAGCCGGGGAGAGAACCCAGGAGTCCTGGCTCCCAGCCCCCACCCCTGCTCTAACCACTAGACCCCACTCCCCTTCCAGAGCCGGGGAGAGAACCCAGGCGTCCTGCTGAGGCCACCCTGGGCTGAGTGTCCGTTGCCGCACACGCTATCTGTACGTGGGTGCTCGCTATATATAACCCTCCCCTCGTGGCCCAGACAGGTACCAGCGGGAACCCGCAGTTCCTCTGCCCCCGCAGAGAGCCTGGAATAGCCCCTTATCAGTCATTGCCCCTGGGCTTATCCGTGTGGCCAAGGGCGCCGGGCGTGGCTCGCCCAGCCTCTCCGGCCCTCGCTGTCTGGGAGCTTGGTGCTAAAAATACCCCAGAGAAGAGATGGATAACAATCCGGCTGGGGGCGGGTGGATACGTACCTAGATTAGACAGACCGGATCTATGGATCCCTCAAGAGGGAGCGATTTGCTGGAGCTAAGGATGGCGGGACGGGGCTGAGAAAGGCTGGTTGGCAGATACACACACACCCCTGTCGAGTCCAGTGCAACAGAGTCCCTGATTCCCAGACCCTCTCGGAGACACGCCGGGACGGCTTAGAGTCCCGGGACACCAGGAAGTACCATTAAACTGGTGATTTGATTGATTTTTAAATCATGTCAAATCAGGGTTAATGATTAAAAACCCAGGAAGAATGAAAACCTCCAGAGAATTATATGTAAACTGTAGTTATATGGGTTATAGCAGCGTTGGACTGGAAGGGACCTCCAGAGGTTATCTAGTCCAGTCCCCTGCACTCAAGGCAGGATTAAGTATTATCTTGACCGTCCCTAAAAGGTGTTTCTCTGATCTGCTCTTAAAAATCTCCATCAACACATATTCCACAACCTCCCTGGGCAATTTGTTCCAGAGTTTAACCACCCTGACAGTTAGGAAGTTTTTCCTAATGTCCAACCTAAACCGCCCTTTCTGCAATTTGAGCCCATTGCTTCTTGTCCTAGCCTCAGAGGTTAAGGAGAACAATTTATCACCTTCCTCTTTACAACTTTTTACATACTTGAAAACTGTTCTCATGTCCCCCCTCGCTCTTCTCTTTTCCAGCCTAAACAAACCCCATTTTTTCAATCTTCCCTCCTAAGCCATGTTTTCTTAGACCTTTAATCGTTGATGCTGCTCTTCTCTGGACTCTCTCCAATTTGTCCACATCTTTCCTGAAATGTGGTGCCCAGAACAGGACACAATCCTCCCGTTGAGGCCTAATCAGTGCAGAGCAAAGCGGAAAAATTACTTCTAATTTCCTGCTTACAACACTTCTGCTAATATATTTGGCAACAGCGTTACACTATTGACTCATATTCAGCTTGTGGTCCACTCTGACCCCCAGATCCGTTTCCGCAGTTCTCCTTCGGCCGTCATTTCCCATTCTCTGTGTGTGTGCAACTGATTGTTCCTTCCTAAGTGGGTGCTTTGCATTTCTCCTTATTGAATTTCGTCCTGTTTACTTCAGACCGTTTCTCCAGATCATTTTGAATTTTCATCCTATCCTCCAAAGCACTTGCAACCCCTCCCAGCTTGGTATTGTCCGCAAACTTTATGTGTACTCTCTGTGCCGTGATCTAAATCGTTGATGGAAGATATTAAAGAAAACCGGGCCCAGAACGGATCTCTGGGGGGCCCCTCTCGCTATGTCCTTCCAGCTTGACTGCGACCCACCGCTCGCTCCCAGAGAGGAGTTGTTTTCGCACCCGCATTCAGCCAGGTTGCATTGCCCTAGTTTGTGTGTGAGGTGGCCACATGAGCGTCACAAGCTTTACTGAAATCAAGCTAAATCATGTCAACCACTTCCCCCCCTACCCGCAAGGCTTGTTACTCTGCCAAAGGTAACAAGCCTTGTGGATTGGGGGAGGAGAATAGATAACCCTACTATGCAGCTGAGGATGATAACCCAGGTGTCCTGACTCCCAGCACCCCCTGTTCTAATTCACTGGACCCCTCTTCCCTCCCAGGGCTGGGGCTGCACCCCACCTTTATGAGATGGGCTAGCCTCTCTGAAGAGTTCTCCCAAGGTCCCGCGCCCATGATCCACCATCAGCCAATGAGAATGTATCCAGCTGATGTAATGCAGAAAGTGGATGGGGCTTGGAAGATGAAGGCCACCCCCTGCTCCCCCCTTGGATGCTCCTGTAGTTGAATTGAGCTTTGCCCCCTCCCAGCACAATCTCCTCCTTCCTCCAGCACCCTGACACCCTCGCGCTCCTCCAGGGGAGCTGAGTTTCGCCTTCAGCCCAGCCAGCCCCTAACGCCGACCCCCTCCCCCAAAGGATGTGGGATGCCCCTGCCCCCCAGAAATCAGACACACTCGCAGGAGTCAACATGTTTATTTTGTTCACAGAACATACACAGGTTGGACGACTTGTCCGGGAAAGAGTTTGGGGCAAAAACGCCTTGGAAACATCAGCCTGAAGTCAGGGCAGTTCGGGGCGAGTCTTGGCCTCCGAAGCATCCACAGGAGCTTACACAGTAAGCGTAGACAGCAAGCAGGACCCTGCTGGTCAGACACCCCAGGCGTAAACATAGCTGGGGGGGTCCGAGAGGGAAGGGCGGAGGGGTCCGCACTCTCTTTAGTGCGGGCCGTTCTTCCCGTGACTTCTCTCCTCCTCCCAGGGTCAGGAAAATCCCTGTTTGCTCCTGGTTTAAAGCACGCGAATCATTTTTCGGGCTCCAAACTTCTCCCTCCGCCCAATGCACCAGTGCTGTCTTCGTTCTGTGCCCCTATCAAGTAGCTACTTTATGGGAGACCCAAGGGTCAGAGGCTGTTTTGCCACAGAGCAACCCAGCCCGGCCTCCGCCTGGAGAACTGTAGCGTTGAATTCTAGCACATTTGGCCATCAAAGTTTTTTACCCCGCCCAGTAGCATTTCCAGCTTTATACCTCCCTGGGATTTGCAGCCAGCTATCCCTCCGGCTGCTTTGCTACCCATTAGAGCGGGGTTTCTCCTCCCGGGGTAACGGCACTAACAAACATCAATTAAAAGTCCCCGTAGAGAAACAAGAGCAAGATACATGTCCCTGTTTAAACGGATGAGGACATTTAACGGTTTTATTCCATCCTGGATGAAAGCAGCGTTTTCCTCGCCAGCATGTTCCGGCTTCGATCATTAAATAGCACACTATCTTTAAATTACAAATGTATAAATAATATAAATATTAGATATTAATAAGTTATGTCAGTAATACCCCTCCCCGCCACACAATGTCTCAGTCATGGCTGGAGCCAGGAATTCCCTGCTCACGGCTGCGGAGAGGTTTCACGTTGCTATTGACGTCAAGTGTCCGGCGGCGTCCAGATTCTTCACTGGCTTCGTTCAGAGACAGCAGCAGAAAGAGCTGGCCGAAGACCAGGCGGGGTTAACCCATGAGTGGCTGGAGCCCAGCCCAGTTGACCCCTTAGGTGTCTTGGCCTGAGAAACGCTGGGTGGGGAATCTCAGAAAGCAGCTGGATTCTGCTCCAGGAACTGGCTGATTTCCACGGTGGATTCAACAGCCGCATGGCCCCCGTGCAAACTGGTAGCGTTGGCCATCTCTGGGACCTCCAGGGGTGTCGGGAGCATTTCCGAGAGGGGGGTCTCCACACGGGAGCTCCCGCTCTCCGCAGAGCAGTCACGAACCCCCTGCTCAGGCCCCAGGGCCAGGTCTTCGTCAGCATTATAGACTTGGTAGAAGACGATGGTGAGGAGGATGAAAAGCAGACGCTTGGCCTGGCTGCGCTCTTTGGCCGGATAGTAGCGTTTCACCTGGTCAGGAGGAAGGAGACAGGACATTAGAGACCTGGCTGGCAGGGGGACCCATGTATTACCCACAATGCACCAGTCCTACTCCAAGTGCCCTGTGCCCAACGGATTACCCAGAATGCCCTGGCACTCAGCCCCAGGCCAATCCCACAACCCAGGAGGCCCCACACCCAGCCACCATGGCTAAGAGGACAGCCTGGTTACCCAGAATTCTCTGTTTCTACCCACAATGCCCTATTCCACCAAACCAACTTGAGATTCGGGCTCAGCAGCTGAGCCAGGCAACCTGAACCCCACTGCACTGAGCATGATCTAGATATCCCCCCCCATGTGTCATATGGCCCATACTGCTCCCAGCTGGGGGCAGATTAGCAAGAGACTCACCCCTGGCTGTGAACAGCAGGGAGCCTGGGACACATGCAGCACCCCCATCAGCCAGGGATCTCTGGGGCAGAGAGACCTGTGCATGGGGCTTCCTGTCCAGGACACGCAGCAGCAGGTGTAATGGGGTGACTCATCCTGCACTGTCTGTATGCCCACAGCAAGGGGGGCCGGGCTACAGGTCTTAGCTCCCCCCCCCTCCACTGGGGAGAGGCTACACCACCCTCACCCTCCCTCCAGCAGCAGGGACTGACCCAGAGAGCCATCAGTAGCCTACTTCTACAGCGGGGGAAACTGAGGCACAGAGGGGGGCTGGATCAGAAGGTGGGCCCTCACTCCTCGATCCCCCTCCCCCCACTTTAACCCAAAAGACCCCTCCCCACATCGCAGAGAACCCAGGAGTCCCGACTCCCCCCTCACGCCCCCCAGAGAACCCAGGCGTCCCGGCTTCTACCCCACCCCCACAGACTCACCACGGGGGGGTAGAGCACTTTGCGCAGTCGTTTCCTGCCCCGGGCCGGATTCCTGCGGGAAGGGGTCTGGCTCACCGCGGGCAGGGGGTCGAAGGTGAAGTACTGGGGGCCGGTGCCCCTGCGGGGGGGCTCGGCTCTGGGCAGGGCGGCCATCCGGGGCTCGTAGGCTAAGCACATGCTCGTGGCACCGTACAGCGCGTTCATGAGACCGGGGCGCAGCGCGATTTTCAGAACTAGTCCTCGGCTGCGGCGCAGAACGATCAACTGCCCGCGCCCCGCCCGGCGCCGCTTTATGAATGGGGCGAGCCCCGCCCCTGGCGCCCCATTGGCTGCGCCCGGGGGTGACAGCTCAGCCTGCAATCACCGCGGGGAAATCCCGGGCCGCCGCGCGGTGCTTGCCCGGAGCCCGGGCGGGGATGACACGTAGCGGGCGGGGCTCGGGGGGGGGCAGGGCAAGAAATAAGGAATGCAGGAAATCTGCAAGTACACACGGGGTGTGCAACCCCACCGTTGTGCAACACACAAACACACACTGTGTATACACTCCCCCAGCTGTGCAACACACAAACACACACACACTGTGTATACACTCCCCCAGCTGTGCAACACACAAACACACACACACACTGTGTATACACTCCCCCGGCTGTGCAACACACAAACACACACACACTGTGTATACACTCCCCCGGCTGTGCAACACACAAACACACACACACTGTGTATACACACACCCCAGCTGTGCAACACACAAACACACACACACACACTGTGTATACACTCCCCCGGCTGTGCAACACACAAACACACACACACTGTGTATACACTCCCCCGGCTGTGCAACACACAAACACACACACACTGTGTATACACTCCCCCGGCTGTGCAACACACAAACACACACACACACTGTGTATACACTCCCCCGGCTGTGCAACACACAAACACACACACACTGTGTATACACTCCCCCGGCTGTGCAACACACAAACACACACACACACTGTGTATACACTCCCCCGGCTGTGCAACACACAAACACACACACACTGTGTATACACTCCCCTGGCTGTGCAACACACAAACACACACACACTGTGTATACACACACCCCAGCTGTGCAACACACAAACACACACACACACTGTGTATACACTCCCCCGGCTGTGCAACACACAAACACACACACACACTGTGTATACACTCCCCCGGCTGTGCAACACACAAACACACACACACTGTGTATACACTCCCCCGGCTGTGCAACACACAAACACACACACACACTGTGTATACACTCCCCCGGCTGTGCAACACACAAACACACACACACTGTGTATACACCCCACCTGTGTAACACACAAACACACACACACAGTGTATACACACACCCTAGCTGTGCAACACACAAACACACACACACACTGTGTATACACACACCCCAGCTGTGCAACACACAAACACACACACACACTGTGTATACACTCCCCCAGCTGTGCAACACACAAACACACACACACTGTGTATACACCCAACCTGTGTAACACACAAACACACACACACAGTGTATACACACACCCTAGCTGTGCAACACACAAACACACACACACACTGTGTATACACTCCCCCAGCTGTGCAACACACAAACACACACACACACTGTGTATACACTCCCCCGGCTGTGCAACACACAAACACACACACACTGAGTATACACTCCCCCGGCTGTGCAACACACAAACACACACACACTGTGTATACACCCCACCTGTGTAACACACAAACACACACACAGTGTATATACACACCCCAGCTGTGCAACACACAAACACACACACACTGTGTATATACACACCCCAGCTGTGCAACACACAAACACACACACACACTGTGTATACACTCCCCCAGCTGTGCAACACACAAACACACACACACACTGTGTATACACTCCCCCAGCTGTGCAACACACAAACACACACACAGAGTGTATACACACACCCCAGCTGTGCAACACACAAACACACACACACAGTGTATACACTCCCCCAGCTGTGAAACACACAAACACACACACACTGTGTATACACTCCCCCAGCTGTGAAACACACAAACACACACACACACTGTGTATACACTCCCCCGGCTGTGCAACACACAAACACACACACACAGTGTGTATACACCCCAGCTGTGCAACACACAAACACACACACACACACTGTGTATACACCCCCAGCTGTGCAACACACAAACACACACACACAGTGTATACGCACACCCCAGCTGTGCAACACACAAACACACACACACTGTGTATACACTCCCCCAGCTGTGCAACACACAAACACACACACACACACTGTGTATACAGTCCCCCGGCTGTGCAACACACAAACACACACACACACTGTGTATACACTCCCCCAGCTGTGCAACACACAAACACACACACACAGTGTATACACTGCCCCAGCTGTGCAACACACAAACACACACACACTGTGTATACACTCCCCCGGTTGTGCAACACACAAACACACACACACAGTGTATACACACACCCCAGCTGTGCAACACACAAACACACACACACAGTGTATACACTCCCCCGGCTGTGCAACACACAAACACACACACACACTGTGTATACACACACCCCAGCTGTGCAACACACAAACACACACACGGTGTATACACACACCCCAGCTGTGCAACACACAAACACACACTGTGTATACACTCCCCCGGCTGTGCAACACACAGACACAAACACACACTGTGTATACACTCCCCCAGCTGTGCAACACACAAACACACACACACAGTGTATACACACACCCCAGCTGTGCAACACACACACACTGTGTATACACTCCACAGCTGTGCAGCACACACACAAACACAGTGTATATACACCCCCCATCTGTGCAATAGACACACACTAAGAATACACACACACACACTGTGTACACACCCCAGCTGTGCAATAGATATCTCTGTGTGTGTATTCTTAGTGTTACCCACACGGAATAGACACAGAGAGTACCCCCCCCAGCTGTGCAATACAGACACAGAGAACACACACACACACACAGAGGTTTCAGAGTGGTACCCGTGTTAGTCTGTATCGGCAAAAAAACCGAGGCGTCCTTGTGGCACCCGACTAACACATTTATTTGGGCATAAGCTTTCGTGGGCTAATGCCCACTTCCTCGGATGCAGAGAACATGAAACAATGGGGGTTGCCATATCCACTGTAATGAGACTCATCAATTAAGGTGGGCTATTATCAGCAGGAGAAAAATAAACCTTTTGTGGTGATAATCAGGGTGGCCCATGTCAAACATTTGACAAGAAGTTGTGAGTAACAGCGGGGGAAAAAATTAGCAAGGGGGGAATAGTTTTTACTTTGTGTAATGACCCATCCACTCCAGTCTCTATTCGAGCCTAATTTAATGGTGTCCAGTTTGCAAATTAATTCCAGTTCTGCAGTTTCTTGTTGGAGTCTGTTTCTGAAGTTTTTTTGTTGAAGAATTGCCACTTTTAGGTCTGTAATCGAGTGACCAGGGAGGCTGAAGTGTTCACCGACTGGTTTTTGAATGTTATAATTCTTGACGTCTGATTTGTGTCCGTTTATTCTTTTGCATAGAGACTGTCCAGTTTGGCCAATGTACATGGCAGAGGGGCATTGCCTGCACATGATGGCGTATACCACATGGGTAGATGTGCAGGTGAACGAGCCTCTGATGGTGTGACAGATGTGATTAGGTCCTATGATGGCGTCCCTTGAATAGATATGTGGATAGACTTGACAACGGGCTTTGTTGCAGGGATTGGTTCCTGGGTTTGTGTATATACACCTTTCCAGGAGTGCAATAGACACACACAGAGAACACACACACTCTCTCTCACATGCACAGATTACATACACACACCCCTGAGCTGTGCAAGAGACACACAGAGAATATACACCTCCCCCCATATAGATACACACATACACGGAGCTGTGCAATAGACACACACAGAAAATACACACACACCATGAGTTGGGCAATAGACACACACAGAAAATACACACACACAGAAAAACAACGAGGAGTCCTTGTGGCACCTTAGAGACTAACAGATTTATTTGGGCCTAAGCTTTCATGGGCTAAAACCCACTTCCTGTATTTTAAAATACAGCTGGCTGTATTTTAAAGAATCCTGATTGAGGTTACAGGGACAAACCATCCTGATGTGTAGAAAGAATAGCAAATATGGCAGGCGACCAGCTTGGCTTAACAGTGAAATCCTTGCTGATATTAAACGCAAAAAAGCAGCTAACAAGAATCATAGAATATCAGGGTTGGAAGGGACCCCAGAAGGTCATCTAGTCCAACCCCCTGCTCGAAGCAGGACCAATTCCCAGTTAAATCATCCCAGCCAGGGCTTTGTCAAGCCTGACCTTAAAAACCTCTAAGGAAGGAGATTCTACCACCTCCCTAGGTAACGCATTCCAGTGTTTCACCACCCTCTTAGTGAAAAAGTTTTTCCTAATATCCAACCTAAACCTCCCCCACTGCAACTTGAAGTGGAAGATTGGACAAATGACCAGGGAGGAGTATAAAAATATTCCTCGGTCATGCAGGAGTGAAATCAGGAAGGCCAAATCACACCTGGAGTTGCAGCGAGCAAGGGATGTTAAGAGTAACAAGAAGGGTTTCTTCAGGTATGTTGGCAACAAGAAGAAAGTCAAGGAAAGTGTGGGCCCCTTACTGAATGAGGGAGGCAACCTAGTGACAGAGGATGTGGAAAAAGCTAATGTACTCAATGCTTTTTTTGCCTCTGTCTTCACAAACAAGGTCAGCTCCCAGACTGCTGCACTGGGCAGCACAGCATGGGAAGGAGGTGACTAGCCCTCTGTGGAGAAAGCAGTGGTTCGGGACTATTTAGAAAAGCTGGACGTGCACAAGTCCATGGGGCCGGATGCGCTGCATCCGAGAGTGCTGAAGGAGTTGGCGGATGTGATTGCAGAGCCACTGGCCTTTATCTCGGATAAGTCATGGCCACCGGGGGAGGTCCCGGAGGACTGGAAAAAGGCTAACGTAGTGCCCATCTTTTGAAAAGGGAAGAAGGATCCGGGGAACTACAGGCCAGTCAGCCTCTCCTCAGTCCCTGGAAAAATCATGGAGCAGGTCCTCAAGGAATCATTTCTGAAGCACGCAGAGGAGAGGAAAGTGATCAGGAACAGTCAGCATGGATTCACCAAGGGCAAGTCATGCCTGACTAATCTAATCGCCTTCTGTGACGAGATAACTGGCTCTGTGGATGAGGGGAAAGCAGTGGACGTGTTGTTCCTTGACTTTAGCAAAGCTTTTGACACGGTCTCCCACAGTATTCTTGCCAGCAAGTTAAAGAAGTATGGGCTGGATGGATGGACTATAAGGTGGATAGAAAGTTGGCTAGATTGTTGGGCTCAACGGGTAGTGATCAATGGCTCCATGTCTAGTTGGCAGCCGGTATCAAGTGGAGTGCCCCAAGGGTCGGTCCTGGGGCCGGTTTTGTTCAATATCTTCATAAATGATCTGGAGGATGGTGTGGATTGCACCCTCAGCAAGTTTGCAGATGACACTAAACTGGGAGGAGAGGTAGATACGCTGGAGGGTAGGGATAGGATACAGAGGGACCTAGACAAATTGGAGGATTGGGCCAAAAGAAATCTGATGAGGTTCAATAAGGACAAGTGCAGAGTCCTGCACTTAGGACGGAAGAATCCCAGGCACCGCTACAGACTAGGGACCGACTGGCTCGGCAGCAGTTCTGCAGAAAAGGACCTAGGGGTGACAGTGGATGAGAAGCTGGATATGAGTCAGCAGTGTGCACTTGTTGCCAAGAAGGCTAACGGTATTTTGGGCTGTATAAGTAGGGGCATTGCCAGCAGATCGAGGAACGTGATCATTCCCCTCTATTCGACATTGGTGAGGCGTCATCTGGAGTACTGTGTCCAGTTTTGGGCCCCACACTACAAGAAGGATGTGGATAAATTGGAGAGAGTCCAGCGGAGGGCAACAAAAATGATTAGGGGTCTGGAACACATGACTTATGAGGAGAGGCTGAGGGAGCTGGGATTGTTTAATCTCGGAAGAGAAGAATGAGGGGGGATTTGATAGCTGCTTTCAACTACCTGACAGGGGGTCCCAAAGAGGATGGCTCTAGACTGTTCTCAATGGTAGCAGATGACAGAACGAGGAGTAATGGTCTCAAGTTGTAGTGGGGGAGGTTTAGATTGGATATTAGGAAAAACCTTTTCACTAGGAGGGTGGTGAAGCACTGGAATGCGTTACCTAGGGAAGTGGTGGAATCTCCTTCCTTAAAAAGAACAGGAGGACGTGTGGCACCTTAGAGAGTAACCAATTTATTTGAGCATGAGCTTTCGTGAGCTACAGCTCACTTCATCGGATGCAAGTCATGAAAGCTGATGCTCAAATAAATTGGTTAGTCTCTAAGGTGCCACACGTCCTCCTGTTCTTTTTGCGGATACAGAGTAACCCGGCTGTTACTCTGAAACAAGGTCAGGCTTGACAAAGCCCTGGCTGGGATGATTTAGTTGTGAATTGGTCCTGCTTTGAGCAGGGGGTGGGACTAGACGACCTTCAGGGGTCCCTTCCACCTACGATATTCTGTGATTCTGTGATTCCTCAGCTGCATGGAGTGGAAAACACAGTAGCAGGTATAAATATACAGCACAGGAAAAGATGGGGGGAGTTGCTACCACTACGAAACCTGCACACCACACATACCCTGAGCCGTGCATCACCCCCCCCGATCCCCACCTCCTGAGCCGTGCATCACCCCCCCCGATCCCCACCTCCTGAGCCGTGCATCACCCCCCCGATCCCCACCTCCTGAGCCGCGCATCACCCCCCCCGATCCCCACCTCCTGAGCCGAGCATCACCCCCCCGATCCCCACCTCCTGAGCCGTGCATCACCCCCCGATCCCCACCTCCTGAGCCGCGCATCACCCCCCCCGATCCCCACCTCCTGAGCCGCGCATCACACCCCCGATCCCCACCTCCTGAGCCGTGCATCACCCCCCCGATCCCCACCTCCTGAGCCGCGCATCACACCCCCGATCCCCACCTCCTGAGCCGTGCATCACCCCCCCGATCCCCACCTCCTGAGCCGCGCATCACACCCCCGATCCCCACCTCCTGAGCCGCGCATCACACCCCCCCGATCCCCACCTCCTGAGCGGCGCATCACCCCCCCCGATCCCCACCTCCTGAGCCGTGCATCACCCCCCCGATCCCCACCTCCTGAGCGGCGCATCACCCCCCCCGATCCCCACCTCCTGAGCCGCGCATCACACCCCCCCGATCCCCACCTCCTGAGCCGTGCATCACCCCCCCGATCCCCACCTCCTGAGCCGCGCATCACCCCCCCCGATCCCCACCTCCTGAGCCGAGCATCACCCCCCCGATCCCCACCTCCTGAGCCGTGCATCACCCCCCGATCCCCACCTCCTGAGCCGCGCATCACACCCCCGATCCCCACCTCCTGAGCCGTGCATCACCCCCCCGATCCCCACCTCCTGAGCCGAGCATCACCCCCCCGATCCCCACCTCCTGAGCCGCGCATCACCCCCCCCGATCCCCACCTCCTGAGCCGAGCATCACCCCCCCCGATCCCCACCTCCTGAGCCGCGCATCACCCCCCCCGATCCCCACCTCCTGAGCCGAGCATCACCCCCCCGATCCCCACCTCCTGAGCCGTGCATCACCCCCCGATCCCCACCTCCTGAGCCGCGCATCACCCCCCCCGATCCCCACCTCCTGAGCCGCGCATCACCCCCCCCCGATCCCCACCTCCTGAGCCGCGCATCACCCCCCCCGATCCCCACCTCCTGAGCCGCGCATCACCCCCCCCCGATCCCCACCTCCTGAGCCGCGCATCACACCCCCCCGATCCCCACCTCCTGAGCGGCGCATCACACCCCCCCGATCCCCACCTCCTGAGCGGCGCATCACACCCCCCCGATCCCCACCTCCTGAGCGGCGCATCACACCCCCCCGATCCCCACCTCCTGAGCCGCGCATCACCCCCCCGATCCCCACCTCCTGAGCCGCGCATCACCCCCCCGATCCCCACCTCCTGAGCCGCGCATCACCCCCCCCGATCCCCACCTCCTGAGCCGCGCATCACACACCCCCGATCCCCACCTCCTGAGCCGCGCATCACACCCCCCCGATCCCCACCTCCTGAGCCACGCATC
Organism: Lepidochelys kempii; assembly: GCF_965140285.1. Taxonomy (NCBI): domain Eukaryota; kingdom Metazoa; phylum Chordata; order Testudines; family Cheloniidae; genus Lepidochelys; species Lepidochelys kempii. Next base: position 48,959,584 of record NC_136393.1, on the reverse strand, counting down.
ACACCCCCCCGATCCCCACCTCCTGAGCCGCGCATCACACCCCCCCGATCCCCACCTCCTGAGCGGCGCATCACACCCCCCCGATCCCCACCTCCTGAGCGGCGCATCACACCCCCCCGATCCCCACCTCCTGAGCCGCGCATCACACCCCCCCTGATCCCCACCTCCTGAGCCGCGCATCACACCCCCCCTGATCCCCACATCCTGAGCCGTGCATCACACCCCCCCGATCCCCACCTCCTGAGCCGCGCATCACACCCCCCCGATCCCCACCTCCTGAGCCGCGCATCACACCCCCCGATCCCCACCTCCTGAGCCGAGCATCACCCCCCCGATCCCCACCTCCTGAGCCGCGCATCACCCCCCCCGATCCCCACCTCCTGAGCCGAGCATCACCCCCCCCGATCCCCACCTCCTGAGCCGAGCATCACCCCCCCGATCCCCACCTCCTGAGCCGCGCATCACACCCCCCCGATCCCCACCTCCTGAGCCGCGCATCACACCCCCCCGATCCCCACCTCCTGAGCGGCGCATCACACCCCCCCGATCCCCACCTCCTGAGCCGCGCATCACACACCCCCGATCCCCACCTCCTGAGCGGCGCATCACACCCCCCCGATCCCCACCTCCTGAGCCGCGCATCACACCCCCCCGATCCCCACCTCCTGAGCCGCGCATCACACCCCCCCGATCCCCACCTCCTGAGCCGCGCATCACACCCCCCCGATCCCCACCTCCTGAGCGGCGCATCACACCCCCCCGATCCCCACCTCCTGAGCCGCGCATCACACCCCCCCGATCCCCACCTCCTGAGCCGCGCATCACCCCCCCGATCCCCACCTCCTGAGCCGCGCATCACCCCCCCCGATCCCCACCTCCTGAGCCGCGCATCACACACCCCCGATCCCCACCTCCTGAGCGGCGCATCACACCCCCCCGATCCCCACCTCCTGAGCCGCGCATCACCCCCCCGATCCCCACCTCCTGAGCCGCGCATCACCCCCCCGATCCCCACCTCCTGAGCCGCGCATCACCCCCCCCGATCCCCACCTCCTGAGCCGCGCATCACACACCCCCGATCCCCACCTCCTGAGCCGCGCATCACACCCCCCCGATCCCCACCTCCTGAGCCGCGCATCACACCCCCCCGATCCCCACCTCCTGAGCCGCGCATCACACCCCCCCGATCCCCACCTCCTGAGCCGCGCATCACACCCCCCCGATCCCCACCTCCTGAGCGGCGCATCACACCCCCCCGATCCCCACCTCCTGAGCGGCGCATCACACCCCCCCGATCCCCACCTCCTGAGCCGCGCATCACACCCCCCCTGATCCCCACCTCCTGAGCCGCGCATCACACCCCCCCTGATCCCCACATCCTGAGCCGTGCATCACACCCCCCCGATCCCCACCTCCTGAGCCGCGCATCACACCCCCCCGATCCCCACCTCCTGAGCAGCGCATCACACCCCCCCGATCCCCACCTCCTGAGCGGCACATCACACCCCCCCGATCCCCACCTCCTGAGCCGTGCATCACCCCCCCCGATCCCCACCTCCTGAGCCGTGCATCACACCCCCCCGATCCCCACATCCTGAGCCGCGCATCACACCCGCCCTGATCCCCACATCCTGAGCCGTGCATCACCCCCCGATCCCCACCTCCTGAGCCGCGCATCACACCCCCCGATCCCCACCTCCTGAGCCGCGCATCACACCCCCCCCGATCCCCACCTCCTGAGCGGCGCATCACACACCCCCGATCCCCACCTCCTGAGCCACGCATCACACCCCCCCGATCCCCACCTCCTGAGCCGCGCATCACCCCCCCCGATCCCCACCTCCTGAGCCGCGCATCACCCCCCCGATCCCCACCTCCTGAGCCGCGCATCACCCCCCCCGATCCCCACCTCCTGAGCCGCGCATCACACACCCCCGATCCCCACCTCCTGAGCCGCGCATCACACCCCCCCGATCCCCACCTCCTGAGCCGCGCATCACACCCCCCCGATCCCCACCTCCTGAGCCGCGCATCACACCCCCCCGATCCCCACCTCCTGAGCGGCGCATCACACCCCCCCGATCCCCACCTCCTGAGCCGCGCATCACCCCCCCCGATCCCCACCTCCTGAGCCGCGCATCACCCCCCCCGATCCCCACCTCCTGAGCCGCGCATCACCCCCCCGATCCCCACCTCCTGAGCCGCGCATCACCCCCCCCGATCCCCACCTCCTGAGCCGAGCATCACCCCCCCGATCCCCACCTCCTGAGCCGTGCATCACCCCCCGATCCCCACCTCCTGAGCCGCGCATCACCCCCCCCGATCCCCACCTCCTGAGCCGCGCATCACACCCCCGATCCCCACCTCCTGAGCCGTGCATCACCCCCCCGATCCCCACCTCCTGAGCCGCGCATCACACCCCCGATCCCCACCTCCTGAGCCGTGCATCACCCCCCCGATCCCCACCTCCTGAGCCGCGCATCACACCCCCGATCCCCACCTCCTGAGCCGCGCATCACACCCCCCCGATCCCCACCTCCTGAGCGGCGCATCACCCCCCCCGATCCCCACCTCCTGAGCCGTGCATCACCCCCCCGATCCCCACCTCCTGAGCGGCGCATCACCCCCCCCGATCCCCACCTCCTGAGCCGCGCATCACACCCCCCCGATCCCCACCTCCTGAGCCGTGCATCACCCCCCCGATCCCCACCTCCTGAGCCGCGCATCACCCCCCCCGATCCCCACCTCCTGAGCCGAGCATCACCCCCCCGATCCCCACCTCCTGAGCCGTGCATCACCCCCCGATCCCCACCTCCTGAGCCGCGCATCACACCCCCGATCCCCACCTCCTGAGCCGTGCATCACCCCCCCGATCCCCACCTCCTGAGCCGAGCATCACCCCCCCGATCCCCACCTCCTGAGCCGCGCATCACCCCCCCCGATCCCCACCTCCTGAGCCGAGCATCACCCCCCCCGATCCCCACCTCCTGAGCCGCGCATCACCCCCCCCGATCCCCACCTCCTGAGCCGAGCATCACCCCCCCGATCCCCACCTCCTGAGCCGTGCATCACCCCCCGATCCCCACCTCCTGAGCCGCGCATCACCCCCCCCGATCCCCACCTCCTGAGCCGCGCATCACCCCCCCCCGATCCCCACCTCCTGAGCCGCGCATCACCCCCCCCGATCCCCACCTCCTGAGCCGCGCATCACCCCCCCCCGATCCCCACCTCCTGAGCCGCGCATCACACCCCCCCGATCCCCACCTCCTGAGCGGCGCATCACACCCCCCCGATCCCCACCTCCTGAGCGGCGCATCACACCCCCCCGATCCCCACCTCCTGAGCGGCGCATCACACCCCCCCGATCCCCACCTCCTGAGCCGCGCATCACCCCCCCGATCCCCACCTCCTGAGCCGCGCATCACCCCCCCGATCCCCACCTCCTGAGCCGCGCATCACCCCCCCCGATCCCCACCTCCTGAGCCGCGCATCACACACCCCCGATCCCCACCTCCTGAGCCGCGCATCACACCCCCCCGATCCCCACCTCCTGAGCCACGCATCACACCCCCCCGATCCCCACCTCCTGAGCCGCGCATCACACCCCCCCGATCCCCACCTCCTGAGCCGCGCATCACACCCCCCCGATCCCCACCTCCTGAGCGGCGCATCACACCCCCCCGATCCCCACCTCCTGAGCCGCGCATCACACCCCCCCTGATCCCCACCTCCTGAGCCGCGCATCACACCCCCCCTGATCCCCACATCCTGAGCCGTGCATCACACCCCCCCGATCCCCACCTCCTGAGCCGCGCATCACACCCCCCCGATCCCCACCTCCTGAGCCGCGCATCACACCCCCCGATCCCCACCTCCTGAGCCGAGCATCACCCCCCCGATCCCCACCTCCTGAGCCGCGCATCACCCCCCCCGATCCCCACCTCCTGAGCCGAGCATCACCCCCCCCGATCCCCACCTCCTGAGCCGAGCATCACCCCCCCGATCCCCACCTCCTGAGCCGCGCATCACACACCCCCGATCCCCACCTCCTGAGCCGCGCATCACACCCCCCCGATCCCCACCTCCTGAGCGGCGCATCACACCCCCCCGATCCCCACCTCCTGAGCCGCGCATCACACACCCCCGATCCCCACCTCCTGAGCGGCGCATCACACCCCCCCGATCCCCACCTCCTGAGCCGCGCATCACACCCCCCCGATCCCCACCTCCTGAGCCGCGCATCACACCCCCCCGATCCCCACCTCCTGAGCCGCGCATCACACACCCCCGATCCCCACCTCCTGAGCGGCGCATCACACACCCCCGATCCCCACCTCCTGAGCCACGCATCACACCCCCCCGATCCCCACCTCCTGAGCCGCGCATCACACCCCCCCGATCCCCACCTCCTGAGCCGCGCATCACACCCCCCCGATCCCCACCTCCTGAGCGGCGCATCACACCCCCCCGATCCCCACCTCCTGAGCCGCGCATCACCCCCCCCGATCCCCACCTCCTGAGCCGCGCATCACAGCCCCCCCTGATCCCCACCTCCTGAGCCGCGCATCACACACCCCCGATCCCCACCTCCTGAGCCACGCATCACACCCCCCCGATCCCCACCTCCTGAGCCGCGCATCACACCCCCCCGATCCCCACCTCCTGAGCGGCGCATCACACCCCCCCGATCCCCACCTCCTGAGCCGCGCATCACACCCCCCCTGATCCCCACCTCCTGAGCCGCGCATCACACCCCCCCTGATCCCCACCTCCTGAGCCGCGCATCACACCCCCCCTGATCCCCACCTCCTGAGCAGCGCATCACACCCCCCCGATCCCCACCTCCTGAGCGGCACATCACACCCCCCCGATCCCCACCTCCTGAGCCGTGCATCACCCCCCCCGATCCCCACCTCCTGAGCCGTGCATCACACCCCCCCGATCCCCACATCCTGAGCCGCGCATCACACCCGCCCTGATCCCCACATCCTGAGCCGTGCATCACCCCCCGATCCCCACCTCCTGAGCCGCGCATCACACCCCCCCGATCCCCACCTCCTGAGCCGTGCATCACACCCCCCGATCCCCACCTCCTGAGCCGCGCATCACACCCCCCCCGATCCCCACCTCCTGAGCGGCGCATCACACACCCCCGATCCCCACCTCCTGAGCCACGCATCACACCCCCCGATCCCCACCTCCTGAGCCGCGCATCACACCCCCCCGATCCCCACCTCCTGAGCCGCGCATCACCCCCCCCGATCCCCACCTCCTGAGCCGAGCATCACCCCCCCGATCCCCACCTCCTGAGCCGTGCATCACACCCCCCCGATCCCCACCTCCTGAGCCGCGCATCACACCCCCCCGATCCCCACCTCCTGAGCCGTGCATCACACCCCCCCGATCCCCACATCCTGAGCCGCGCATCACACCCGCCCTGATCCCCACATCCTGAGCCATGCATCACCCCCCGATCCCCACCTCCTGAGCCGCGCATCACAGCCCCCCTGATCCCCACATCCTGAGCCGTGCATCACACCCCCCCTGATCCCCACATCCTGAGCCGTGCATCACACCCCCCCCAATCCCCACCTCCTGAGCCGCGCATCACAGCCCCCCCTGATCCCACCTCCTGAGCCGCGCATCACACCCCCCCTGATCCCCACATCCTGAGCCGCGCATCACACCCCCCCCGATCCCCACCTCCTGAGCCGCGCATCACAGCCCCCCCGATCCCCACCTCCTGAGCCGTGCATCACACACACACAGAACACCCCCCCCACGCACACACACAGAGAATAACCACCTTAATAGAAAATAAGCTCTCTCTGACCTACACACACACAAACACTATCGAATAAATACACACAGAGACCCACACTCCCTGAGCTGTGCGATAGACATCCCACACAAAATACACACGCAACCCACATGTATTGACCACCCACATCTGGTCTGTGCGATGCACCAACACACAGAATAAACACTCTCACAGAATGTAAATTCTCCCTGACTTACACTTCCGGATGTGTAATAAACAAACACACACACGTCTGACTGTCCACACGCGCTGACTTGCACTTCCTGCCCTGGGTAATAGATGCAGACACCCCCCAAAGATGCCTGTAAAATACAGTCACGGTGTTTGCATATATTGACCCCTACAGCCTGCAACAAACACACAGTCAACGCACTCACAAAATACACACACTGCTCACACCTGGCCTGACCCACGCAATAGACGTAGACTCCCACGATCAACACAAACACGCTGCCAGAACATGGACACGCACTGACCCACACCTCCTGATCTGTGCAATAAATACACACAGCGACACACACACACAATTACACAAACACGCTGCCAGAATCGTCGGACGCACTGACCCACACCTCCTGATCTGTGCAATAAATACACACAGCGACACACACACACAATTACACAAACACGCTGCCAGAATCGTCGGACGCACTGACCCACACCTCCTGATCTGTGCAATAAATACACACAGCGACACACACACACAATTACACAAACACGCTGCCAGAATCGTCGGACACACTGACCCACACCTCCTGATCTGTGCAATAAATACACACAGCGACACACACACACAATTACGCAAACACGCTGCCAGAATCGTCGGACGCACTGACCCACACCTCCTGATCTGTGCAATAAATACACACAGCGACACACACACACAATTACACAAACACACTGCCAGAATCGTCGGACGCACTGACCCACACCTCCTGATCTGTGCAATAAATACACACAGCGACACACACACACAATTACACAAACACGCTGCCAGAATCGTCGGACACACTGACCCACACCTCCTGATCTGTGCAATAAATACACACAGCGACACACACACACAATTACACAAACACGCTGCCAGAATCGTCGGACGCACTGACCCACACCTCCTGGGCCGTTGCCAAACACTCGCACAATAAGCCCAAGAGATGACAATGCACACCCATCAAAACGCACACCATCAACCCAAAGACCCACCCACCCACAGGTCCACCCAGGCTGCTCACTCCCCGACGCACGTCCCAATGCACACACTCAACACACACACGCACCCACCCATTCCCTGACACAGCACACAGGAGCACAGTTCTCCCTCTCTCTCTCTCACACACACATTACAACACACACGCCCTCCCCCACTGCCCGGCGGTGGGCGGGCTCCGAGCAGACGCGATGGAGAGCGTGTTGTGATTTCACAAGATTAGAAAAACCAGATGCCAGCGTGTGATGCAACACAACTTCCCCGTTGGCACAGGGGAAATGGGGGGCGGGGAATGGGGCCAGGGGCCTGTCCCTTCTCGGGGGCACCGGCTCCCACCCGGCCCCAGGGCGGGGACTGGCTGGCTCAGGGGGGCAGGGAATGGGGCAGGGGCCTGTCCCCTCTAGGGGGCACCGGCTCCCATCCGGCCCCAGGGCAGGGACTGGCTGGCTCAGGGGGGCAGGGAATGGGGCAGGGGCCTGTCCCTTCTCGGGGGCACCGGCTCCCATCCGGCCCCAGGGCAGGGACCGGCTGGCTCAGGGGGGCAGGGAATGGGGCAGGGGCCTGTCCCCTCTAGGGGGCACCGGCTCCCATCCGGCCCCAGGGCAGGGACTGGCTGGCTCAGGGGGGCAGGGAATGGGGCAGGGGCCTGTCCCTTCTCGGGGGCACCGGCTCCCATCCGGCCCCAGGGCAGGGACTGGTTGGCTCAGGGGGGCGGGGAATGGGGCAGGGGCCTGTCCCTTCTAGGGGGCACCAGCTCCCATCCAGCCCCAGGGCAGGGACTGGCTGGCTCAGGGGGGCGGGGAATGGGGCAGGGGCCTGTCCCCTCTAGGGGGCACCAGCTCCCATCTGGCCCCAGGGCGGGGACTGGCTGGCTCAGGGGGGCAGGGAATGGGGCAGGGGCCTGTCCCTTCTAGGGGGCACCGGCTCCCACCCGGCCCCAGGGCGGGACTGGCGGGCCCAGGGAAGCAGGGAAGGGGGTGAGGGGCTCTGTGTGTGGGCAGAGAGGGGCCCGCGCGGAGGTGTTGGGGCGGCGGGCTGGGGGGGGCCACAGGCACCCGCTGGAGGCAGATCGGGGGAAGGAAGTGATGGAAAAATCCGTCTCTGCTAAAGAGCTTCAGAGCCACTTCAGCCCTGGGTCAGCAAAATCAGAACTGGAACCAACTGCCTGAGCCCCGTGGGCCAGGGTCTCCCCCCCCCCCCATGACCCCCTCGTGTGCGCTTCCCAGGAGCCAGGACTCCTGGGTTCTATCCCTGGCTCTGCGGGGGGAGTGGGGGCTAGTGGTTAGAGCAGGGGGGGCTGGGAGCCAGGACTCCTGGGGTCTCTCCCCAGCACTGGGAGGGGAGCAGGGGCTAGTGGGTTAGAGTGGGGGATGCTGGGAGCCAGGACTCCTGGGTTCTATCCCTGGCTCTGGGAGGGGAGTGGGGGCTAGTGGTTAGAGCAGGGCCGAGGGCTGGGAGTCAGGACTCCTGGGTTCTGTCCTGGCCCTGGGAGGGGAGAGGGTGGGTTAGCTGGGGTCCCTATGGAGGTGGGACAGTTCCTGTCCCTACTGCCTGGGGTGGGGGCCAGCGAGCCGGGGGGCAGCAGCCGGTCGGGTGCGGGGCCGAGGGGAGCCCGGGCAGAGGCTGAGCCGAGCCCGGTGATTCTTACAGAGAAAGAGGAAGCCGGATGAGGCCCCAGGGCCCGTCCCCCGTCACAGGGACGCTTTAGTCACTTCCAGGGACCCCTCAGCTGAGGCAAGCCGGGCTCCCGGAAGGGCCTGGTGCCTGGAGTTATGAGAAGGGGGGTCCGCAGAGCTTTCACTTCCCGTGGAGGAGCTGACTTCGAGGGGGGGAAGGGAGCTGAGCTAACGAGGGCACAGGAAACATGATGGGGGGGGGAATCAAGGTGAGGACACATTTGGGGTGGTGTGTGAGGGGGATGGAGGCATGAAGGGGGATGGGAAAAGGAAGAATGGGGGGCTGTGGGTCAGGAGTGAGGGGCACCGGCAGGGCTGGGGGGGCAGGGCTGGGCTAGCAGGGGCTGCAGGTCGGGAGTGAGGGGCACCGGCAGGGCTGTGGGGGGGCCAGGCCAGGGGTAGCAGGGGCTGTGGGTCAGGAGTGAGGGGCACCGGCAGGGCTGGGGGGGGGCAGGGCTGGGCTAGCAGGGGCTGTGGGTCGGGAGTGAGGGGCACCGGCAGAGCTGGGGGGGGGCAGGGCGGGAGTAGCAGGGGCTGCGGGTCAGGATTGAGGGGCACCGGCAGGGCTGGGGGGGCCAGGGCGGAGGTAGCAGGGGCTGTGGGTCGGGAGTGAGGGGCACCGGCAGGGCTGTGGGGGGGCCAGGCCAGGGGTAGCAAGGGCTGCGGGTCAGGAGTGAGGGGCACCGACAGAGCTCGGGGGGGCAGGGCTGGGCTAGCAGGGGCTGTGGGTCAGGAGTGAGGGGCACCGGCAGGGCTGTGGGGGGGCCAGGGCTGGGCTAGCAGGGGCTGTGGGTCGGGAGTGAGGGGCACCGGCAGAGCTGGGGGGGGCAGGGCTGGGGGGGTTAGAGCTGGGCTGGCAGGGGCTGTGGGTTGGGAGTGAGGGGCACCGACAGAGCTCGGGGGGGCAGGGCTGGGCTAGCAGGGGCTGTGGGTCAGGAGTGAGGGGCACCGGCAGAGCTGGGGGGGGCACGGCTGGGGGGGTTAGAGCTGGGCTGGCAGGGGGCTGTGGGTTGGGAGTGAGGGGCACCGGCAGAGCTGGGGGGGGCCAGGGCTGGGCTAGCAGGGGCTGCGGGTCGGGAGTGAGGGGCACCGGCAGGGCTGTGTGGGGGCCAGGGCTGGGCTGGGGGGGTTAGAGCTGGGCTGGCAGGGGCTGTGGGTCGGGATTGAGGGGCACCGGCAGGGCTGTGGGGGGGCCAGGGCGGGGTAGCAGGGGCTGCGGGTCGGGAGTGAGGGGCACCGACAGAGCTGGGCGGGGCCAGGGCTGGGCTAGCAGGGGCTGCGGGTCGGGAGTGAGGGGCACCGGCAGGGCTGGGGGGGGGCCAGGGCTGGGGTAGCAGGGGCTGCAGGTCGGGAGTGAGGGGCACCGGCAGGGCTGTGGGGGGGCCAGGGCGGGGTAGCAGGGGCTGCAGGTCGGGAGTGAGGGGCACCGGCAGGGCTGTGGGGGGGCCAGGGCGGGGTAGCAGGGGCTGCGGGTCGGGAGTGAGGGGCACCGGCAGGGCTGTGGGGAGCCAGGGCGGGGGTAGCAGGGGCTGTGGGTCGGGAGTGAGGGGCACCGGCAGGGCTGGGGGGGTTAGAGCTGGGCTGGCAGGGGCTGTGGGTCAGGATTGAGGGGCACCGGCAGGGCTGGGGGGGGCCAGGGCGGGGGTAGCAGGGGCTGCGGGTCGGGAGTGAGGGGCACCGGCAGGGCTGGGAGGGGCGGGGCTGGGGTAGCAGGGGCTGCGGGTCGGGAGTGAGGGGCACCCGCAGGGCTGGGGGGGCCAGGGGTGCGGGTCGGGAGTGAGGGGCACCGGCAGGGCTGGGGGGGCCAGGGGTGCCGGTAGGGAGTGAGGGGCACCGGCAGGGCTGGGGGGGCCAGGGCGGGGGTAGCAGGGGTGCGGGTCGGGAGTGCGGGGCACCGGCAGGGCGGGGGTAGCAGGGGTGCGGGTCGGGAGTGAGAGGCACCGGCAGGGCTGGGGGGGCCAGGGGTGCGGGTCGGGAGTGAGGGGCACCGGCAGGGCTGGGGGGGCCAGGGGTGCGGGTTGGGAGTGAGGGGCACCGGCAGGGCTGGGGGGGGCCAGGGTGGGGGTAGCAGGGGTGCGGGTCGGGAGTGAGGGGCACCGGCAGGGCGGGGGTAGCAGGGGTGCGGGTCGGGATTGAGGGGCACCGGCAGGGCGGGGGGGGCCAGGGTGTGGGTAGCAGGGGTGCGGGTCGGGAGTGAGGGGCACCGGCAGGGCGGGGGTAGCAGGGGTGCGGGTCGGGATTGAGGGGCACCGGCAGGGCTGGGGGGGCCAGGGGTGCGGGTCGGGATTGAGGGGCACCGGCAGGGCTGGGGGGGGCCAGGGTGGGGGTAGCAGGGGTGCGGGTCGGGAGTGAGGGGCACCGGCAGGGCGGGGGTAGCAGGGGTGCGGGTCGGGATTGAGGGGCACCGGCAGGGCGGGGGGGGCCAGGTCTGGGCTAGCAGGGGCTGCGGGTCTGGATTGAGGGGCACCGGCAGGGCTGGGGGGGCCAGGGCTGCGGCTCGGGATTGAGGGGCACCGGCAGGGCGGGGGGGGGCCAGGGCTGGGCTAGCAGGGGCTGCGGGTCGGGATTGAGGGGCACCGGCAGGGCTGGGGGGGGCCAGGGTGGGGGTAGCAGGGGTGCGGGTCGGGAGTGAGGGGCACCGGCAGGGCTGGGGGGGCCAGGGCTGCGGGTCGGGAGTGAGGGGCACCGGCAGGGCTGGGGGGGCCAGGGCTGCGGGTCGGGAGTGAGGGGCACCGGCAGGGCTGGGGGGAGGCGGCCAGGCGGCCAGGCCGTGTGAAGGGACAGAGGGGGGCAGGCGCCGGCGGGGGCCTTGTTCCTGCCCCGGTGAGGCTGGGCAGGCAGCCGGGTGTTGGCGTCCCTGAGCCGGATGCTGCAGCCCCTGGGCTGGATCAGACACTGCCGGGGACGGGGAGCTGCAGGTAGTGAACAGGCCGGGGCAAGTCCTGGCTCCCACACCCTGCACCACAGCTTCTCACCGTCACACCAGAGCTGGGAGGGGAGTGGGGTCTGGTGGTTAGAGCAGGGGGGAGGGCGGGAGCCAGGACGCCTGGGTTCTTTGACACTGACTCACTTTTCCTTTCAACTGTTATATCATATCAACTCTTCAGGCCCGATTTTTCCAGTCCTGAAATGGAGTTAATAATACAAACCTGCATCTGTCCCAGCGCCAGGGAGAGAACCCAGGCGTCCTGGCTCCCAGCCTCCCCCGCTCTAAGCCCCATTTCCTGGCCAGAGCCCTGGCTCTGGGGTTTGCGTGTCCAGGTGATGGGGGAAGGTGACTAAGTCACTGAACTTCATAGTTCAACCCGGGGGCTGGGGTTGTTTGTAGTTTGGCAGGAAAGCCAGGGGCCCCGCGAGCTCCTGGCCAGGCTCTGACCCCAAACAAGCCGCAGCTGCCCGGCTAGCCAGGTCGGGGCGGGGGTGTCTGGATGGGATGAGTCACTGGCCACACACTCAGGAATGACTCGTGTAGCCCCTGTAAATATCACTGCAACACGACCCAGCTCTGAGCTCATCTTCCCCCCTGGAATCCGGCCCCAGGGCGACCCCCCTGCCGTCAATGGAGCCAGAGCCGGGCCTGATCTCAGTGACCCCGGTGTGAAACCGGAGTGACCCCCCCACCGTCAATGGAGCCAGAGCCGGGCCTGATCTCAGTGACCCGGGTGTGAAACCGGAGTGACCCCCCTGCCGTCAATGGAGCCAGAGCCGGGCCTGATCTCAGTGCCCCGGGTGTGAAACCGGAGTGACCCCCCACCCACCGTCAATGGAGCCAGAGCCGGGCCTGATCTCAGTGACCCGGGTGTGAAACCGGAGTGACCCCCCTGCCGTCAATGGAGCCAGAGCCGGGCCTGATCTCAGTGACCCCGGTGTGAAACCGGAGTGACCCCCCGCACCGTCAATGGAGCCAGAGCCGGGCCTGATCTCAGTGACCCGGGTGTGAAACCGGAGTGACCCCCCTGCCGTCAATGGAGCCAGAGCTGGGCCTGATCTCAGTGACCCGGGTGTGAAACCGGAGTGACCCCCCCCAACGTCCATGGAGCCAGAGCCGTGTCTCATCTCAGTGACCCCGGTGTGAATCCGCAGTGAGCCCGCTGGAATCAGGGCCAGATTGCACCCAATCTGTGGAGGGATTCGCTCAGGGCAGAAGCATCCCAGGAATCCGGTTGCATGTGGGGTTTTGGAGATTGCAAAGTTTTCCTGCCTTGGGCTCCGGGCCCAGCCTCTGTCAGCTCTGGTGAGTCACCCAGCTCCCGGTCCTGGGGAGATTAGCACGCACCTCAGGCTGTGAGGGTGTGGGTGTGAGCACGCGCATCTGTAGCACGGAGGGCGTGTGTTTGTGTTGCTGGGTGTGTGGCTGTCTAGACGCGTGTTGCGGCGACTGGCTGGGCGTGTTTGCGTTGCTGTGTAAGTGTGTGAGTCTGACTGTGAGCGCTTGTGTTGCTGTGACACGGTTGTGCGGCTCTTGACGCGGGCGTGTTTGGGGGCGGGCTTCTGTGTGTCTGTGTCTGGCGGGGAGGGGGTGTGTGTGTGTGTGTGTGATCGGGGGAGGAGTTTTTGTGTGTGTGTGTGAGCGCGAGGGTGGTTGTGTGGGTGCGTTAGGTGTAGTGTGTATGGGGGGGTTGTGTGTGCGTGTTTGCAGCCCTCAAACTGAGCCCAGTCAAACACGTCTCACCCTCTCGTTTCCCCTCCCAGCCCAAGAGACTCAGGCCCCTTCCCGCCACGGATCCCACCGCTGGCACCAGAAGTCTCTCTGCGCTGGGCCCCTCGGGTCCCCACTAAGGAGAGTGGGGGGAGCAGCCACAGGACCCACTAAGGAACACTGGGGGGCACCGGCAGCCCTCCCACAAACAGGTGTCTGCAGTGGGGTATTTGTATCTGGGTGTGAACAGAGCCCGGTGCTCTCTGGCCTCCGCCAGCGCCTGGGGCCGAGAACAGGAACCGGGGCCTGGCAGGAACTGCCCCGGGCCAGGGCGTCTCGGGCCGCTGCTCCCGGGAGGGGTCAGCAGTGGGGGCGGGGGGGGGGGCAGTTTCCGGGGACGCGGCTGGAACTGGTGGATTTGCCGAGGGCAGGTTGCTTGAGCAATTGGCGTCCTGTAAATTGTTCTGGGCAGGAAGGTGAAAGAGAGGGGGAGGGGGAGGGGGATGGGGGAGAAAGAAAGAAAGAAAGAAAGAAAGAAAGAAAGAAAGGCATTTCCACTCCAGATTGCTAGCCTGGCCCTGGGTGCCCCCCTCCCCTGCCAGGCCCCCCGCAGTGCCCCTCACTCCCGACCCACAGCCCCTGCTAGCCTAGTCCTGCCCCCCCAGCTCTGCCGGTGCCCCTCACTCCCGACCCGCAGCCCCTCTGCTCTGCCCCACACAGCACGCAGCGATCGAGGGGTCCCTTTGGGTAGCCGGATGCCCAGAGGCCGGTGCACTCGTTTCACTGGTGGGTGAAGCCGGCGGAGGCCGGATCTGGGCAGTGCGCAGGTTCTTGCTCTGGCCCAGCCGAGCCAAGAGCTCCAACGTGGGAATAACAGCTCCAGGCCGTACACGACCCCCTCGGATGTTCAGTAAACACTGCGGGTGAGTGCGTCATTTCCCTTCGCTTCTGGCCTTGCAACGCAACCTCTCAGTGGCCTGCAAGGGCAGCGGGGTGTAGTGGGTCAGAGCAGGGGGGGCTGGGAGCCAGGACGCCTGGGTTCTCTCCCCGGCTCTGGGAGGGCAGTGGGGTCCAGTGGTTAGAGCCGGAGGGCTGGGAGCCAGGGCTCTGTTGTGCCGGGCTCTGCACAGACACAGGGCGAGACAGTCCCTGCCCCAGCTGAGATCAGGGCCCCGTTGTGCCGGGCGCTGCCCAGACACCATCTGAGATGGGGGCCCTGCTGTATTTAATGATCCAGCCCACCCCACTCCTGGGCCCCCAGGCACGCTGAGTGCGGAGACAGCCGGTCAGCCCAACATTCAGGGACCCCCCAGGCCGGGGAGGCATCAGCCTGGGGCTTCCTGGGTAGAGAAGGAGAGAGGAAAAAAAAACTTCTATGCCAGGGAAAGAACACAACACAGAGCTGTCCGTCCTGAGAACTGCCCTTGGGGAAACGCCAGCACCAGCCCTGGTCACCAATCTGTCCATTTGTCCATCCCCTACACCCCCAGCTACTTGTCTGTCCATTCCCTACACCCCATCCTTCTGTCTCTCCATTCGCTACGCCCCCCATCTATCTGTCTGTCCATCCCCTACACCCCCAGCTACCTGTCTCTCCATTCCCATACACCCCTATCTATCTGTCTGTCCACCCCATACACCCTCATCTGTCCGTCTGTCCACCCCCCACATCCCCAGCTATCTGTCTGTCCATCCCCATACACCCTCATCTGTCCGTCCCCGTACACCCCCAGCTATCTGTCTGTCCATCCCCATCTGTCTGTCTGTCCATCTCCATACCTATCCATCTGTCCATCCCCCTAAACTCCCATTTATCTCTGTCTATCCCCTACACCCCCATCTATCTGTCTGTCTATCCCCACACACCCCCATCTGTCTGTCTGTCCATCCCCATACGCATCTCTCTATCTACTCTACCGATGCCCTGACACCTCTATTGCAAGCATAAAAGTATCATTCGGGAGGCCAAACATGAATTTGAAGAGCAACCAGCCAAAGACAGAAAGACGAACAGCCAAAATTGTTTTGTGTAGAAGCAGGAAACGTGGCAAACACCCAGTGGGGCCCCGGACGATCGGGGCACTGAGGGAGCACTCAAGGAGGACAAGGCCTTTGAGACGACCCTAAATGAATTCTTCGCATCAGTCTTCACGGCTGAGGGTGTGAGGGAGATTCCCACCCCTGAGCTAGTTCTTGTAGGTGACAAACACGAGGAACTGTCCCAGACTGAGGTTGCGTTCGAGGAGGTTTTGGAACAAGCTGATAAACTAAAGAGTAATAAGTCACCGGGACCAGATGGGATTCACCCCCGGCTTCTGAAGGGGCTCAGATGTGAAATTGCAGAACTACCAACCGAGCTGTGGAACCAATCATGTCAATCCGCGTCTGCACCAGATGACCGGAGGGGAGCTACCGTGATGCCCGTGTGTTTTAAAAGGGCTCCAGAGGTGACCCCGGTGATGACAGGCCCCTAAGCCGGACTTCAGCCCCGGGCAAACAGGTTGAAACTATTGCAAAGACCAGAACGTGATCGAGAACACGATGTCGGGGCAGCGTCCATGTGGCTTTTGTAAAGGGTGATTTTGTCTCACTATAAGATTTATGTGAGGGGGTCAACAGGCCTGTGGACAAGGGGGATCCAGTGGATAGAGCGTACTTGGATTTTCATGAAAGCCTTTGACAAGGTCCCTGACCAAAGGCTCTGAAGCAAAGTCAGCTGTCACGGGATAAATGGGACGGTGCTCTCATGGATCGGTAACTGGTTAAAAGATAGGCAACAAAGGGTAGGAATAAATGGTCAGTTTTGACAGTGGGAAGAGGTAAATAGTGGTGTCCCCCAGGGGTCTGTACTGGGCCCAGTCCTATTCAACATATTCATAAATGATCTGGAAAAAGGCATAAACAGGGAGGTGGCAAAATTTGCAGATATACGAAACTACTCAGGATAGTTAAGCCCCAGGCAGACTGCGAAGGGGTACAAAAGGATCTCACCAAACTGTGTGATCGGGCTACAAAATGGCAGAGGAAATTCAATGTTGATAAATGCAAAGTCATGCACATTGGAAAACGTAATCCCAACTAGACCATATACAACGATGGGGTCTAAATTAGCGGTGACCACTCAAGAAAGATCTGGGCGTCACTGCGGACAGTTCTCTGAAAACATCCACTCAATGGGCAGCGGCCGGCAAAGACGTGAGCAGGATGTTGGGAATCATTAAGAAAGGGATAGAGAATAGGACCGAAAACATCATATCGCCTCTGTACAACTCCATGGTGCGCCCACGCCTTGAACACTGCGTGCAGATCTGGTCGCCCCGTCTCTCTTGCATTTGGGGAGGCTGGGTGCGAGCGCTGGAAGTGCCTAGAAGCGGGGGTCCACCGGTGCCTGGACTGTGGCCCTGCCTGCGGCTCTGCCCCAAGGCTCCGCCCCCACTCGACCTCTTCCCCCGAAGCCCCGCCCCCACTCTGCCTCTTCCCCTGAGGCGTCCCTTGCCCGTAGCTCACTCCACTCTGCCCCTTGCTACAGGGCCCCCCTGCCCACTCCTCTCCGCTTCCTCCTTCGAGGCCCCCTCCTGCTTCTCTCCGCCCCACCGAGGCCCCCACTGCCTGCCGGCCAGCCACTCCCTCCTCTCTGCCCCCGAGTCCCGCTCTAGCCCTCACTCGCTCCTTTCTGCCCCCTCCTGCCTTAAGGGCGAGCAATGGGGGAAGAGGGAGCGAGCGACGGATGGGGGGGGCCTCGGGGGAAGAGGTGGAGCGAGGGCGGGGCCTCAGGGCAGAGCAAGGGACGGGGCCACGGTCCAGGCGCCAGGGGGCTGTAACAGCTTCTGGATGAGGAGAGATTAAAGAGACTGGGGCTGTTTTCCTGAGAAAAGAGACGACACTGCCAGAGGTGGATAAAACCGCGACGGGTGTGGAGCAAGCGATAAGGACGTGCCATTTACCCCTTCTCAGAGCAAAACAACGAGGGGTCACCTGGTGAAATGAATAGGCAGCAGGTTCAAAACAAAGCAAAGGCAGTATTTCTTCACTCAGGGCACAGCCAACCTGTGGAACTCCTTGCCAGAAGGTGGGAATGGGCGAGAGGGGACGATCAGTGGACGATGACCTGGTCTGTTCATTCTCTCTGGGGCACCTGGCCGGAAGACAGGATACTGGGCTAGATGGATCATTGGGCCATGGACCGTTCCTATCATCTATCTATCTATCCATCTCCAGACCCCCCCTCTATCTATCTATCTATCCCCAGATAATCTATCTATCTATCTATCTATCTATCTATCTATCTATCCCCAGACATTCATCTATCTATCTATCCCCAGACATTCATCTATCTATCTATCTATCTATCTATCTATCTATCTATCTATCTATCTATCTATCTATCTATCTATCTATCTATCTATCTATCTATCTATCTATCTATCTATCTATCTATCTATCCCCAGACACCCTCTCTATCTATCTAATCTATCTATCTATCTATCTATCTATCTATCTATCTATCTATCTATCTATCTATCTATCTATCTATCTATCTATCTATCTATCTATCTATCTATCTATCCCCAGACACCCTCTCTATCTATCTAATCTAATCTATCTATCTATCTATCTATCTATCTATCTATCTATCTATCTATCTATCTATCCCCAGACCCCCCCTCTATCTATCTATCGATCTCTCTCCATTCCCAAGCTCAGCCCTGCTCTCCCGGCCTGCTCTGGTAGCCGGAGTCCCCTGTGGTGGCCGCTCAGCAGTGGCCAGTGAGTCAGCGTGGGATGTGAGCGCACGGAGGGTCATGCAGAGCGGGGATGAGCGAGCCCAGTGTCGCCATCCAGTCCTTTCCCTGCAGGCCGCAGGGGATGGACCTGGCCAAGGACGCGGGGGGGGGGGGGCGGGGGGGACACGGGACTTCCACTGAGCATCAACCTCTAACTTCTCTCCAGCGTGTTAGTCCCGGGTGTGGGGCTGGGGAACGGGGCACGGGGCCTTCCCCCTCTAGGGGGCGCTGGCTCCCATCTGGGCCCAGGGTTGGGGGACTGGCTGGCTCAGCGGGGAGGGACCCTGTGTGCATGTGGGAGGTGTGTGTGTCACTAGATCTAACCTGCCCCCGTCCCATTCTTTGCTGCCCAGTCCCCCCCCCCGCCCATCCTGTTCCTGCAGTTAATTGTAGCTCATTGCTCTGCAGGGAGAATGGGGCCCAGTCACTCATTAACAGCCCCCTGCATCCTGATGGCCCCGTTCACATGGGGGTGGGGGGGGCTCAGCCCTAGGCCGATATTAACCGGACGTTGCCCTGGTGGCTGATTGTTCCAGGATCGGCTGGGGCTGTGTCCCTGACCTGCCCCATGACGCAGGCGTCCGTGGCACTGTGCCAGGGGGAAGGGGCGCCCGTGGGTGTGAACAGACCCGTAGATCGCAACGCGCTGGCCGTGGGAATGCAGCCAGCTCTGGGGAGGGGCGGCTGGCGAACAGCCGCGCAGCAGCACCGCATGGGGAGGACTCGCCCGGCGCTGAGATGCAGCCACCTCTGGGGTGGGGCAGCGGGTCCGGGCCTCACAGCAGCGCCTGGGGAGGAGCAGGAGGAAGGACAATCCTGGATCCGTTTGAAGCGTCACAAGGGATTTGGGGAGGCCTTACGGGAAAGGGGCTTGCTGGGGGTTCAAACCCACTGTGCTGGATTGCCCCCCCACCCCCCACGGACGCACACCGGCCCCTGACCCCTGGGACAGGCCCAGAGAGACTGGAACGCTGAGCTTGGGCCCACAGGGTGCAGGGGGTCGTGTGCTACTGAGATGAGAATTCAAGGCCCAGTTCTGCTGCCCTGCTGTGATGTGAGAGAGCATCGCCGCCCCCTGCTGGTGGGCTGTGTGCGTGCGTGAACACTGCCCCCTGCTGGTGGGTTGTGTGTGTGTGAACACTGCCCTCTGGTGGTGGGAATAGAGACACGGGCCGTGTGTGTGTGTGTGTGTGAACACTGCCCTCTGGTGGTGGGAATAGAGACCTGGGCTGTGTGTGTGTGTGTGTGTGAACACTGCCCCCTGCTGGTGGGAATAGAGACCTGGGCTCTGTGTGTGTGTGAACACTGCCCCCTGCTGGTGGGAATAGAGACCTGGGCTCTGTGTGATGTGTGTGTGTGAACACTGCCCCCTGGGGGTGGGAATAGAGACCTGGGCTCTGTGTGATGTGTGTGTGAACACTGCCCTCTGGGGGTGGGAATAGAGACCTGGGCTCTGTGTGATGTGTGTGTGAACACTGCCCCCTGGGGGTGGGAATAGAGACCTGGGCTCTGTGTGATGTGTGTGTGAACACTGCCCCCTGGGGGTGGGAATAGAGACCTGGGCTGTGTGTGTGTGTGTGTGAACACTGCCCCCTGGGGGTGGGAATAGAGACCTGGGCTCTGTGTGTGTGTGTGTGAACACTGCCCCCTGCTGGTGGGAATAGAGACCTGGGCTCTGTGTGTGTGTGTGTGAACACTGCCCCTTGGGGGTGGGAATAGAGACCTGGGCTCTGTGTGTGTGAACACTGCCCCCTGGGGGTGGGAATAGAGACCTGGGCTCTGTGTGTGTGTGTGTGAACACTGCCCCCTGCTGGTGGGAATAGAGACCTGGGCTCTGTGTGATGTGTGTGTGAACACTGCCCCCTGGGGGTGGGAATAGAGACCTGGGCTCTGTGTGATGTGTGTGTGAACACTGCCCTCTGCTGGTGGGAATAGAGACCTGGGCTCTGTGTGTGTGTGTGTGAACACTGCCCCCTGGGGGTGGGAATAGAGACCTGGGCTCTGTGTGTGTGTGTGTGTGTGTGTGTGTGTGAACACTGCCCCCTGCTGGTGGGAATAGAGACCTGGGCTCTGTGTGTGTGTGTGTGAACACTGCCCCCTGGGGGTGGGAATAGAGACCTGGGCTCTGTGTGATGTGTGTGTGTGAACACTGCCCCCTGGGGGTGGGAATAGAGACCTGGGCTCTGTGTGTGTGAACACTGCCCCCTGGGGGTGGGAATAGAGACCTGGGCTCTGTGTGTGTGTGTGTGAACACTGCCCCCTGGGGGTGGGAATAGAGACCTGGGCTCTGTGTGTGTGAACACTGCCCCCTGGGGGTGGGAATAGAGACCTGGGCTCTGTGTGTGTGTGTGTGAACACTGCCCCCTGGGGGTGGGAATAGAGACCTGGGCTCTGTGTGTGTGAACACTGCCCCCTGGGGGTGGGAATAGAGACCTGGGCTCTGTGTGTGTGTGAACACTGCCCCCTGGGGGTGGGAATAGAGACCTGGGCTCTGTGTGTGTGAACACTGCCCCCTGCTGGTGGGAATAGAGACCTGGGCTCTGTGTGATGTGTGTGTGAACACTGCCCCCTGGGGGTGGGAATAGAGACCTGGGCTCTGTGTGTGTGAACACTGCCCCCTGGGGGTGGGAATAGAGACCTGGGCTCTGTGTGATGTGTGTGTGAACACTGCCCCCTGGGGGTGGGAATAGAGACCTGGGCTCTGTGTGATGTGTGTGTGAACACTGCCCCCTGGGGGTGGGAATAGAGACCTGGGCTCTGTGTGTGTGAACACTGCCCCCTGGGGGTGGGAATAGAGACCTGGGCTCTGTGTGTGTGAACACTGCCCCCTGGGGGTGGGAATAGAGACCTGGGCTCTGTGTGTGTGAACACTGCCCCCTGGGGGTGGGAATAGAGACCTGGGCTCTGTGTGTGTGTGTGTGAACACTGCCCCCTGGGGGTGGGAATAGAGACCTGGGCTCTGTGTGATGTGTGTGTGAACACTGCCCCCTGGGGGTGGGAATAGAGACCTGGGCTCTGTGTGTGTGAACACTGCCCCCTGGGGGTGGGAATAGAGACCTGGGCTCTGTGTGATGTGTGTGTGTACAGTATGGGTTTGTGGGTGATACTCCGCCCTCCCCCCCACCATTAGTCACACAGATCCCCACTCCCCTTTTGCCTGGTCTGGGACCCCCCCCCCACGATACGTCCAACCCCCCTGATTTTGCCCAAACTCTTATTTTCTTCATTTAACAATCTCCAGCCCCGGAGGATCTCTCAGCCCAGTGACGGGGCAGGCTGGCAGCACCGGCTGGAACCCCACCTGGCCGTACCCGGCTTCTCCAACCCCCCCAGTCCCCGGCCCTGCGGGCTGTCACTGGGCGTGGTGAGGGCGGGGGGCCGTGTCATGTGCCCCTGGGACCCTCCGGCCTTTTGCACCCGGGCCGGGCCCTGTGCGTGACTCAGCGATCCCCGGCGCTGATGCTGATGCCGGTGGAATGATTTTGATGGTGTGGGGATGGAGGGAGGGATGGATGGAGGGATGTGAGTGGAGATGGAGGGATAGAAGGAGGGACGTGGATGGGGATGGAGGGAGGGATGGAGGGAGGGAGGGATGGAGGGATGTGAGTGGAGATGGAGGGATAGAACGAGGGATGTGGATGGGGATGGAGGGAGGGATGGATGGAGGGATGTAAGTGGAGATGGAGGGATAGAAGGAGGGACGTGGGTGGGGATGGAGGGAGTGAGGGATGTGAGTGGAGATGGAGGGATAGAAGGAGGGACGTGGATGGGGATGGAGGGAGGGATGGATGGAGGGATGTGAGTGGAGATGGAGGGATACAAGGAGAGATGTGGATGGGGAGGGATGGATGGAGGGATGTGAGTGGAGATGGAGGGATAGAAGGAGGGACGTGGATGGGGATGGAGGGAGGGATGGATGGAGGGATGTGAGTGGAGATGGAGGGATAGAAGGAGGGACGTGGATGGGGATGGAGGGATGGATGGAGGGATGTGAGTGGAGATGGAGGGATAGAAGGAGGGACGTGGGTGGGGATGGACGGATGGAGGGACATGAGTGGAGATGGAGGGATAGAAGGAGGGACGTGGATGGGGATGGAGGGAGGGATGGATGGAGGGATGTGAGTGGAGATGGAGGGATAGAAGGAGGGACGTGGATGGGGATGGAGGGTGGGATGGATGGAGGGATGGATGGAGGGATGTGAGTGGAGATGGAGGGATAGAAGGAGGGACGTGGATGGGGATGGAGGGAGGGATGGATGGAGGGATGTGAGTGGAGATGGAGGGATAGAAGGAGGGACGTGGGTGGGGATGGAGGGAGGGATGGATGGAGGGATGGATGGAGGGATGTGAGTGGAGATGGAGGGATAGAAGGAGGGACGTGGGTGGGGATGGACGGATGGAGGGACGTGAGTGGAGATGGAGAGATAGAAGGAGGGATGCATGTGGGGATGGCAGGAGGGATGGGTGGATGGAGGGCGGGACGTATATGGGGATAGATGGGTGGATATGGATAGGGATGGAAGCAGTGCCTGACAAAGATTTGGGGGCCGTGGGGGACAATCAGCTGAACACGAGCCCCCAGTGAGACGCTGAAGGCTAAAGGGCTAATGCGACCCTGGGAGGCATAACCAGGGGAATCTCGGGTCAGAGCCGAGAGGTTATTTTCCCTCTGGATTTGGCCCTGGTGCGACCGCGGCTGGAACCGAGCGCCCAGGGCCGCTGCCCGCAGTTCAGGAAGGACGCTGATACCTTGCAGAGGGGTCAGAGAGGAGCCGCGAGAGTGACGAGAGGGTCGGAAAACCCGCCCAGTCGCGCGAGACTCAAAGAGCTCGGTCGGTTTAGCGCCACAAAGAGACGGTGGAGGGGGACATGATCACCATCTATGGCAGGTCGATTGCGATCTCCGGCGGTGCAGCCCGGTGGCTGCGGCTCCCTGCCTGCCCCGGCCCCACGCCGCTCCCAGAAGCAGCCAGCGTGGCCCTGCACCCCTGGGGGCGGGGAGGGGAGGGCTGGGGGTCTGGGGGGAGCTGCAGGGGTGGTGCTGGCAGAGAGGGGCAGCGCGCGGAGCCACATGCCCCCCCGGGGCCGCGGGGGTGTGTTGGCCCCTTCCGGGAGCGGTGTGGGGCTGGGGCAGGCAGGGAGCCTGCCTTAGCCTTGCGCGCCGCCGACCGGGGGCCGCCCAAGGTAAGTGCTGCCCGGTGGGAGGCCACACCCCAACCCCCAGCCCCCTCCTGGAGCCAGCACCCCATACCCCTTCCTGCACCCCAAGCTCCAGCCCTGAGCCCCCTCCCAGAGCCAGCACCCCAACACAGTGCCCCAGCCTGGAGCCCCCTCCTGTACCCAAACTCCTCCCAGAGCCCGCACCCTCTCCTGCACCCCAATACTCTGCCCCAGCCCTCACCTCCTCCTGCACCCCAATCCTCTGCCCCAGGCTCAGCCCAGAGCCCCCTTCCACTCTGCAAACCCCTCAGCCCCAGCCCAGAGCCCACACCCCTTCCTGAACCCCAACCCCCTACCCCATCCCAGTGAAAGTGAGTGAGGGTGTGGGAGAGCGAGCAATGGGGGGGGGGAATGGAGTGAGTGGGGTGGGGCTTTGGGGAAGGGGTGGGACTCGGGGAAGGGGCGGGGTAGATCCTGGGTTGCCCTTAAATTCAAAAAGTGATCTTGGTTGTAAAAAGGTTGGAGACCCCTGGCACAGCTGGACCGCTTGGTAATAGTGGCCATAGTAGAATTAAATTTAACATCCCTGGGGTGGGGGAAACACCCCAGCGGCCCAACACCGTCGCATTTAATTTCAGAAGGGGGACGACACAAAAATGAGGAAGTTAGCTGAACAGAAATGAAAAGGTCCGGCGCCAAAAGTGACCTCCCTGCAAGCTGCATGGAAACTTTTCAGAGGCACCATAAGAGAGGCTCAAATTAAAGGCATACCCCAAATCAAAAACCACAGTAAGAGAACCAAAACAGTGCCACCGGGGCTAAACAACAAAGTAGAAGAAGCAGTGAGAGGCAAAAAGGCCTCCTTTAAAAAGTGGAAGTTGAATCCTAGTGAGGAAAATAGAAAAGAGCACAAACGCTGGCAAATGAAGTGTAAAAATATAATTAGGAAGGCCAAAAAAGAATTGGAAGAACAGCCAGCCAAAGACTCAAAAAATAGCAAACATTTGTAAGTACATCAGAAGCAGGAAGCCTGCTAGACAGCCAGTGGGGCCGCTGGACGATCGAGATGCTAGAGGAGGACTCAAGCCCAATACAGCCATTGCGGAGAAGCTAAATGAATTCTTTGCATCAGTCTTCGCTGCAGAGGATGTGAGGGAGATTCCCAAATCTGAGCCATTCTTGTTAGGTTTTCTTTACGGGAAATCGCGCCTCACCAATCTACTAGAATTCTCTGAGGGGGTCAAAAGGCACGTGGAACAGGGTTGAGCCAGTGGATAGAGCGTACTTAGATTTTCAGAAAGCCTTTGACAAGGTCCCTGACCAAAGGCTCTGAAGCAAAAGAAGCAGTCATGGGATAAGAGGGAAGGTCCTCTCATGGATCGGTAACTGGTTAAAAGATAGGAACCAAAGGGTAGGAATAAATGGTCAGTTTTCAGACTGGAGAGAGGCAAATAGTGGTGTCCCCCAGGGGTCTGTACTGGGCTCAGTCCTTTTCAACATATTCATAAATGATCTGGGAAAAGGGGTAAACAGTGAGGTGGCCAAATTTGCAGATGGTACAAAATTACTCAGGATAGTTAAGCCCCAGGCAGACTGCGAAGAGCAACAAAAGGATCTCACCAAACTGGGTGACCGGGCTACGAAATGGCAGGTGAAATTCAATGTTGATAAATACAAAGTAACGCACATTGGAGAACATAATCCCATCTACAATGATGGGGTCTGAATTAGCTGTGACCACTCAGGAAAGAGATCTTGGAGTCACTGTGGGTAGTTCTCTGAAAACATCCACTCAATGTGCAGCGGCCGTCAGAAAAGCGAACAGAGCGTTGGGCATCATTAAGAAAGGGATAGAGAATAAGACAGAAAAGATATTTTGCCTCTATATCGATCCATGGTACGCCCCCATCTCAAAAAAGATATATTGGGATTGGAAAAGGTTCAGAAAAAGGGCAACAAAAATGATGAGGGGTACGGAACGGCTGCTGTATGAGGAGAGATTAATCAGACTGGGACTTTTCAGCTTGGAAAAGAGATGGCTAAGGGGGAATATGACAGAGGTCTATAAAATCATGACTGGTGTGGAGAAAGTGGATAAGGAAGTGTTGTTTACTCCTTCTCGTCACACAAGAATGGGGGGGTCAACAAATGAAACTAATAGGCAGCCAGTTTAAAACAAACAAAAGGAAGTATTTCTTCACACAATGCACAGTTAACCTGTGGAACTCCTTGCCAGAGGATGATGTGAAGGCCAAGACTATAAAAGAGTTCAAAAAGGAACTAGATAAGTTCATGGAGGATAGGTCCATCAATGGCTATTAGCCAGGCTGGGCAGGGATGGTGTCCCTGGCCTCTGTTTGCCAGATGCTGGGAATGGGTGACAGGGGGTGGGTCACTTTTTGATTCCCTGTTCTGTTCATTCCCTCTGGAGCACCTGGCACTGGCCACTGTCGGAAGACAGGACACTGGGCTAGAATGACCTTTGGTCTGACCCAGGATGGCCGTTCTTGTGTTCTTCTGATTTCCTGTGGCTTGGTTAAATAGATCACTTGTTTTAAAAATCAGATCCTTCAGAATTGTCAGATGTTAGCACTGGGCTTCTAGATGACTGTGGATCTGTCTGTATTGCAATCCTCCCAGGTTGTGACGGTGACGTTTAGAGAATAATGTTAGTTAAGGGTAAACTGCGAAGATTTGCTCTGGCGTCGTCCAGAGCGGTCCAACCTGGTTCCCGCCATGGGGCTATTGTTACAATCACGCTGTAGCCTAAGCCTGCAGTTTGGGTGCTCTTAACACTTTGGGTCCCTTTGCTTCCCCCCGGTCTGTCTGTCCTGCTTGCTGCAGGCCCACTTCCTCTCGGTGTCGCAGCCCGCGCTGTTCACAACGCCGTCACCCAGGTAAGCGCAGAGTCCGGCTCCTCTGATCTCAAAGCTGCAGTGGAGAGCAAGAGGATTAATCACAAAGGCCCCGGTGAACCTAGTGGAAAAAGGCACACTGAGAACAACTGGCTGGAAGGCAAAGCCAGACAAATCAGGTATAAGGCACACGTTGGAACAGTGCAGGGGGGAATCTTTGTGCTGATGTAGCTACACCCAACCATTCCCCCAAGGTATATATCTCTTCACTGCAGTGTTACCCTGACCCCCCTCCATGCCCCCACAATCCTCTTGGCTGAGTTTTGTGGTGCTTTAAACCCAGGCTAGCTGGTCTGGCTGCTCTCCCCTGAGCTGGTAACCCGTCCACTTTGTGGTGTGGACACAAGCGATACCCCTCGAGTGCTGATCATGCTCCAATGCCTTCCCACAATTCTCCCGCCATATGCCCAGAAAGGACAGACATGTTCTCCCACAATTCACTGGGAAAGAATCAGAGTGTCTTGGCTTACTGAAGTACAAAGACCCATGGGATATGCCCTCAGAAGTCCAAGTGACACACACCGGGGACAGGAGTGCTGCACCGGCTAAGCCAATAATTCAGGTAGGGCTGCGAGGCTAACCCATGTGCTCCAACCCAAGTGAACTCTGCAGCGAAGACATTGAATCAGTATCAGTGCCCTGCACCAGGTTTAAATACTAGGCCAAGCCCTGTATTACGCCGGTGCGGGTCTCCTACGCTGGGGGTTTGCGCTGGGCTAGGGACACTGTCCATGTTCTTAAACTAAACTGGCTCTTTGTTAAGAGAACAATTGACAGAGGTGCTGTGACTGCAGCTAACATTCCAGCCATGTGCACACAGACCGACTGCCTGGTGCTTCCTCCAAACTCTTCCCTCCTGCAACCTGTGCTCCTCCCTCCAAGTTCCATGCAGGCGGCTACACCTAATGTAGACTTAAAGCCCTCCCACTCCTGGCACCATGGTACGAGCCGTGCCATCCGGAAGCTGTTTGCAGCGCATGACAACAATAACTTTATTGGTCCTACAAATTTGTGACTATAAGGCCACACCTGTGTGTGGTTGCCAGAAGCGGGGATGGAATTTGGGAGTTCTGGGTCTAAGCGCAAGCATCTCTACTGCCTGAGCTAAAAGACCAACCTCTGTTAGCATAAAGGCTGTAGGAGATCCGTAATTCCTCTATATGTTCCAGTCAGTAGAGGGGAGCACAGAGCGACCCGGAGTAAACTTGGGGTATGCGAAAAATGTTACATATTCTTAAGTGCCACTAGATGGTACTCTTTATATGAGCCATCGCCATACACGTGATAGTGGGGTGGGAAGTAGATTTTTCAGTCCGTGGGAAAATAGCCGAGTTTTAAATGTTTTCTCTTCCAAAATGGAACAAAACAAAAGGAAATGTCCTGCAAAACAACGCAAAGTTTTTGTCGTTGTTGTTTCGGGACAATCGAAACATTTCGTTCTGATTTTGACTTTTTAAAAAATTGTTTTATATACAATTAAGAAATGGAACGGAGACAGGATTTTGAAATGGGAAATCCAACCGTTCCATTCTGAAAAGGTCAAACCACTTTTTCTTCCATTTTTCTTTCAAAATGAAATGTTGTTGAAACCCACACGGTTTTGCTGAGGGTTTCCCCTTCGAGGCGCTGGCATTGTGTGATGGAAAACCGCTGCATTGGGAAAGTCCCGGCCAGCTCCAATATGCACACGGATACAGGCATATGTCTTGTGTCGTGCTTCTCTAGCCCAGGCTGATCCTGGCTGCAAGCTGTAAACTCCCAGCCATGACTTATAGTGCGACCTATAAACGGGTGATAGACAGCGTGTTGGATCCCTGCTAGTAGGTACAGCCCATGCTAACCCCACCCCAGAAGGGGGCGCTGTGGGGAAGGAAAGAGGAGAGCAGTAGGCCTAGCTGTTGGGCAAGGTATTGACAGATCCCACCGCTTCCACCAATACCTTTCTGGGAGTAGACCGGCCTCTGCTGCCACTTCTGGAGGGCGGAAAAGGCAGCTGCTGCCTCTCTGGGAATGGGGCTTCCCTAAGGCTCCCAAGTGGTGGGTGGGGCTCTGGCCATAGTTGCCCTATATCATGGTGTGCATCCCCTCAATCCTGCGCTCCCCCGCCATGTGTAGTCAGAAAGAAAGGCACTCACAGGTGGTTGAATGCAGCGCCATCCACCCATCTCCAGGGCTGGCCCGGTTCCCTCCGGAGTCCAACCCAGTGATTGGAGGGGCCGTTACGGTGCATTGCGGTATTCTGAATAATGCAAAGGGAAATTGCCCGTCAGACGTATCCCTGCCTTGCCCCCTCCCATTCCTTCACCGTCTGTTTATGGTGCCTATGTGGCCATGGGGTGTAACAAGCTGTTATGTCGGAAGGTGCTAATGGAGGCCACCAGCTCACTCAGCGGGAGTTGGGCACCTAAATAGAGTGACCATATTTCCCTGTGCTGAATACAGGACACCTGGGAAAATTACTGGTATTCAAGGGAGTTCAAGGCCAAGCAATCAGAACGAGGCAGGACAACCGTTCAAATTAACATCAAGGTGGCTGAGCCCCTGTTAAAAAGAAATCCTGTGGGCCTGGATTCTTTTTATTTACCTTCTTCTCTCGAAGGCTTTAGGGTTCACATGGGGAGGGGTGACACACACGCACTCCCATACTCCCGTACCCCTCTCTCCCACGGGGTGGGGTGGGGTGACGACCGACCCAACCCTCCCTGCCCGGCGCTCTCCGCCCTCCAGGCCTGGCTGTGTTGATGGCGGCATGTAAGAGGGAGTGTGAGAGGAAATGTGAGGAAGGTGGCTCCAGAATACAGAGGTGGAAAAATACCGGGGTCCCTTACTTCAGTTATCTGTGGCCAGATAACATGACCCAACCCCACCACCTGCCTTCATGATTGCACAGCTCAAAAAGAGACAAATCCCAGGTTTCACTTAAGACAGGGTGACCAGGTCTCCCGATTTTACAGGGACAGTCCTGATTTTGAAGCTTTTTTTAATATGGACTCTGATGACTCCGCACCCCCCGTCCCGATTTTTCACACTTGCTATTGGTCGCCCTAGTGTAAGATGACATTTGTATGACATTTTGTCGTACCCTTATAATATTCTTTCAAAAATACCAGAACTTTTAACATTGATTACACCCGCTTTATAGCTCCTATATGGAGCATGCAAAGAAGCCCCCTGGGAAAGGCGAAAGCAAGTCTCTTGCTCTTTTCAGTGCAAACTAAAAATGAAAGACGTTTTTCGACCCCATCATTGTTATTGGCAAGAAAAGAAGAGAATATGGAGAATACGAAGAATACGAATATGGTGCTTCTCATCCCTGGACTTCAGTGAGGCTTGCGTGGGTTGGAAACGGCACGCATGGCAAAGTGGGTACTGACTTCAGAGCGTGGGAGAGTCGGCTCAGACCCCAGATGAGATTTCCGCTACATAGCAGTCAGTGCAAAGGATGGTAAAGTCCATCCCCTAACGTCTGAAAACATCTCCTAGGTGTGAAGTACTGAGGAAGTGGGAGGGGGGTGTATGTGTTTCAGCAGAGGAAGGTCTCCTTTAGGTCGAATGGCTCTTTTTTCCCCAGGTTCTCATCCTGTCCGTGTGTGAGTATCTGTGATTTTGTATGGGTTTTCAATAGCAAATGGATTTGTTACCCTGTTTCGAATTGTGCAAGGCAATCACAATTTGCGTGGGCCGGTCCTATTTTCAGCAAAGCTAAAAAATAACGCATCAGAACTTTTTGTCGGGGTGCAGGAACCATTTTTATAGTGAGGGTTCTGAGAGCCACTAAACCAAACTGTAAACCCTGGATATAATGGAAACCACTTCAAGCCAGGGGGTGCAGCAGACCCCCAGCACCCCTAGTTCCAGCTCCTATGACTTTCTGGGTGTGCTAGGATTTAATGACCCCGTGTCTCTATTTTACAATGTGTCACAATGTCAGAACGGAAACAGTGCACCCAGAAAGCGGTGACTTCGATTGCATGGGGCACCCAAGTCTGATTTTACATAGGAAGAAGTGGCCTAGAAAGCTTAACCCTAATCCTGATTGTAAAATTAGGAGGAACTTCTGAGTGGATTCTTGCTGGCAGTGGAAAGTCCATGGCAGTGACTGGTACCAGTCACGAATTAACTCTTTTTGGGGCCCTACTCTGAGACTAATAATTTTGCTCCTCCACCCATTTCATCTAAGAATAGAAGTAAAAATCTTGTCCCCTCCAACACCCCCCCCCTATAGCTTCCTAGTGCCCTAGCGCTCAATTCAGCAAATGGGCAAGATTTCAAGTCCTGTATACATAAGCATGGATTGGGCCCGGAGAACAAATCCGCAAAGTGCTCCCTGCGGGGGATCATAGAGGATCAGTCCCGTTGGAGACCTGATACTAATAACACAGAGCAGGGTTTCTCAACCTTTGCAGGCCGATGACCCCTTCTGTGACGTTAACCACGTTCACGCCCGCTTGACACTTAATAGAAGAGAGTAAAAATGTCTCAGTGACAACAATCAGAGGTGTGTGTGTCTCAGGAAGCTGGCAGCGTGGACCTTGAAGGGTAACAGTGTGCAAGGAGAAAAGGAGGACTTGTGCCACGTTAGAGACTCACAAATTTATTTGTGCAAGGAGCGGAGACAGACCATGGCGGAGGGCTATTTACATGGGGTGAGTTGCTGTGAACAATCTCATTCGGCTGGCTCGTTTCACGGGTCTAATTACCGCTTATGGAGGTGGGCGCATTAGGCCAGGTCCAGGCTGCCGCCCCTGTGTGGCCAATGCACAGAACTCACACGCTGAGCTGAAAGCAGGAGCTGGGCGAGCAGGAAACCAGCCGGGCACTGGGGCTCGGGCCTGTGATCCCAGCTCCTGGGGAGACCGAGGCCGGCAGATCGCCGGCGCTCAGGGGTTCTAGGCGGCCGTGGGTGGTGCCCATCGGGTGTCCGCATTAAGCTCGGCATCGATATGGTGATCCCTGGGAAGCCTGGGGTCACCAGGTTGCCTAAGGAGGGGTGAACCGGCCCAGGTCAGAAACGGAGCAGGTCAAAACTTCCCTGCCGATCCGTAGTGGGATCGTGCTTGTGAACAGCCCCTGCAGCGTAGCCTGGGCAAGACACCGGGACTCGGTCTCTTTTTATACAGACACCCGCCGGAGATCCTGTATGGGGGGATGGGAGCACCCACACGGTGGGGATCCTGAATTGGGGGGAGAGACGCACCCACGCAACACGACTCTTGAAAAGGGGAACAGAGACACCCACAGATCCTGGATGGGGGCAGTGGAAACCACACAGTGGAGCTAGTTCATGGGGCGGGGGACACACCCATACTGCAGCATTCGTAATGGGGCAGAATGGGGGCACCCACACAACAGGGATCCTTAAAGGGGTGGGGGGCACCCCCACATTCCACTACTAACCAGGAGGGACAGGGGCACCAGACGTCCTTAGTAGCGTGGAAAACACCCACATCCACAGGACCCCTCATGGGTCACACAGAGGCACCCAAACACCGGGGATCTCTAGTGGGGGCCTAGCACACCCCCACACCTGGGATTGTTAAGGGTTGAAGGACAGGGACACCCCCACACACTCAGAGCGCGTCCTTGAAGGACTCCAAACACCACCCTGGAGGAGCTGGTCTGCTCCACCATGGTGGCATAGCCTGGGTAAGACAAAATCTCTTTTTATGCAGCCACACAGCGGAGATCCTGAGTAGGGGGAGAGAGACACCCACCCACCAGAGACCCTTATTGGGCTGGGGTGCACCTATCTACATACCAGAGATTCTTATGGGTGGGAGGGATGGAGACAGCCAGACACCCTGAGATCACTTCCTCCAAGGAGCCTGGGCAAGACAGGGGGACACAGCCCCCCCTTTACATGTCTGCCAGACAACCTTCCTCCCACCCTCGCTACACTCTGTTCTTATTCGGAGGTGAAGCGAGGGAAACCACATGCAGGATTCTTATCTGGAGGGGGCCACCCACATACCAGGTATTCCTACGGGCAGGAGCAACAGGGACACCCACCTCTGGGGGTGGATCCCCGGCTGGGGTCATCTGGGCCTATTTCACCTCCTCAGTTCCCTGCCATTGCCTGGGGGGCACCTTGTTCTCGGCCTCCGGTGCCCAGCCTTGGTCTCTCTAAGGTCTTCGGGATCAACATGAGCCTTGGTGTTATGCCATGTCCCGTGCTATACGGGGGTCGGACTCGATGATCTAATGGGCCCTGCTGCCCTTAAACTCTGTGAAAACACTTCCCCGGGTTTCTCCTTGCGGCTCTCAGACACCCCAGGGATGGCCCCAGTCTAAGAACCCGGAGACAAGCTCTCGCCCTGATGTCAGCGCTTTTCTAAAGCTCTGGATGTGGGGAAGGATTTGGCTTCCGTTCAGACATCTCTCTGCTGGGTTTGAACTTGCAATGTGAGGCGGGAAATGCAGCCAGCCGGGTGGCCAAAGCTCAGAATGACCACACAGAGCTGAAAGCTGGAGGTGGGCGGACCTGGACACGCTGGGCATAAAGGCTCTGGCGTTGTGTGTGATCCTAGGTACGTAGGTGTGGCCTGTAAGGCTCGTTCTGTGGGAAGCTGCGGCTGGCTGATTGTCAGAGTTCAGGGCTGCACCCGGGGGTGCTGAGCAAGTGCCTGAGCCAAGTTCAGCATCAGTACGGGGATCTCTGGGAAGTTTGGGGTCCCCAGGTTGCCTAGGGAGGGGTGAACCGGCCCAGGTCAGAAATGCAGCCGGTCAGAAGTCCCGTGCTGATTGCTGCTGGGATTGCACCTGTGAACAGCCGTTGTAGCAGCAGCGGGGCAGGACAGGGAGAGCCAGACTCTTTCTCCAGTCCCCCCCCCCAATTCCTCAGGACCAGGGTTGTGCTCAAAGATCTGGGTCCTGGGTTTTACCCTCCACATGCAGCACACAATGCAAACAACATCCAGAGCGTTCGCTCCGTTCCCTGCCCCAGTTCCCCCCGGGCAGAGCACTGGGCTCACCAGCAGAGTGTAAAACCGGA
Source organism: Lepidochelys kempii (assembly GCF_965140285.1). Classification (NCBI taxonomy): domain Eukaryota; kingdom Metazoa; phylum Chordata; order Testudines; family Cheloniidae; genus Lepidochelys; species Lepidochelys kempii. The sequence continues at coordinate 48,926,391 of NC_136393.1, read as the reverse complement.
ACTTGGAGGCAACAAAACCAGCCGGGCACCGGGGCTCGGGCCTGTGATCCCAGCTCCTGGGGAGACCGAGGCCGGCGGATCGCTGGAGCTCAGGGGTTCTGGGCTGCTCTGGGCAGTGCCCATTGGGTGTCCTCACTAAGCTCGGCATCGATATGGTGACCCCTGGGAAGCTTGGGGTCCCCGGGTTGCATAAGGAGAGGTGAACCGGCCCAGGTCAGAAACGGAGCAGGTCAAATCTCCCCTGCCAATCTGTAGTGGGATCGTGCCTGTGAACAGCCCCTGCAGCGTAGCCTGGGCAAGACAGTGGGACCCGGTCTCTTTTTATACAGCCACCCACCGGAGATCCTGTGTGGGGGGATGGGAGCACCCACACGGTGGGGATCCTGAATTGGGGCAGAGGGAGGCACCCATGTATCAGGGATCATGAAGGGGGGAACAGGGACACGAGGTATCTTGCAGCCAGAGCTGCGACCTTCATTTAGAGACTGTAAGTGATGAGGAGAGAGACCTACAGGAGCTTAACTGGGCACCGGAAGCCGAGAACAAGGTGCCCCCCAGGCAATGGCAGGGAACTGAGGAGGTGAAATAGGCCCAGATGACCCCAGCCGGGGATCCACCCCCAGAGGTGGGTGTCCCTGTTGCTCCTGCCCGTAGGAATACCTGGTATGTGGGTGGCCCCCTCCAGATAAGAATCCTGCATGTGGTTTCCCTCGCTTCACCTCCGAATAAGAAGCGTGTGTGGAGGGGGTGGGGAGAAGGTTGTCTGGCAGCCTTCCATTAAACACGTAAAACGTTCCCAGCCCTGTGTGTGCAGAGGGAAGCTTCAAAACGTGGCCCGAGTGCACAAAAGACCCCCCAAGTTTAGCGCGGCTTTCCAAATGCCATGGGTTTTAAGCCAAATCCCATGGTTGTTTTTTGGAGGGGGGCGGGGGCGATGTGATTTTTTGAACAGGGTTGGTCACCGCTGCCCCAGCAGGGGCGCTTGGTGTCACAAGTGGGGCGGGGCTTGGCGTGTGGGCGGGGCTTGGCGTGTGGGCGGGGCTTGGCGTGTGGGCGGGGCTTTGGACCATGTTATGGTTTCCCAGTCTAATGCCAATTCCTCCTGCTGTGCCCAAGCTGGTCTACCGCCGTTACCAGGCACTCGACGGCTCTGTCTTACCAGAGCCTCCACGCTACTGTTTGCAGCCAGAGAGGCAGCGTGCGAAGAGCAGTAAGTCTGGCCGGATTTCCAGTTCCCTTCCTCTTCAGAAAAATGGTAACACTTTCCCAGGGAGGCGAACCAGCCTTCCGGACAGCAGGGGGCAGCAGACGCTCTCAGAGCATCCAGATCCGGTTCGACGGCGGCTCCTGGCAATGCACAAGGATAATAACAAGTTAGTGCTTCCACCCTCCCTCCTTACTGGCACTAGGCGAACAGTCGGTAAAACCCTCACCAGCTCCGGGGTGGACACAGCTGTAATCATAGGCGTGGCGGGCTGGAAGGGACAATGGGAGGCCACCAAGTCTCCTGGGGCCGGGCCACGTAAACCCAGACCATCCCTGACAGGTGTTTGTCCAGCCGGGTCTTCAAAACCTCCACGACGGGGATGCCATGAGCACCTTGGAAAGCCTGTTCCAGAGCTTGACTACCCTGAGAGTTAGAAAGTTTTTCCTAATAGCGAAGCTAAATCTCCCTGCCTGCAGACTAAGCCCATTTCTTCTTGTCCTACCTTCAGGGCACATGGAGAGCAATGGATCAATGTCCTCTTTATCACAGCCCTTCACATGGTTGAAGACTGTTATCAGGTCCCCTCTCAGTCTTCTTCTCTCAACACTAAACACACCCAGTTTTTTTAACCTTTCGTTAAAGGTCAGGGGTTCTAAACCTCTCATCGTTTTTCTCGCTCTCCTTTGGACTCCCTCCAATTTGTCCTTATCTTTCCAAAAGTGCGGCACCCAGAACTGGACACAATACTCCAGCTGAGGCCTCACCAGTGCCGAACAGTGTGGGACAATTACAATCAATGCAGCTATTTAGAGCTGGTGGGAAAATGTTTCCCCCCCCCCCGCTAAAAATTTGGATGAGAATAAAAAATGTTTTTCCTGTGGAAAATTTTGAGTTTACAGGAAAGAAAAAATTGAAATGTTTTGTCTGAAAACCAAACTATTTTGACTTGGAAATGTCAATGCAGTGCATCATGGGAGCTGTAGTCTTGGTGTCTGATGCCTCCATTCTCTTCTATAGGGGTGGCTCCTTGGTCAGATGCCATCTCCCATGATGCACCCTGGCCTCCCCTCTTAGCGAAGGGAGTGTAACATGGCAACCCTGAGCATTATGGGAGATGAAGTCTAGCTGGAGTTCCAGCCTGGCCTCCACACGTTCCCCGTCATGAGATCTTGACGTGCCGTGTCTCATCCAGCCACTAGATGGCTCCGTGATCTACACAGAGTCGTAGACAGGATCCAGGTCTCTGGTAGGGTGACCAGATGTCCCGATTTTATAGGGAGAGTCCTGATATTTGGGGCTTTGTCTTATATAGGTGCCTATTACCCCCCATCCCTTGTCCTGATTTTTCACACTTGCTATCTGGTCCCCCTAGTCCCTGGTCAACAAGAGAGGCAAAGTTGGGGAGCGAGCTGTGTAGAAGCCTGCTTGTTTGGGGCTATAGCTTGCATCAGTTTTCTTTTAATAATCCCCTCCTGTTTAACATAGATGATGACTTCATATATCATGACATTCCCTATGCCAGGGTTGTCTACGCTAGTGGGGATCTCCCCTCCAGAAAGGGGATTCCTAGCAAGGGAGATGTCAGTTTCCATCCCGTTTACGCTCCTGGAGTAGCTCAAAGGGGGCCAGGATCTGGCCTTGCATGGGAAAGGGAAAGGAGAACTGGGAGGACAGAATCCGTAACCGAGTGGCGGAGATGGAGCCAGCCTGGGCCCTTTCCACTCACGTGTGAAAACAAATATGGTGGCACACAATCCTCCGATCGCAATCAGGAAAATGAGTAGGACCATCCACGCCATACATGTCTGGATCCTGGAGAAAGCTGGATCATCTGCAAGGGGAGTGGGGAAAGCCGTTTAAAATTCCTTGGGGACAAAGCTACTCAGAGTCCGAGCCCAGGCTTAGTACATAGCGTAGACAGACGCTGGAGGTTTTTAGGGGGAGGCAGCAAGGCAGCGGATCGCACACTGGCCTGGAACAATCCACCTGCATTCTGTTCCTGGCTCCGCTTGCTGCCCTTGGGCAAGTCATTTCACCCCCATACCTCAGTTTCCCCATATGCAAAATGGGACAATGATACCAATCTCCTTTGACACCTACCGATGAAAAGTGCTAAGTATTATTATTCCTGGAAGTGGTGTTTCAAACGGGTGGCGCTCCCTTCCTCCACTCCCCCAGTTCAATTTCTGCCTATTTAAGACGAACCCACCCCCATACGATTGTTCTCCTTTACCTTTGAGTCCGACCGGGTCACCCTCCGCAGCCTGCCTCGCCAGCTCCACCATATTTATGTCTCCGGTAACAGCAGAAGTTGACTTTGATTTTGGAAACTTCGCCCAGCTACAAAAACACAATATTACATTGAAGACACCTGAATATTCTCTCGCCCCACACAACATGGGGAAGGGATGGAGAATGGGGGAAGAGCAAGTGGTGAATTACTGAGTTATTTGCTATTGGGTGCTATAAAACGATTCTTTCATCCAAAGTCAATCACAGGCCTCATTAGAACCAATGGGTGGCCAAGCACCCTCTTTTAAGCTCAGAGGGAGCAATTAAGTCCCTTTATGCAAGAGGGAGAGCTACAAACAATGGAGACACCACCCAAGGCCCATGACTGTTGCGTACCGGGACATATATGGTCAGGCCTAGGGGATCAGAGCAGGAGCCAGGGGTCAGAGTCAGAGTCAGTAGCCAGGAGTGGGTTACAGAAACAGGGATCTGGAACAAGGCAGGGTCCGACATAGCAGCCAGCTACAGATTCACCTAGCCACTCAGACAACTTCCTGTGCCTCCATCTGGCTTAAATAGTGAGTCTGAGCCAATCAGAGAGGCTGGACATCTCCTCCAATCAGGAGCTTTGTGGGCAGGGCGTCTGGTGAAGTTCGGTCTGCCAGTCCACATTCCCTGCTGGTACCAGCGAGCTGCAGTCTAAAGACTGACTGCTGACCCAGGTTTGAGAGTCGAGATCCCTCACATCAGCGGAGCTAAGCTGTGCAGGCCAAGGGTTTGCAGACACAGGGGCTAGGAGGCTGGCTGCAGCATGTGTGTCTTGGAGGCTGAAAGCCAGGGGAATCAGAGAGAGAGGGCTTTTTGGGCACTGAGCTCCCGGCCTGGGGGTGGGGAGCGGTGGACACATTCCCTTATTGGTAAGGTGGGGGGGCGCAAGAGCAAAAATTTGGGCACCACTGGATTAAAGAATTAGAAAATCTGCCTTACAGTGATAGACTCAAGGAGCCCGATTTATTTAGTGTTACAAAGAGAAAGTTCAGGGTGACTTGATCCCAGTCTATAAGTACCTAGATGGGGAACAAATACTTAATAAAGAGCCCTTCAATCTAGCAGAGAAAGTTACAACATGACCCACTGGCTAGAAATAGAAGCTAGACAAATTCAGACGGGAAATAAGATCTATGTTTTTAACAGTGAGGGTCATTAACCATTGATACAATTTACCAGAGGTCACGGTGGATTCTCCATCACTGACATGTTTTACATCAAGATGGGATGTTTTTCTAACAGATCTGCTCTAGGGATTAATTCAGTGACGTTCCCTGGCCTGTGTTATCCCGGAGGTCAGCCCAGATGATCCCAATAGTCCCGTCTGGCTTTGGAATAGACAGAATTGGGACATTGGTGTCCCCCTGACAGACTGAGCAGATACTGCAGCAACATGTAGGAAGCCACCCAGAGGGGAGCGTAAATTGGGGGTGAACCAATATGTTGCTTGGATACTGCAACACCCCTTTAGCATCCTGGGTCAGGACGCAGTGGAGTAGGAGGGCTTCAGCCTGACCACTAGGCCAGCTGGCTATCGCACTGACCCGCCACAGGGGGCCTTTATCAGAGGGGGAACTGAGGCACAGAGAGTCTCAGGCCACCCAGGATGTCTGTGATGAGCAGGGATTTGAACCCAAGTGTGCCAAGTTCTTAGCTAGTGAATTAATCATTGGACCAGCCTCCCGCTCTGTACTAAATGCCAGATCCAGCAGTGGCTAAACCCTCTCGACAACAGCTAGTCAGGAACTTCCCATCAAATTGAATTTCTGATGCAAAATGCAGTTTCCAGAAAAATCAAAATTTCCTGCAGGAACTTTTCCAAGCTGCCAAGTTTTTTTCTCGGTTTTACTTCGGGAAAATCAAAATGGGACAATTTGTTTTGGGTCAGTTCAACGTTAATCTGTGTCTGCCTGAGCTGTCGCGGTGCCTCAGGGGAGTTGAAGTTTGGATGCTTCATGGTCCCATTCTGCTCTCTGGGACGGGCTCTCTGGCTGGACTACATGTCCCATGATGCACCAGGGTCTTCCTGTTGTGTGGTGCATCACAGGAGTCACGTTACCATGGATGCATCATGGGAGATATAGTCCAGCCAGGGAGCCTAGCCCATAGGGAACAATGAGGGCATGAGGCACCCGAATTACAACTCCCATGAGAGGAGATGCTTAGGAAGATGCAGATTAATATTAAATTGACTCAAAACAAAATCTTTCAACATTTCTCGGATTCTGTGTTCAGTCCCTGGAAGAAATGGTTAACCCTTTTGGCCTGAGTGGTTCACCAATATTCAGGGCCTTGCAGAGTTATTTCCATTAACAGGAGAAATCAATGATATCAGTTGGGTCTGTTCTCAGTGTAATCTTATTTATCCACAAAAAATGCCCACAAAGTCCTGTTCCCTTGAACACGGGAGAAACAAACAACAGCCGGCAAGTTCCTTGCTCGGATTCCCCACATCTGCCCTTCTAGGGAGCTCTGTGCCCAGAAAGCCCTGTCTCTCTGTTTCCTTTCAGGTTCATGCTCACCATGGTTTCCTGTGTTTTTTTGCCTCTAACACACACAACCTGCTACTGATAACCTCATCCCTGCATTTGCAACCAGGGACACCCCTCGGCCCACACGGCTTAGATCTGCCCTGCCATGAGCCTTGGGCAGTCTTTCCATGGTTTGTAGCTCTCACTTCTACATAAGAGGGGCTTAGTTGCTCCTTCCATTGAGTCTGAAAGTGTTTGGCCACTTTAATCACATGTGGGATTGTCTTTGGATGAAAGGCTCACTTGATGGTAGCCACTTAACACCTTTCCGCGTGAGCAAGACAACCAAAGTGGAGGGTTTGGAAAAGAGCAAGAACTGTGGTCAGGGGGCTAGAGGGACACTAGGGTACTTCTACACTGCAAAAACCAAACCAACCCTCGCCAGGGTTCAGAGCCTGGGCTCCAGCCCAAGCAGGAAAGTTTACATTGCTATGATTACCCCTGCAGTACGAGTCCTGGGAGCCCGAGTCAGTTGACGGTAGCTTTGAGATTTGCTTAGGAACCAAACCTGTTTCCCAGACCACTTCCCAGGAAAACAAAGCTCAAGGGGCAGCAGTTAGCAGGAGCTACTTACCCGGCCAAGGGACGCCTGATGCCCTAGAAGAGAAAGCAAAGGAAACTTAACCCATATTCCATACAGCAGATCTCCTGTAGGGGCAAGATGTTGCTCCTACCAGAAAGGGGCCGGGGAATACGTGACCTCCATTGCGTATTGCCCCAAATGTTGGATGTCTTTGTTTTTTGGGATTCCAACACTGGGATGTGGCATTGAGAGAGAGAGGGCTCAGGTAGCCTGATTTATAGTTCATTTGTGTTTACTATTGTTATTAAACATTTCTTTCTGCTAGCCTCAAATTCTGAGCTCTGAACTCAAGTTGTCACCTGTACAACTTGTGATAATCATATGGGGTAACCCCATTAATTGGCAGAGGTAGTAGGCTGTTATCCACTATGTGGACCAGCCACTAGAGAGCGCCATGGTACACACTTTACAAATGTATTACACTTACTCAGGTAAAACTCCTAAGGGCAGCAGTAAAACTGGGGTGGGGTGGGGGGGGTTTAAACTTTTTGATACCAATTTCATTGGGCATTTGAAAAAAAATCCCCAAATTTTCATTTAGAAAAATGGCCCTTCCCCCCTGCTTTTTTTAAAAAAAGCTTTTGTTCAAAAAATTTCAATGTGCTTGGAGGATAATGAGCTTTCCGTTGTCTGCCTTGTCTATTTATACTGCAAGTTGTTCAAGGCAGGGACTGTCTCTCCCTGTGTGTCTGGGCAGCGCCCGGCACAATGGGGCCCGGATCTCAGCTGGGGCAGGGACGGTCTCTCCCTGTGTGTCTGGGCAGCGCCCTGCACACCGGTGCCCTAATATCAGCTGGGGTCCCCAGGAGCTGCGGTAACACACATAATAATTACCGAATTAGCACAGTATCCTTCCTGTTTTATGTTGGTTTCAGCCTCCAGTCTGGGAATCACTGTGTGGGATTTATGTTTCTGGGCATCCCTGCAGACAAGGCAAATGAAGGTTTGATCCTCTACGCAGTAGAGTTTTAGCTCTTCTCTGTGATCCGCGCACACCCTTTCTGGCCACAAGCTTGGCTCCTCTAACAGGAACTGCTTGTCTATTTCTTCTGCCTTCCAGGGCTGGTTGTCAGAGCCGGATTTTCCCTCCTGAAAATCTTCTTTGCACCACGGGCAGGTGATTTGCTCTGTCACTTCTCTCCAGGGCTGGTTGCTGCAGGCCTGGCACAAGCTGTGCCCACAGTGTCTGATCACTGGATCTGGACAGCGCTCCAGGCAGAGAGAACAAGTAACGAGCCCCTGGAGATGCCCGACAGAGTTTGCGTCTGCCATAGCTCCTGTGGGAGAGATGGCCGAATGTCAGTAAGCTTGTCTCCTGAGGTTATTCCCTGACTTGAGCCTATACTGTTCCTTTGGAAAGGAGGAGATGGAACGGGGATAAGTTGGAATAGATTGAGGGCAGAAGGACAGATATTCCCCTAGGTACCAGGGCATTGATATTTCTCTATCTCTACGCTTCGGAACAGTTGGACGTTCCGACAATAACGGCCACGTGCAAACGGTGACTCTCCCCAACTCTGGCTTATAACGTGGCTGCATTTGAGGGGATTGTCACAGAGCACGCGAAAGGCCTGACCTCAGCGCTACCCCCTGCCAGATCTCAAAGTTCCCATTCCGAACCGTGGAGACAGAAAGCGAGGGGGGAAATAGTTAACACTGGCATTCTTGGCTCTTCTTGTTCTGAGACACGGCTGCACCGGTTTGGCTGAAACTTAAACAAAACCCCGACTCCATGCGGGGGCAGAGATTTCAGGAACAAACAGGTAAAGTTATAAACAACAGAAAATACAGGGTTATTAGGGCAAGCGTTAGGCAATCTGAACTATGCACATCTTGAATGCTCTCTGTCTACATGGCACTACACGGTTCACGTCCTGCTGTCAACTTGAAATCTAGTCTGTTTCAAAACAGGGGCTAACAGCAGTTTCTGCTCCCTGCATCTGCTTCTTAGATGTCCTGCTATTTATAGTTTTCCAGTCACTCTTTACTATCTTAAAGGATTTTCTCCCACCTAGTTGCTCCGTGAAAGACTTGCACAAACATGGAAAACTGACAAACTATAAAGGAGAAACTGTGAAAGACTGTACACAAAGTGCTGTCAAATGCAGAGAGATCGCACTGGAGAGTAAAAGCCGAGAAACAGTTTTTCTCTCTAAGGCCCGGATCCCATGGACACGTCAGTCGCTTTGCTCAGGTGAGAAATCTCACTGACTTCCATGAGACTAATCAAGTGATACAAAACCTTATCAGAAGGACTTAATTTAAAACAGTCAGATCAATGTAACCGTAATTCTGTGGTTAACATTCTGTGGTTGTCATACACATCCTATCACCCTCCACAAAAGTTAAATACAGGTCCCAGTTAGTTTGATCTGAAAAACAGTAAAAGGTTTTTTTAAGGCTGTTAGGCTGCATGAGAATGTATCAAAGTAATGTTATAAAGGCTGGAGATGGAAAATGAGAACTCCTTCACAGGGGTTTGGATGCAGCCTGCTTTCTGGTGAAGATCAGTGACCGTACCTGGAATATGCTCTTTGGTTGTCACAGATCTCTGGCTCAGGGGAGATCTCACCTGGACCGTGTGCTCAGCCCCTCTGAGAAGCCCCCAGCTGAACAGCGGGTAGTTACTGCCAAACTTCAAGGAGTTCAGAGAGGGGCAGTGAAACCGATCTGGGGTCTCACAAGGGGAGACTGAAATAGCTAACTGGGCTTGGTTGGCTGATTTCTTTTCCTCAGCCCTGGTTGATTGGCTGTTTGCTGTAACCCCATCCTGGGCCCTGTCCCAGGGTCACTTCACCCCAGCCTCACTCCACACCTGCTCCTCATATCTCTTCTGCCCTGTCCTCCTTGCCTCCTCCACACCCTCCTCCACAGAGGCCAGTGAGTCACCACAACTCTGGGATGGCTTCAACACAGCAACCCAAAATAGAAGGCTCTCTGACCTCTCGTTTAGCCCTTCACCCATTCAGTCTCTCTTGGATAAGGATACACAGTTCAGCTTCAACACTGCCAGGGAATTAGAAGTACAGGGTTGATGCGAGGGGTGCATGGACAGACAGATCAAGATGTCCTGCCTCCTAAATTGATCCTCTTCCTCCAGAATCAACTCCTTCCTCCCTTGTTGTACGGTCTTGAATGGCGTCCTGTTCTTCGTTAGTCACTGCTGGCAGCACGGGGTAGCTCATGGGAGATTTTTTTTCCCATCCCAGCTTTGAAATTACTTTTAATATTCCTCTTTCTTGCCCGTTTTAGGCCCTGTGTCTTTCCGGGCTTTGTCACGTCCCTCTAACTCACATGTTCCGTTGTTCATCTGGGAATGGAAAGGGACCACTGAGATGAGTCTCCCCAGCCTGCTGATGTGATCCATGAGGTATTTACTGGACCCTTCACTTTCGGTCTTGGTGCACGTGCCCTGGATGATCTGAAACACTGAGAACTGGGTGTAGATCAGATCCAGCACGAAGGGTTACACTCCAAAGCCTTTTGCTGGATGGGGTAGGCCCTGGGACTCTCAGGTGCGTCAGGGTCACTGCAGATGATCAGGTCTCCCTCCGGAAGTCCCCTGGGCGTCTCCTCCCGGTGGGTGCCTGGGGGAGAGGGAAGGGCTGCCGGGAGAGACCCAGCTCCAAATATTGGTGGAGCAGGGCCCCCGGCTCTGAATATTCCTGGTGCCAGGGCTCCACGAGCCCATAAAGCTCGATCTCTGACACCCTGCGGAAGCCCCTGGCATCTGCGTTTCTTAATTGCACGGGAACAGCAGAAGCTGGTTTGCAGAGATATTGTGCGGCCAAACCCTCACCTTAAAGCCAGAGCCAGCCAGGCTGCAGTCTTGTCTCCGCATGAGCGCGCAGGGCCTAATTTATACCAGTGTGTGGTCATTTACTCCAGTGCAAAATGCTTCCAAACCCCAGCACTGGATACTCACCTTGCCCTAGTGTCAATGACTGCACGAGGGGCAGGGCCCTGGGGAATTAGGACCAAGAGCCTTCAACTGGGTGGAGAGGACACATTTCTGTGACAACACATCCTGGTCATCTCTAGGAATGGAAAGCTGTGAATTCAATTCCTGGAATGGAGCCGCTGTTGTTTATACGTATCCCAGAGCATCTTGTTACTAAATGAATCCCTCCTAGTTCACACTCAACAAATCTGCCCCTGGTCTGTCTATGTCATTATATGGCCTCATCACCATAGTACCTGAGCACCTTCCAGTCATGAATGTATCTGCTGCAGCCAAATGACATGTTGTGGCCGATTTTTTTTGGCTTCACTGACAATTTGCATTTGCTTGATAACTTTATGGCTTGTTCCTGTTTCACAGCGGGGGAAACTGAGGCACAGAGTCTTACCCCAGGTCACCCCAAGAATCACTGACAGAGCTCTGAAGTGAACTTCGATCTCCTGATTCCCAGCCCGTTGGCTCAATCACAAGACCAACCTTCCACCCGTGTGGCCTTCACCCCGGACCTGTGCAGAACCCTCCGCCCCCCATGTTAGGGCAGTGGGAATTTTCTCCAGCCCAGGGGGTTTGAATGCACTCTAAGAACCTGTGGAAACCTGAGGCTCTGGTTACCGCGGAGCCTTTCTCAGCCCAGCAGACCCTGCCAGGGCAGCGGGGTAATTTGTGCTGACACACGGGGTCTGTCTGTGCTGCCCTCCGCCTTGTTGAAATCACTTACACTCGTACCAAGTGAGACTGGGACCAAGGGAGTGCACAGGTGTCAGTCAGGCCTGGCCCTCCACCACTCTCAGGCCCCTTTGTGCTGCCTTGGAAATTTAAACGCACCTTAAAATGGATGCTTACGGCCCTCTGGAAACTACCTATGCAAGGGAAATCAAGTCCCTGGAAAGAGATGTAAATATTTTTAGTCGTATCCTGAACCTTGCTCTTCGGTTGTGCAAGCGGGACAGGAGAGGACAAAGCAGCAAGGCTCTCTGAACTCCCCCCCCCCACAAAGAAAAGGATCCCCCAAATTGGATGTGTGTAGCTGGAAGGTCTATTTACTCATGTGCCGGCAGACCAGAGTGGCAAATTACCAAGCACGGCTCTTGAAAGATGATTTGTAAAGTGGGGCGAATTCCCTAATTGTGTTGACAGGGAATATCAAGAAAAGCTTAAGTCCCTGACGGCCAGCTGACAGCTCAGAGATCACACGGGCTGCACTGGATGTGTCTGACGCCGCAGCCCACCTAATATCCGCTGCAATAGCTGTGAGGAGACTGTCACGGCTCCAGCCATCCAGCTCCCCTCAGGAGGTCCAGGTGACAAGGGAGGGCCTCCCGTTCGAGGGCAACGCCCTCCTCAATTGTGGGGCTGATGCCATGCTCCATGCCTCCTTGGGGCTCTATGCCCCAAATCCTAAAAGGAGGCAGCTACCAGAGCAAACACATTTCCATGAGCACTCCTTGGCACAGCACTGTGGTCAGCACGGAGAGCTTCTGAGCCTCAGAAGCAATCCTGATTCCTCCTTGGCTGTCCCACAGCCCAGGGCTTTGAACAACCAACAGCGTCGGTGTCATCAGTGGGAGTCTGCTTGGCCCACCATGGGATCTTTTCTGTCCGACCCCCCTCACCTTCCCTCCCTCTTTGGCAACTGCCTGTATTATTTTCAGAAAGCTTGGGTTGGAATTACCTCGGACCAGTGGGTCCTCTTCAGTTTCAGGCCCTTCCAACTGTCTTCCCCCTTCCCCATCCCTTTTCAGAGACCCTTCTCGCCAGAAACTGCTGAAGCGGAAGCTCAGCATCCTTTCACAACTGGGAACCCTTGGAATTCAGGGTCAGGGTTTTGCATTCCCACTGCTGCTTAATCCCAAAGTAGAAAGGGGGTTGGAGACGCCTTGGATGTCTCAACACCTTCATCTCCTGTGTCAAACGCAGCATGGTGTCCCTAGCCTCTAAAATCCCTCCTTTAGGTTCTGTGGGCTGCTTCACAGCTCTTGACCTGCAGGATGGTTATTTTCAGATCTCCATCCATCCAGGTCGCAGGGGCTATCCAAGAATCATGGAAGGAACGTGCCATCAGTAGGGTTCTGCCCTTCAGCCTCTCTGCTGTGCCAAGGGGTTTTCACCCCATGTCTATTGGGAGTGACAGCTCGTGGAAGGAGACAAAGGGAATCCAGGTTTACCCTTGCCTAAACAACTGGCTAATTTGATGTCAAGAAACCATACACAATAGGAACTTTCATGCAGTAAGTCCCACAGAGTAGGCTAAAATAATAGTTATCATTATTTTAATTATAGTTAGTCTTTTTAATGGCTGAAATTACTCCAACTGCATCCTTGAAACTGCGGGCAATGGAGATTTAAGAATTGTTATTATGGAGGCGGAGTAACAGATTCCTCGCTCCTTCCTCACTCCTTCCTGCCGTCACTGGGAGACAGGGCTGTGTAAGGACACAGGGAGTGGCCCCTTGACTGTGGATTGGCACTTGGGGATCTCGTGGGTTCAGTGAACAAGATACAAGGCTGGATGTGTGACAATGTACTCGTGTCCTCTATGGAGCTGAGGTTCACTGCCTGCTTCCAGCAGCCGAGGAGGGCAGGCTAAAGGGAAAACCCTCCTTGTCTTGAAGAGCTGAAATGGATCTGAGTGTATCAGACGGGAGAGGTTCATTGAATGGTTTTGAGGACTCGACCGTGTCCAGTCAGGCAAGAAGGAATTGACGCATCTGGTGCCTGAGGAAGGCAGAGCCGGGGCAGGGAGTGAGGGTGTGTGCGGGGCACAGGCTGGTAAGATGTGGAAGGGAGGTTGGATTCCTAGATCCCAAGGCCAGAAGGGACCGTTGTGATTGTCTCATCTGACTTCCTGTACAGCATGGGCCAGAGAACATTCCCTGAATTAATCCCTTGAGCCGATCTTTTGGGAAAATACCCAAACTGGGTTATAAAATGGCCAGTGATGGAGAATCCCCCACCCCGCTTGGTACATTGTTCAGTGGGTGACTCCGGCAGCATCAGACCAGTTGGGTTGGGGCCAAGCCTAGATTGGGGCGTCTGGGGCGTCGTGGGTGGGGGAAGGTTCTGGAATCGGAAGAATGGGACAGTAAATGGGAACCAGGCCGGGGAGGGAGGCGAGACGCAGGTCTGGCAGAGCCAGGGCAGTCACTTGGGGATCATGGGACAGGGCATCACAAGAGCTGATGGGGGGTAGGGTGACCAGATGTCCTGATTTTATAGGGACAGTCCTGATAATTTGGGGCTTTTTCTTATATTGGCGCCTATTATCCCCTACCCCCTGTCCTAATTGCTCACACTTTCTATCTGGTCACCCGAATGCGGGGGGAAGGTTCAGGCAGAGCTGGGGCGGTGGGTGAGTTGGGGGGCTGGGGCGGAGACAGGCGGCCCATAGGACCTAGCGGTGACAGTATTTAGCGAGAGATCACAGTGCCAGGCCCCGTGTTACGGTCGCAGTTGGAGGGGCCGATGCTCCAAAGATCTCTCAGAGCAGTGGGGGGTGCGTTTGGGGGGCTTGGATTCATTTTCATTTGTATAGAAATGTTCCTACCGCAGCTCCGGGGTGTGTGCGAGTGTTTCACAGACACACACGCACCTGATACCACTTCCCAGATAGACCCACCCCGATGCCAGCACCAGATCCCTCCCGGCCTCTCGTCCCTCTGCTCTGCTCTGCAGCAGCCTCCCATGGGACCCCAGGCTCTGTCCCTGCTCCTCAGCCCCTTTCTCTGTACTGGGGACCATCCCTCCAGCGGAGGTGATCTCCTAGGACGGGCTGGGCCTCCATGCTGCAGGGAGCCGGGTAGGGGCTCAGCAGGGGATGCTCTCCCCTCAGAGTCAGGGCTGACCCCAGGAGGTCTCCAGGGGATGCTATCTTTCTAGTGGGCTGTGTAAGCAACCTCCCGACCTCTTGTGTGTGTTGCAGAATCCCCTGGGACGTTCACCCGCTTGTCCCCAGGATGCCAGCTCAGACCCTGCCCCAGATCAGGTGTTGGCTCGCTCAGGGATACGGGGTCTTTGCTTTCTAGGGGCACCAGCTCCCATCCTACCCCAGATCCTTTCACAGTGCGACGTTGTGTGTTTTGGGAGTGGTGTTCGGGGGGGAGCACATTCTGACAGTCTGGGGGCTACTGAACGGGCATCCAGTGTAAACATAAGCGGATGTGGGGCTGAGGAAGAGTTTGAAGCCAGGTCTCCCTGGGGCGAAGTGAGAAGGGAGAAGTGAACAGTAAAGGGAGAAGTGAACCGTTCGGCGGGGATGAGCTTAGGCCAGTGGTTCCCAAACTGCGGTTCATGAACCCTTCGGGGTTCACAAAATGTTACAGGGGGTTCCCCAGGAAAAAAATTCCCTAATGGTGGACAGAGCCCATCCCTAGGGACTCCAGGCAGCGTGGGGCCGGCAGCCCAGAGCCCCGGGGACTTCCAAGAGCTAAGCAGATCAAAGCAAGCACCTCCATCCCACTGAGGAGATTTAAACTTCAAGACTCCTTAGAAGAAATGGAAAGGGAGGGGGATATTTTTTGATGTTTTTAAAATTAAATAGGCTGCTAGAGTTGTTTTAAAAATTATGATGAAGAACAAGTTTAAGCTTTGTTGTAACATGCGTTGTTTGCCTGGACTGTTCAAACCCCAAATGTTTGCTTTATGGAGGGATAGCTCAGTGGTTTGAGCAATGGCCTGCTAAACCCAGGGTTGAGAGTTCGATCCTTGAGGGGGCCATTTAGGGATCTGGGGCAAAAATTGGGGATTGGTCCTGCTTTGAGCAGGGGGTTGGACTAGATGACCTCCTGAGGTCCCTTCCAACCCTGATATTCTATGATCCTATGTAGAAGGAACTCTTTGAGCTGGCTTCTTAAATCCCTTCACGCTGTTTCACATCTGATACTCCTTGATGACACATAGGAGCCTTGTCTTCTAATAGGCTTAATCAAAGTGATACAGGCTACGAAACTGAGCTCTTGGAAGAGTGTTGCTGTTTTCATAATGGAATAAAATTAATACTGTCACGATAAATAATAATTAATAATAAATAGTGTGTAATGAGCATGTTGTAAAAACAAATTTTATATTTCCAAGATCACTGTTTTTCTAATTTATGCTCAGGTAAGGGGGAAAATCCCTGCAAATATTAATTTTAGGAGGGGGGGTTTGCGAGACTTGACATTTTAGTGACAGGGGTTCGTGGGTTGTTAAAGTCTGGGAACCACTGGGTTACGCATGCTATGCAAGTGCATCCGCAGTGACTGGATGAGGCCATCAGAGGGTGCCACAGCCCAACACAGGGGACATCAGGCCGTAGTTCCCCAGTACAGACTGACAACTGATCCAGCCCGTGTCCCAGGTTAATGTGATTAGGCCCCATCTGACCCTGCACTCGAAGGGTCCGGGATGTTGGTGTTTGGGGTGCGGACCCAGCCAGCTTTTGGCCAAACGGCTGTGGAATGACACACCCGAGGCCTGGGTTCATTTCCATCACCTTGCTTTCCTGATGCAGCACCCTGGAGTGAGTGACAGTGAAGAATTGCAGCGGAAATAAAAATCCACTCAGCCACCCCACGCATGATAGCCTGGTCCCCCTCCTGCCCCCCCAAAACAATGTGCATCACCCACCCTCTGTCAAAGGCTGATTCCACACTCTGGCACAGAAGGAGGGGGCCCGCAAGGACTTTCCAAATGAACAGTGGCCACTCCAGGCTTGTATTAAACTCCCGAGGTTACAGCTTCTCTCTGACCTTGGATGGGTAGATGCTGCCACCACCCAAGTTGTAAGGGACTGCGGAAGACTTTGTTACGGCCTAGCAAGGGAACTTCCGCTTTCTCGAGGCCGCCGGGTTACTGTAGGTTATGGATAATCAGCTATAACTGGCTTTAGGCTGGTTCTTTCTGCTCTGTATGGCCCTTTGCCAGTTTGTGGAAAGCCCCTTTTGGGAAGTACCTAATTCTATATTCATAAGCTGATTGTGTGTACTCCTTATTAGGGCTCGCTGTGTACCCCGCGTCGGACTCCGTCCCAGGCAAAGCTCCGGTGTGCTGGGTTCTCTGCCTCCGTGACAGCAATGCTTGGAGTCCCCGTTGCGACTAACCTTCAATAAAGCCAATAACTCGCTTAGCTGCGTGTGGGTCTCGTTTTCCAGAGTACCTCTGCCGGCCTGCGGTGCTTCGAACACCTTGGCCCAGGACACAAGTGCAGAACCCCTTTGAGAGCCCAGGAAGGCGCACTTGGGAATTCCTCCCTGTAGGGTACCCTCAAGCCCTTTCACCCCCCCGGGAAGAGCTGAGAAAGGAAAAGGAAAAAACAAACAAACAAACAAATCAGCTGTTGCCACCAGCTAACTAACAAACGTGCACAAACCTCTTAAGACTTCCCAATCCAATCAGGTTCTTAAAAAAGGTAAATTATATTTAAAAAAAAAGAAAGAAAATACATTGGGAACTCAGGTTATTGCTAGGTTTTTTAAAAAAGAGCATCTGCAGGAATTAAGCACCAAGAATGGTTTTCTTGGAGTTCAGCGTAAAGGTTACAAGGAAACAAAACCAAAACAAAAGCACATGGGGTTAGCACAGAGGAATTCACAAACCAAAGCAAATCAAAAGATTCCTGATCTCATCTTCTAACATTTCCTAATCTACTTACATATCTGGGGTTTCAAATGCATAGTTTCTAGGTATGATATAGATGATTTCTCATACCTGGCTTCCAAGTTTCTTACAGCATCATTGCTGTCTGGTTTCTCTCTCTCCCCCACAGGACAAAGACCCACACACACAGCATGGTGACAGGTTTTGGAGGGGCAGCCGTGTTAGTCTGTATCAGCAAAAACCACGAGGAGTCCTTGTGGCACCTTAGGGACTAACACATTTATTTGGGCCTAAGCTTTCGTGGGCTAAACCCACTTCATCAGATGCATGGGGTGGAAAATACCGTAGGCAGGTATAAATACACAGTGCATGAAAAGATGGGGGTTGCCTCCTCGTTGTTTTTACACACCCAGCCGTTCTTCCCAATTTGAAAGGGTACAGCTTCCCTGTTGGTTCCCCTGGTCAGGTGCCAACTCATTTTAAGCTCACCTCTTAACCCTTTACAGGTAAGGCAATTAGAGTACAGCTGCTAAGGAGGATTCGATAGCTACCTGAATGGTTGGGTGTCCATAAAAGGAAGCTACTCCCCCTCATTTATCACGCCCTCCTCGCACTGCCAATTCCCTTTCTAGTCACAACCCTCCCTGAACCCTTCCCAGCTGCTGACCCCTCCTCTAAACTAAGCTAAGGAGGCAGGATCTTCATAGACCAACTTCTTGCAGTGGGGCTGATTCAAGACACTTCATTACAGGTTCAGTGGGGGTCAGGGGAGGGAGAAATGAGGAGGGCATCTCTGTGAGGTCTCCTCTAACCAGGGAAACAAGAAGACTCCCTGATGTCGGGTTAGGGACCACATCCCATCTTTAGTGCATCCACTAAACACCCAGTTCCTGAGCTGAGTCAGTGGAGAACCTCATCATTCTCCTGGGTCACTGAACGTGGAATCATCTACCTGAGGGAAGGGCTGGAAGACTCGTCACTTGGGATGCTTAAAGGTAGAACCTTGGGGACATAGATGGAAGAGAATAATTCTGCCAAGGTGCCCATTGAGGATGGTGTGACTTTCCCAAGAAGGTCAACATGGAGACAAATGGAGCTTTTCCAAGTGAGCTTTGAGAAAGAAGCGTCGGGTTGGGAGCTTCAAGCAGAAACAAAGTGACAGGAAGAGGTAGGAATCTGTAATCTCTTGATTGCGAAGCTTTGCCCAGGTTGAGAGGTCATATTCAAACTGATCTTCCTACTGCATGGACAGCTTCCTCAATGCCTGCTGCATGGTGTCTTCAATCTTCTTCAGCTTCTCCTCGCTCACTGGGAGCTGCTTGTTCCTTATCTTCTTCTTGATGATCTCCATCTGGTCCTTTACAGTATTCTTGAACTCTTCTTCCTTCTCCTGCACCAGGCTGGAGATGTTCCTCTGGGTCTCCTCTATCTTATTCCTGGATTTGAAACTGTCATAGGAAGACTTTGTAGAGATTCTCTTCAGCTCTTCCAACAGAGGCATCAGGTGTTTGTTAGATGCCTTGACATAGGTGTCGGAGATCACGTACACAAACAGAGCCATACTGGAAGCTCTGAATGCCTGGGTGTAGATTGGATCCATTGTGGAGGGGCTTGTGAGCTGCTGGAAGCATTTAACAGAATCTAAATATTCCCTGAAGCAGGATTCAGTCTCAGTGGAGATCGTCTCGAAGAATGGCAGTATGTTATCCCACTGCTTCTTCATGCTCTTCAGAGCCTCCATGCCTTGGACCAGTACCCTTCCCGCTATCTCTAACTGTTTTTCTTCTGCCTCATACTTTTTTATGTCACATTCAGTTTTCATCAGCTCCTCGTTCTCCTTCTTGGTGCTCTGAAATATCCTCTCCTCCTCCTCCAGGTTTGACATCAGCTGCTCCCACTTCTCCTTCACTCCTAAGTAATGGTTATCTGTCATCTCAGTTCCATCCTGCTCTGTGAAAACAGGTCCAAGTGCTACTCCAGGATCAGTGAGACACTTCTTAAAACTCTGCAGTAAGACCAGGCCTATTAATTTGCCTGAAGTGGGGATGGTTTCCTTGTACTTCTGGAAGTCACTCTCCCACTGCTGTCTCCTCTTCCTTTGTTCCTGCTCTGACTCCTCCTTGACTGGCTTCACCCTGATGTCTGCCTTCCGCTTCCGTACACTTGTCAGCTCAACCTCGTAGCCCTGCTTGGCATTTTCACAGGCCTGCAGCAGCTTCTCGATCAGGCTGATCACAGGAGAGAACGTGCTGTTAAGCGCCTGTGTTAAGTTATTGCATTTCTCTGATGCTTTCTGTATGCTGCCTAGCTGACTCAGAGAGGAAGGTTTCCCCGCTTCTTCCTGGGAGAAGTCTAGGACAGTCTCTGCCATCTTCCTTGGGACACCTGTGAAATGCCCGTTGATCTTGTTCATGATCTTTTGGGTGTTGTTTAAGCACCACCAGACTTGAATGTTAACATGTGCCAAGAAAGCCGCAAAAGATTTTGGCAATTCTGGAAGGTTCTCATTGATGAAGACATCTCCCCCACCTACAGAGATGGACATCAGCTGCTCCATGTTGGTGATGACGATGGAGGCTGGCTTGAGGGACTCCTCCCAGTTGGTGTACGGCTTCATCATCGACTGAGTCTCCTTCCACAGCTCGTCTGTTTTGCTGATGGTCAACTCTGATTTGGGCACGGTCTGAGATTGTCTCCAGTGCGTAGCCCTATTAAAACCAACACAGAAGGGTCAAGAGAAATGTACCAAGGTTTGGAGAAATGTGTTTGATGATTAGAGTCAGAGAGCAGCAGTTCAAGATTCAGTGATTTAAAAAAAAATCCCATCATTTATTTTGTTTATTTAACCATCCATCATAAAATTGATCTGCGAATAGGAATAGGAAAACCCCACTAACTGTAGGCTGATGTGATGGAAACATTTCCCCTACACCCACTGACAATAAGGAAGGAAGACCTCGGGTTACAACTTTGGGGGTTGGGGCAGAATTATTCCCTGATGTAGCCCCAATGTAGTGGTCACAGTAGACCAGAGAGTTGAATTCCCACCCATATTGTCACGAGGCAGTGTAGTCTAGTGACCAAGGCACCGGACGGGCCAGTCACTTCACCTCCCTGTCCCTCTGCTTCTCCTTCTGCCCTGCGTCTGTTTAGGGTGTAAAGACCAGATCCACAAAGGGACTCAGGCATTGCAGTGCCTACCTTTTCGATGCCTCGTCACCCAGGGAACATACAGATCTTTGGTTAGGCACCTCGGCTCCCTGTACAATGTATGGGAAGAGATCGGCGCCTGAGAATGGGATCCACAAAAGCCAGCACACTAGGCAGGGAGCCACGTAAGCGATCCAAGAGAGGAAGCTGCGGAGAGGGGCGTGTCCTAACCCCGCTCTGGAACTTGTCTGGTCCTGAGTGAGGCCCCTATCTCTACTTCGGATCCAGAGCCAGGAACTCTCTCCTGGAGTCAGGCAGTTAAGCCATTTCTTACAAGAATGGCGGTGGTGCATGCCAAGCTCCACACAAACAGTCAGAAGGGAAAGCAGCCTCCCTTATAACCTTTAGCCCAGGGGCTAGGGTACGTGCCTGGGATGTGGGAGATGCAGGTTCTATTCCCCCCTCTGCCTGATGAGGACCAGGGCTTAGAAGAGAGGTTTCCTGCCATTCAGGGGGGTGCCTTAACCTAGGGGCAGTTCTGCTGTGGGTATTGCTCAGTCTCTCTCGTTGAAGCTGTTCGGCTGGATAAATAGTTAGTCACTGGGCCAGAGAGAGCATGAGAATGGTTCTGTAGCCCAGTGGTTTGGGCTCTCATCTAAGAAGGCTCACGTTCAAATCCATTCTCCTCGTCAGGCAGAGGGAGGAATTGAAACAGGATCTTCCAAAACCATTTCAGGTGAGTGTCTTTTGTGCTGGGCTAAAGGTTACAAGGTGGGCCTCTTCATCCATCCTGTGTGGTGTTAGGCAAGAGCTGAAAACACCTACCAAGTAAGGTAGATGTGGCAACAGCTAGTTTCACCTGGCCGGAGGCTCCTGCTGAGGTTAGGTGTGAGATAGGTGCCTAGACGGAGGCGTCCTGTGCCTGCCTAGCAGCAGAAACTGCCATGGGGACTTGTACGTAGGGTCGCCCACTTGGCCAGACCGGACGCCATTGCTGGGAATGGCATCCAGTCCGTCTGGTCTGACCGAGTTGGCAACCCTACTTCTACAGTGAAAACAGGAGCAGAGGGATTGTAGGCACCTCCAGAGTTAGGCAGCAGGGGTTTTCAGGATCACAGTGGTGCCTAAATTTTGGATTTAGGAGCTTAAAGTGGAAGATAGGTACCAAAGACCTTTCATGGATGCACCTGGCATTGGCCACTGTCGTAAGACAGGATACTGGGCTAGCTAGACCATTGGTCTGACCCAGTATGGCCGTTCTTATGTTCTTATGGATTTGAGCCTCAGATCTTTAGGACAGGGACTGTCTCTCACCATGTGCATGTAAAGCACATCACTCCATGGGGGCTAGTCTGGATGGAGGCCTCTAGGTGGTACTCAGATAGCAGTATGAATTATTTGATCAGTTCTGCTTGCTTACAGAAACAGAGACCGAGATCCCAGCTCCAGTCAATGGGCCGTAGCTCCACTGGAGTCAATGGGGCCAGATCCCAGCTGGGGTCAATGGGCTGTAGCTCCACTGGAGTCAATGGGGCCAGATCCCAGCTGGGGTGAATGGGCCGTAGTTCCTCTGGAGTCAATGGGGCCAGATCCCAGCTGGGGTCAATGGGCCGTAGCTCCTTTGGACTCAATGGGGCAGATCCCAGCTGGGGTCAATGGGCCGTAGCTCCATTGGACTCAATGGGGCAGATCCCAGCTGGGGTCAATGGGCCGTAGCTCCATTGGAGTCAATGGGGCCAGATCCCAGCTGGTGTCAATGGGCCGTAGCTCCATTGGACTCAATGGGGCAGATGCCAGCTGGGGTCAATGAGCCGTAGCTCCATTGGAGTCAATGGGGCCAGATCCCAGCTGGGGTCAATGGGCCGTAGCTCCACTGGAGTCAATGGGGCCAGACCCCCAGGTGGTTTGAATCAGTCATAGCTCTGTTGATATCAATGAGGTTATATTGATTTACACCAGCTGAGTATCTGACCCGCACTTTCCTGGGCCATGTGACAAAAAGAGATGCCTAAAAACAGGAAGACATTTGGGTTCATTGTAAACCAGGCAAGATTTTTCTGGTATCTTGACCTGTCATTGGTACTAAATATAACTTGTAACTTATATGTAGGGTCTATCCAGCCAAGTTTCCCAAATTACTCGTGACTAGGCTGATTTGTTGTGTTCCTCTCAAATGATATGGGGATTCCTCCCCCCCCTCTGGAATTTGTTAATCAAATCTGCTTCTATTTAAGACACCTCATCTGAGCTGTGAGTTCTGTTAATTGGGGGCAACTGGGCAGTGTAACATGAGCTGAGTCAGCAATTGGATGTTCACCACTGCAGCTCTATGAATAATTTAGGTACTTCACCTCCCTGAGAGGCAGAAGCTAGGAGGTCGATGGAAGAATTCTCTCATCAGCCTAGCCTTGCGTACACCAGGGGTTAGGTCAGTTAAACTGTGTTGCTCGGGGTGGTGTATTTTTCACACCCCTAAGTGATGTAGTTATACCAACCTAATCTCCTAGTGTAGACCAGGGCTGAAAGAGACAGCAAGCAAAATGGCTAAGCAGCAGCCTGTAAGCATGGCGTATGATCCTGGGGAAAAAAGCTAGAGAGAGTTTGGACTAAAGAGGTTTGGGGCTGTAAGCTAAGGAACTGTTCTTTCATTTTCAGTTTCTCCTATGTCTGGAGAAGCTGGACTTTGTACGTTCCTTGAAAATAATCCAAATTGCATCAAGGAAAACATCAGACTCCATCATTAAATTCCGCTCCTGATTGGAACGCCCACTGGGTCCTGAACTTTGCCAAGCCACTTGGACTGAAAAAAGGCAACACCAGTGAGCACATACAGAAATGGAAGGGCGTTCCAGCGATTAGGGCCCTTGCCTGGGCTGTCTGAAACCAGGCGTTGATTCCTTGCTCTGCTACCTGCATCCTTGGTGACCCTCGGCAAGTCACTTAGGGCTGGGTCCACAAGAGGTCTTTGGTGTCTAAAGCACACATTAGTGGGAATTCTAATGTGGGTCTTTCTTGTTGGCACCGTTCCGCTCTAGTTAAATATTAATTGGACTAGTGAGACTGAGAATGACGGTAATTCACTGGCTAGGGCATTCACCTGGCAGATGGGAAATGCCACATGCAGGTGCGTCCTCTAACCGTTGGCATAAAGGGAAGCTGTTGCCTACTCCTTCTGCTCCCACAACCGTTCTGCTGAAAGTCAGGCAGGCGCCTAAGCTGCCGGACTCCGGGAGAGGGGTTCCCGCTGTGAGCTGCAAGCAGAGATAGGGGCCAGTGCAGACCAGACTTGGGCCCTGAGCTCTGAGAGGGACAGCACCTCCCATTAGTTATTTAGGTGGCTTCCTGGTTTTTTCAGTTTCCCTTCAGTCTTCTTTTCCCTGCGTCTTTAGCCCTTCTTCATAGGCCAGGCTTTCTAAACCTTTGATCATTTCTGTGGTTCTCTCCAGTTGGTACTCATCTTTCCTAAAGTGCAGCGCCTAGAACTCGATGCAGAACTCCAGCTGAGTCCTCCCCAGTGCCCAGTAGAGTGGGACAGTTACCTCCCATGTCTCCCATGTAACACACCGGTTAATGGACCTCAGAATATTAGACTTTTTTGCAACTACCTCACACTGTTGACTCATTCAATCTGTGATCTACTATAAACCTCTGAGTCTTTTCAGCAGTACGACCGCCTAGCCAGATATTCCCCATTTTGTAGCTATGCATTTGACTTTTCAAAGTGAAGTACTTTGAACTTGTCTTTATTTAATTTCGTCTTGTTGATTTCAGACCAATTCTTCAGTTTGTCAGAGGTGGTTTGGAATTCTAATCCTGTCCTCCAAAGTGCTTGCAACCCCTCCCAGTTTGGCGTCATCCACAAATTTGATAGGCATGCTCTCCAATCCATTATATAAGTCAAAACAGTGAATAGTACCAGATCCAGGACTGACCATATCCCATCTCACTTCACTTTTATCAGATCCCCTCCTAATAAAACCTGTTCTCCAAATCTCATGGCACTGTGGTGGGGTGGTGTCCCACCCCCAGGCCAGATTGGGCTACAGCAGGCCAGAGCAGCTGTGCAGACAGGCAGCCAATCAGAGAGGTCCTGCAGGGAGCCAATCAGGGCTGAGCAAGAGGCAGCCAATCGGGGCCAGGCTAGGCCCTATATAAAGGCTGCCCAGGCGAGAAGCAGGCAGTCTCTCTTGGGCCTTCAGAGGGTGAAGGTCTGTCCCCTGTGTGAGGAGACTAGCACTGGGGTCAGTGCAGTGCTGAGCAGGTGTGGGGAGCAGAAGGGAACTCCCACCTGGTACCTGCCAGGCTACAGGCCCTGGGAAAAGGGCCTAGCTGGTGCAAAGGGGCTGAAGGGGAAATGGTCCAGGGAGAGACAGACAAGGGGAGAGAAGGAGGGCAGGCAGGAAGGCTGCCGCCAAAGGGTCCCTGGTTCGGGACCCAGAGTAGAGGGCGGGCCTGGGTCCCCCCCTTGCACTTACACCTGGCCGTTAGGAGTGGCCATCATGGAGTGCACCAGACCCCTGCCAAAATGGGTTAGACTTTGGGGTGTGGTTGGCCATTGTGGCTGGGGCGAAGAGAAGGCCTGCTGCTAACACCCCTCTGCCCCCAGAAGGGGGTGAGTGTGGACTACGGGGCAGCGTCCTGATGAGGACGCTGTGAGAAGGAAGCAACGTGGGTCCAGATGCCAACAGGGGGCGAGAGATGGATGGGACACCACCAGCGGAGGGCGCTCCACATGGACGGAGCTAATTCCCAGAGGTACCAACAGGAGGCGCTGCGGTGGTGAGTCCCAGCCCCGTCACAGGGACTAACACACCTTTTGCTGCTGTCACCTTGATCACTCCGCCTGTGTGCTCTACCCGTTCCCCCATCTTGGGTCTGTCTGGCCTAATTCGAGCAGGGGCAGGCAACCTATGGCATGCCCGCCAAAGGCGGCACGTGAGCTGATGATCAGGGGCACTCCCACTGCCCGGGGCCTGGCCACCAGCCCGGGGGGCTCTGCATTTGAACTTAATTTGAAATGAAGCTTCTTAAACATTTTTAGAAACCTTATTTACTTTACATACAACAATAGCTTAGTGATCTATTATAGACTTCTAGAAAGAGACCTTCTAAAAACGTTACAATGTATGACTGGCATGCGAACCCTTAAATTCGAGTGAATAAATGAAGACTCGACCCACCACTTCTGAAAGGTTGCCGAGCCCTGATTTAGAGAGTCAGCAATTCAGGGCAGTCAAGAATGGGGCCACTGCGCTAGGTGCTGTACATACACGTTCTTGACTGATCCTTCGGCACTATGATAATAAGCTTAATAAACAATAAGTATAACTCAAAGGCTTTTTGCTCCTCTTTTTCCCTTACCAACAGCAGGAACGACTCCCCCTTCTGAGGAGTGGAAGTTGCCTGGCTTTTTCCTCAGCTTCTGATGCCTCTTGGAGTCAGACCCTGGTCTCCAGATTCTGGTGAGTTGCTCGTGAAACAGGAGTTCAGTATATAGCAGTGCTCATGCAAATGACTTTGTGGGAATCTCAGATTGTGACTGAATATGGGCACTCGTAAAGTGATAGAGAGATTACAACAAGGTCACAGGAGATAAATGTAATAGTACTGACATAACAGACTTAAACTTCTTCAAGACTTTGTGCCACGTGACATTTTCTTAAGAAACTAGGACGATACAACATCAGAATGACGCACAGTAAATGGATTACAAACTGGCTAACTGATAGGGCTCAAAGTGTAGCTGTAAACAAGGGATCCTCATCAAGGAGGCGTGTTTCTAGTGGGGTCCTGCATAGAATAATTGTTAACTCAGTGGTTTGAGCATTGGTCTGCTAAACCCAGGGTTGCGAGTTCAATCCTTGAGGGGGCCATTTAGGGATCTGGGGCAAAAATTGGGGATTGGTCCTGCTTTGAGCAGGGGGTTGGACTAGATGACCTCCTGAGGTCCCTTCCAACCCTGATATTCTATGAATATTTTTATGGAAGAAAAGTGAAAATTGTCACTGATAGATGACACAAAGATTGAAGGAGTGGTAAATAATGAAGAGGACATGTCGTTGATACAGAGCGACCTGGATTGCTTTGTATGCTGGGCACAAGCAAACAATGTACATTTTTATATAGCCAAATCTAAAGCCATGCATCTAGGAATAAAGAATGCAGGCCATAATTGAGCACATAAGAATGGCCATACTGGATCAGACCAAAGGTCCATCTAGCTCTGTATCCTGTCTTCCGACAGGTTTCAGAGTAGCAGCCGGGTTAGTCTGTAGTTGCAAAAAGAACAGGAGGACGTGTGGCACCTTAGAGACTGACCAATTTATCTGAGCATAAGCTTTCTTGAGCTACAGCTCACTTCATCAGATGCATTCAGTGGAAAATACAGTGGGGAGATTTATATACACAGAGAACATGAAACAATGGGTGTTACCATACACACTGTAACCAGAGTGATCACTTAAGGTGAGATATTACCAGCACGAGAGTGGCGGGGGGGGAACCTTTTGTCATGATAATCAAGGTGGGCCATTTCCAGCAGTTGACAAGAACGTCTGAGGAACGGTGGGGGGTGGAATAAACATGGGTTTGCAAATTAATTCCAATTCAGCTGTCTCTTGTTGGATCTACAACCAATCCTGAAGGACGACCCGTCACTCTCACAGATCTTGGGAGACAGGCCAGTCCTTGCCTACAGACAGCCCCCCAACCTGAAGCAAATACTCACCGACAACCACACAACAGAACCACTGACCCAGGAACCTATCCTTGCAACAAAGCCCGTTGCCAACTGTGTCCACATATCTATTCAGGGGACACCATCACAGGGCCTAATTACATCAGCCACACGATCAGAGGCTCGTTCACCTGCACATCTACCCATGTGGTATATGCCATGTGCCAGCAATGCCCCTCTGCCATGGACATTGGGCAAACTGGACAGTCTCTACGTAAAAGAATAAATGGACACAAATCAGATGTCAAGAATTATAACATTCAGAACACTTCAGTCTCTCTGGTCACTCGATTACAGACCTAAAAGTTGCAATTCTTCAACAAAAAAACTTCAGAAACAGATTCCAATGAGAGACTGCTGAATTGGAATTAATTTGCAAACTGGATACAGTTAACTTAGGCTTGAATAGAGACTGGGAGTGGATGGGTCATTACACAAAATAAAACTATTTTTCCATGTTTATTCCACCCGCTCCCCACTGTTCCTCAGACATTCTTGTCAACTGCTGGAAATGGCCCACCTTGATTATCACTACAAAAGGTCCCCCCCCCCCCCCACTCTCCTGCTGGTAATAGCTCACCTTAAGTGATCAATCTCGTTACAGTGTGTATGGTCACACCCATTGTTTCATGTTCTCTGTGTATATAAATCTCCCCACTGTATTTTCCACTGAATGCATCCGATGAAGTGAGCTGTAGCTCACGAAAGCTCATGCTCAAATAAACTGGTTAGTCTCTAAGGCGTCACAAGTCCTCCTTTTCCTTTTGTCTTCCGACAGCGGTCAATGGCAGGTGCTTCAAAGGGAATGAACAAAACAGGGAATCATCAAGTGATCCATCCCTTGTCACCCATGCCCAGCTTCTGGCAAACAGAAGCTAGGGACGCCATCCCTGCCCATCCTGGCTAATAGTGCCTGGTTCACACGTCTCAGAGCTTTGTCAGCACGGCTGTGAGTTCCCATGAACATCAAACCCCTGGCTTGATTTTACAGGAAGGTGGCCACAGAGCCCCTGGCCAGTCCCCCAGAGGGCGAATGGGCCAAAGGGGGAATGGGAGCTGCTGGAAGCAAAGAGCTGATCTGACAGAGCCGTCTTCTGCCATGTCTCACGTTGCCCTGCAATAGGGTCCAGCTTTTGCCAGTGGTTTCAGTGTTCAGATCCCCACCTGCTTGCCCAGTAGCCAGCGGGGAGACTTTTTGGCCTCTGCATTGTTCGCTCTGCTAAGGGGGAGGTTGTCACTGAAAGGGAGATGCTGGGCTGGGCAGATGGGGTAGTGGCGGGAGCAGAGGTTAGCCACTGAGGTGGGCATAAGCCAAAATACAGAGTGAGGCCCAGGGTTTACAGCTTCTTCCATGGAAATCTGCAGTGTTGGATGTTCATGGCGGGGGGCGGGGGGGGGAGAGGGAGGAAAAAACAAGGGGAAATAGGCTACCTTGCATAATGACTTAGCCACTCCCAGTCTCTATTTAAGCCTAAATTAATAGTATCCAATTTGCAAATGAATTCCAATTCAGCAGTTTCTCGCTGGAGTCTGGATTTGAAGTTTTTTTGTTTTAAGGTAGCGACCTTCATGTCTGTAATTGCGTGACCAGAGAGATTGACGTGTTCTCCGACTGGTTTATGAATATTATAATTCTTGACATCTGATTTGTGTCCATTTATTCTTTTCCGTAGAGACTGTCCAGTTTGACCAATGTACATGGCAGACTTCTGGGAACTCTTCCCAGAAGTCACCTACTACAGGACAGGCCCAACAAAGAAAATAACAGAACGCCACTAGCCGTCACCTTCAGCCCCCAACTAAAACCCCTCCAACGCATTATTAAGGATCTACAACCTAGCCTGAAGGATGACGCAACACTCTCACAAATCTTGGGAGACAGGCCAGTCCTTGCCTACAGACAGCCCCCCAATCTGAAGCAAATACTCACCAACAACCACATACCACACAACAGAACCACTAAACCAGGAACTTATCCTTGCAACAAAGCCCCTTGCCAACTGTGCCCACATATCTATTTAGGGGACACCATCACAGGGCCTAATAACATCAGCCACACTATCAGAGGCTCGTTCACCTGCGCATCTACCAATGTGATATATGCCATCATGTGCCAGCAATGCCCCTCTGCCATGTACATTGGGCAAACTGGACAGTCTCTACGGAAAAGAATAAATGGACACAAATCCGATGTCAAGAATTATAATATTCATAAAGCAGTCGGAGAACACTTCAATCTCTCTGGTCACGCAATCACAGACATGAAGGTCGCTATCTTACAACAAAAAAACTTCAAATCTAGACTCCAGCGAGAAACTGCTGAATTGGAATTCATTTGCAAATTGGATACTATTAATTTAGGCTTAAATAGAGATTGGGAGGCTACCTTGCATAATGACTTAGCCACTATTTCCCCTTGTTTCGCCCCCCCCCCCCCCCCGCCCGACGTTCTGGTTAAGCTTGGATTTGTGCTGGAAATGGCCCACCTTGATTATCATACACATTGTAAGGAGAGTGATCACTTTAGATAAGCTATTACCAGCAGGAGAGTGGGGTGGGAGGAGGTATTGTTTCATGGTCTCTCTGTATATAATGTCTTCTGCAGTTTCCACGGCATGCATCCGATGAAGTGAGCTGTAGCTCACGAAAGCTGATGCTCAAATAAATTGGTTAGTCTCTAAGGTGCCACAAGTCCTCCTTTTGCTCTTTTGTTAAAGATTCATATGGCCCTGCCCCACAATTAAAAGCGGCGAGAGCTTTACCTACAGTCCCGGTGTGCCACGTAGATATAAAACAAAGACTTAGCGTGCATGATAAAGGCTGAGATTTTGTCATGGGTGTTTTTAGTAAAAGTCGTGGACAGGTCACGGGCAATAAACAAAGTAATGGCCCATGACATGTCCATAACCTTAACTATAAATACTCATTATAAAATGTCTGCTCCTGGGGCCCCGCTGCTCTGGGGGCCCCTGCTCCAGCCATGGGGGCTGACTGCCCCTGGCAACCCACTTCTCTGCGGCCCCGGGAACCACTTTCCTCATGGCCCCTGGGGCTGCCCCCAGGGCCGCTGCTGCTTGGGTTCTCCCCAGGGCTGCTGCTCCGGCTGTCCCTGGGACCACTGGTGCTCGGGGGGCCAGCTGCCTGGGACCAACCAAGCAGCGGCCGGTGTGGCTGGCCCCAGGGACTGCCTGAGTGTCCGGGCCTGGGGCTATTCCAGCAGTGGCCAGTGTGGCTGGCCATGGGGCTGCCCCTGGGACCACTGCTTGGCCCTGGAGCCGCTGCTCAGTTGCTCTCGAGGCCACCACACCGGCCACTGCCTTGGGCGGTCCCTGGGGTCAGTTGCCCAGGGCTGCCCGAGGGAGGGCTGGGACGGCTGGCCCCGTGGTCAGCTGCGTCTGCCACTGCAGCTGAGGGAATCACAGAGCTCGCGGAAAGTCACAGAATCCAGAACTTCTGCGACCGAACCGCAGCCTGATGCGTGATGCCTGAAATCTTGCCCCCGTTGAAAACAGTGGCAAAAATCCCACTGACTTCCCTGGATCTCAGCTTCACCTAATATTTTGTAAGTGTATGAAGCATTTCCTTAGCCAGCTGCAGAAGTCAGGATGTGTAAAGTAAAAAGAACAGGAGGACTTGTGGCCCCTTAGAGACAAACCCATTTATTTGAGCCTAAGCTTTCGTGAGCTACAGCATCCGATGAAGTGAGCTGTAGCTCACGAAAGCTGGTGCTCAAATAAATTGGTTAGTCTCTAAGGGGCCACAAGTCCTCCTGTTCTTTTTGCGAATACAGAGTAACCCGGCTGCTACTCTGAAACCTGATGTATAAAGTGGTTTTATTGGGTCACATTCCCCCCATTTGACACCCTTCCACTCCCTTCCCCACACCTCTGATGTTCAGTTTACTCCAGTATAAATCTGGTGCAACCCCATGGCTTAATTCTGATCTGTTACCCCAGTATAAATACAGAGTGACCCCACTGAAGTTAATGCAGCCAGGGCTGGAGTCTGTTATCTGTCACCACATTGTAAACTAGCAAGTCACATTCTCCTCTGCACTGGGTCCAGCTCAGCTCTGAAATCCTTGATCTAGATGTCAGCCCTTGACTGAATGATGTCTTTTAGACTCCTGACAAAGCCCCTTATTTCCTGTCCATCCAGGAAGTTCAACAAGCCCTGGTCCCCTTCCAGGCTTATCACCACTTTCTTTTTCAGAACTTCCCAGGCACTTTCATAGTCAGCATCAGGCTCCAACTTTGTCTCAAGCACCTCTAAATCACCAACCAGAAGACCCAGGCTGCGGAGAAACTGCTCCTGCTTTGCCATTACATTCTCCAGTTCTGAAAGTTTCCCCTTGATCTCTTCAATTTTTATCTCATCGTCCTTGATCTTCAGCTCAGTTTCTTCCTTCTCGCTGTCGCATTTGCAAATCTTTTGTTCGTATTCGGAGACTTTGGTTTCATAGCGGTCGATGGCTTTTTGCAGCTCCTGGTCCGCTCTCTGAGCACTGTATAGAGAGGTCTGGAAAATGGCGGACATGATGCCGGCTGAAACCAAAGAGCCAGAGGGAATGAGCAGAACAGGGAATCGTCAAGTGATCCACCCCCTGTCATCCATTCCCAGCTTCTGGCAAACAGAGGCTAGGGACACCATCCCTGCCCTGCCCATCCTGGCTAATAGCCATTGATGGACCAATCCTCCATGAAATTATCTAGTTCTTTTTTGAACCCTGTTATAGTCTTGGCCTTCACAACATCCTCTGGCAAGGAGTTCCACAGGTTGACTGTGTGTTGTGTGAAGAAATTCATCCTTTTGTTTGTTTTAAACCTGCTGCCTATTAATTTCATTGGGTGACCCCTGGTTCTTGTGTGATGAGAAGGAGTAAACAACACTTCCTTATTCACTTTCTCCACACCAGTCATGATTTTATAGACCTCTATCCTATCCACCCTTAATTGTCTGTTTTCCAAGCTGAAAAGTCCCAGTTTTATTAATCTCTCCTCATACAGCAGCCGTTCCATACCCCTAATCATTATTGTTCCCCTTTTCTGAACCTTTTCCAAGTCCACTAGATCTTTTTTGAGATGGGGCGACCACATCTGCCCGCCGTATTCAAGATGTGGGTGAACCATGGATTTATATAGAGACAATATGATGTTTTCTGTCTTATTCTCTATCCCTTTCCTAATGATTCCCAGCATTCTGTTCGCTTCTTTGACTCTCGCTGCCCATTGAGTGGATGTTTTCAGAGAACTCTCCACAATGACGCCAAGGTTTCTCTCTTGAGCGGTAACAGCTAATTTAGACCCCATCATTTTATGTGTCTAGCTGGGATTACATTTTCCAATGTGCATGACTTTGCATTTATCAACATTGAATTTCATCTGCCATTTGGTTGCCCAGTCACCCAGTTTGGTGAGATCCCTTTGTAGCTCTTTGGAGTCTGTTTTGGACTTAACTATCTTAAGTAGTTTTGTATCATCTGCCAATTTTGCCACCTCGCTCTTCGCCCCTTTTTCTAGATCATTTGTGGCTAGGTTGAGCAATACTGGTCCCTCATGGGAGTTGCAGTTTGTGCCTTGTGTTCCCATTCACTTTGATGGGGTTGGCACCATGGCCAGACTCAGTCTCCCATGATGCACTCTGGGAGAGGACGCCACGAGGCACCCCCACCCCTCACCAAAGGGAAACACTGATATGCATCCTGGGAGATGTGCTCTGACGAGGGAGCAATCTATAGAGGTGAAGGGGAGCATTAGGCCCCTGAACCACAGCTCCCATGGGGCACTGGTTCAGCATTTCACAATCACAATACTTCAGCTGTCGGTTTTTGAATTTCTGTGGCATATTTTGACAAATGTATTTTTTTTTTTTGCTGTTTGACATTTTCACAAGGAAAAAAAAATCAGACCCGCTCTAGCTGCGACTAATGGAGCTGTGTCTTTTAGTTCAGACAGCAGAGGCTCACGGCTTCGATCCCCTCCGTGGGCTGATTCTCTGTGAGTTCCCCACTTTCCGCCGCACATCAGAACAGCCCCCTGCTTCCTCCCTCCGCCCCAAAGCCCCCATCAATGGGCCTTCCCTGACCTGGAGGGGCCCACTCTAGTAGCCTCAGGACGGCGTGCTCTCCGGGCCAGTTCAGCCCTGGCCTCCGCTCAGGTTGCAAATGAAAGAGTAGATGGAGCAACTGCAAAGATGCACCAAAAGCAGGTAACCTGAGAGAGGAAAGGCCGCGTGTCCTATTCCCTGCCCCACCACGCCAGCTAGTTCCATCTTCCCAGGGGGTTACAATGGCCTCAGAGCTGATGACGCAACTGGCCTTCCAGCAGGCACACGAGAGAGTGCCGGTGACCGGCTGAACCGTCTGTGATGGAGCAGCCTGGGCTGATACCTACCCATGAGAGTGGAGAGAGGCATGAACAGCAGGGCGATATTCCTGGCAATTTTATGCCACTTCTCCTCTTGCCTCACCTTCTCCTGCAACTCAGAGAGCTTGCTCAGGCGCTTCTGTGCTCTTGTCACCATTTCTTGGGCATGCTCATTGGTTTTCTCATGATATTTCCGCTGGATTTGTAATAGATCCTGGCTTAATTTTCTTTTATTCATTTCATTGTTCAGATTTGATTTCTTGTCCATCAGGCCCACGTACTGGGAATCAGTGGTTTGCTTCTGGATTTCCAGCTGGCTCTCCACAGCTTTCATTTCCTCCCAGGCACGGTGGGCATCTTTCTGTATCTCCTGATCACGTGCCTTTTCACTGGAAGAGCTCAGCTTGTCGGCCAGAGACACCAGAGACTTCATTCCCCTGGCGATCATACGTTGTTGGTCATAGGTCAAAAAAGCCGTGCTGAGCGAGCCAGAGACAGGGGACATGCGATCTGCACCAAGGAAAGAACTTTCAGTACCATGGACAAGAGACAGAGCCACAGAATTTCTTTTCTCCCCCTTGGTTCGCAGACCACCCGACCCATGCATCATGCAGCACTGGCCGCCTCTCCACAGCTAAGTCTGAATTCCCACACAGAAAAGTATTGCAACGGGAATTAGTTCCTTATGAGTATTGTGCGCTTCCTGCATCTGGGTGTTTTAACGCCACAAATCAAGTGTTGGAAAACCAGGAGGTGCAGAGCCGCTGTGGGTGTTCAGCACTTCCGAAAACTAGCTCTCCAGCTATTGGGAATCTGTGTAGCTCCCCCGAAGTCAATGGGGTCTCAGTGACTTTGATGTAAACCCAGAGGGACCCCAGTGGGGTCAACGGAGTCAAGGTGGGATTCTGATCTCAGTGCTCCGGTCTAAATCTGGAGTGACCCCACTGTCACCAATGAAGTCAGGGCCATCTTAGAGACCAGAGTGACCCCACTGACTTCGGTGGACCTGCTCTGAGTTTACAGTATTATAACTGAGATGCGAATCTGACAATTGAATTCATCATCCCGAATCAAGCCACTGGTCTGTCTGGACAACTGTTCTTGCGGCGTTCCTGCCCCAGATCAGACCACCGATAGCCTGCTATGAACCCACCAGTCCTGTATCCTCCAACCCCTGCTGCCCTGGATTGGAGCAGTGGGCCCAGCTAGCCTGGTATCTGCCCCCATCTCTGCTGCCCTGGATTGGACCCATGGTCCATAGATTCTGGTCTCTTTCTGCCCCAGCCCGCTCTGCACAGTGCCTCCATGCATTAGTCTTTCCCCTAAACTCTCCATGTCCCCACCACAAAAGTGCACTGAAATATTGTTATTTATTCATTTGCATTACGTGGTGCCCAGTTCGAGACCAGGACCCCTCGTGGGAGGCGCTGTACATACACAGAACAAAAAGACAAGTCCCCACCCTAAAGACTTTCAGATAACTTCTCCCCGCTCTCACCTTTCTGTTCACAGCGAACCTCGTCCCTTTAGTAACTGAACCCAGTGCCACGTCGTGGAGGTATTTATACAGGGCTCTGTTGAGCGAGAGCACAGTCTACTGGTGGGTTAGCATCTCTGCATGAAATCTCAGCATCCAGTGACCTTACAGGTAGGGAAACACCTTTGATCACCTGTCCAGCGCATGGGTGTGAACCGTCCACCTCCTGGGTGAATTCCAGCTGGGGTGGTTCCTTCCTGCCACCCTAAAATGCAGTTCCAACAGGGTACAGGATTCTCCTTCATGGAACCCAGGAGTCCTGAGCCCCAAACCCTTCTTTTGTGCTGTCTGCACTGATCTCTAGACGAGACTTCCCCATTTCTAGTTTTACACACGCACACCCCACCCCTGACAGTCCTTCCTCGCCCATATGGTTCCAGGGACGAACAGCTGCTGCTCATAGCCCCAGCGATTGGAGTTACATCCTGGGTGTGACTCCGTATTTCCCCAGGCTGGCCATATGGCCCTCTTCGCAGGGCCTCTCCCAGGCAGCTTGGCAAACACCACCGGTCCTGCTCTGGGTCTGTGACTCTTTCCGCCCCTTTCCTCAGGCAGCCGTCAGGCCAGTGACATTGACCCAGCATTGCCCCATCTTGCAAACTGCCATTTCCTTCCGCATCCCTGCTGGATAAGTGACCTGGTGCCCCAGAAACCAGTATTCAGCACCCCCTTTCTTCATGCTCTCCTCTCTGAGCTGGCGGTAGAATTCGGGCGTCCTGGCTTCCACGCCCTCACCCCCACTCTAGCCCACTAGAGCCCCCGCTTCTTCTCCCACAGCTGGGGATAGAACCCAGGAGTCCTGACTCCTTGCCTCCCCCCGGCTCTAACCCACTAGATCCTACTCCCCTTCTAGAACCAGGAACGAAATCCGGAATTCCTGATTTCTAGTCTCGCTCCCCGCCCCGCCATTCTTACCCACTAGACTTTCCTCCCAGAGCTGTAGGTTATGGCTGTGATTGTGTGTTGTGTACTGCCCCCGCCATTCTTACCCACTAGGCTCCCCTCTCAGAGCTGGTGATTGGACCCAGAAACGCACAACATTATTTAATTACTTGTAATGCAGTAGCATTAATGGGGCCCCAGTCACAGACCAGGACCCCAGTGTGCTAGGCGCTGTACAAACACAGCACGGAGAGACGGTCCTGCCCCAAAGAGTTTACAGACTAAGTTACAGGTCCTGCCTCCTCAGACAGCCCAGTCACCATATGAGGTTTGGCTGTCCAAGCCTGAAGGGGCGATAGGTGGGGTCGGAGGTGGGTAGATCTAGTTGCGAAGACCGTCCATGGCGTACCGAGATCACAGGAGGGGGCAGTGTTCTGGTTTATGGCATGGGTGGGGGAGAGAGAGAAGGAAAGAGCCCCCCCCACATTCTGCTAGACAAATATTAAAGAAGTGCCAGACTCCCAAAATTCATAACTGAAGTGTAATGCGCCAAACCTATCCACAAAGGGGCATTTATTTCAGATCCTGTGTCAACCCTGAGAACTGAATATTCATCTCTCTTGCCCAGCTTCTCAGCTCCATGCACTCTGAGGCGTGGGGATTTTGTTTCTCATTGATGGAGAGGTGAAGTTTGCTCTGTTGAGGATCCGGTGCCCGAACAATCCTTGAGTCTGGTTCCCCTGGGTCTGTGGGTGGGTCAGACCAAGGTGCCTGAGACACTTTCCGAAGAAGAGGAAGAGATGGCTCTCCTTTTTGAACAGGACCTGGATTTGTCGACTTATGAGCATGGAGGTGTGACTTCAGCATCCTCCCCGTCTGAGGGTGCTCTGGAGTTCTGGGCCCCTGCGGATCACATGGTGGCCACATCAAACTCACCTTCGGTAGCTGTGGAGGAAACCTCCCATCTGGCACTGGACATTCTTGGAGCTACCTCCATGAATAGGAAGTTGGTTCCTGCTAAGCCTGCTTCCTGTCGGCCCCTTTCTAAGAAAGCGGAAAAACAGTATCCGGTTCCACGGGAAAGCTTCTCTCATTTCCACACCCATCCTGTACCAAATTCGCTGGTGTGGCTGCAGCCAGTAACAGCTCAGATCTGGGCGAGGTCACTCTACCCCTGTGGATAGAGAGGACAGGAAGATGGACGCACTCGGGAGAAAGGTGTTCTTGTCCTCTTCTCTGGGAATTAGAGTGGCTAACTTCCAGGCCGTGATGGCACTCTACCATATCCACCTGTGGGGGGTGGGGTGGGAAATGGCATGTTTTGTGCAAGAACTGCCAGAGGAAAAAGGAAAACTGTCCAGTGCTCTTCTGACAGAATGGGGCAAAGCCCGCCTGCTTGGCATCATTCGATGCTCCAGACTCTTCAGCCAGAGCTCTGCCATTAGCAGCCTCTTTGAGGAGGCCCATTTGACTCCAGTCATCTTCCTTGGCTGTGGCCACTGACGTTAAGGTAGAAGTCCTCCCCTTTGAAGGGAATGGTCTTTTCAGTACCAAGACAGACAAGCTCTTGTAAAAACTGAAGGAAACTAGATCTACTACTCGCTCTCTGGGTCTGTAGCCCTCCACCACGAAGCGACCTCCCACTCCATATTTTAGGTACCAGACAGAGTATTTCCCACAGTCCTCCTCGTCTTATTCTTCCTGTAGCCAGAGGCATTGGCAACCTCCATTGTCATTTCAGACTCGGGATAAGAAGAAGTCTGTCAGGTGTAGATGAAACAACCAGCTCCCTCTTCTTCCTCTTCAGCTAACCCCAGGCCTCAGATTTGATGTGAGAATCAAGAGACATGGACCAATCAGCAAGGATCAGTCCTTTGCTATTTGGAGACGGGCTAGCCCAATTTATCCACAAGTGGAGGTCGATTACCTTGGATGTTTGGATAGTAGAAATGATAGAAAAGGGCTGTGCTATTCAGTTTGAAAAACTGTCCCCTTCCAATTCCCTCTACCCTTCTCTTTTCAGGGACCCTTCTCACAAGGTGATTTTATTTGTGGAAGTTAACAAGTTGCTCCAAGTAGGAGCGCTCTAAGAGAGAGCCTAACATTTTGGGGTTAGGAGTTTTATTCAAGATATTTTCTGATACAGAAAAAAAAAGGGGGGGGCGTATGTCCAATTTTAGGTTTAACAAATTTGAACAGGTACATTCAAAAATCCCAGTTTGGGACCCCTCGCCTGTATATATTCCTCATGTACAGGTGTGGATTGCTTCACCACTCTCCATTTAAAGGATGCATACTTTCATATTGCTGTCCGGCATAGTCATAGGAACACTGTATGTCACGATGGCAGGGGGCTATTTCCAATACAAGGTGTTCCTGGTCAGCCGGCTAACAGCACCAGAGTGCCTTTCCGTGGTAGCCGGGTATTTCTGTTTCTCATATTTGGATGATTAGCTGCTGAAAGCAGCTTACACATGAGGTTCTGTTATTCCACTTCTCAGATCGGGGTCAAGAAGTCAAATCTCTGCCCAACTCAGAGAATTCCCTTGCTAGGTTCCATACTGGACTCAGTACAGGGAGGGTTTTTCTTCCGACGGACAGGTTAAAACTAGAAGTGATTTCACAAATGCAGCCCACCCAGGATTGGATGTCTTGCGTTTACACACCCAGTCAGGACAGCCCTCATATGTACATCACCGTCACTCAGGATGTTCTGGGTTCCCTGAGATGGTGGAAGAACAAGTCAAGTGTTCTCAGGCGTGTTCTGTTCAATCCGCCTTTGCCATCGGTGATGATAACGCAAGACACTTCCTATGCTGGACAGAAACTCATTTTGTTCAGTGTACAATCTAGGGTCACTGGGCTTTGCAAGAAAACACACAACAATGTGCTGGAATTAAGGGCCACTTGTTTGGGTCTCAGAGCGTTCCTCTGTCAGGCACAAGGGAAGGTGGTAATGGACAATTCACCTGCTACTCATCACGGGCACAAACAAGGCAGAGCTCGCTCACTCCAGTTGTGTGCTGAAGTGGGCAGGTTTATGGGATTGGTGCATTCTTCATGGGATCTACCCGGTGGATCCTGCATTTAGCAGGGGAAACCCATGTGCTGGCAGATCATTTCAGCAGGGACAATTCTCAAATTCATGAGTGGTCACTGAAGGATCAGGTAGTTCAAGACAGATATTCCCGGGGAGGGGAGGGGTCAACCCCGTGTAGACCTGTTTTGTAACGGAAATCAACAAAAAGTGTCCTCTCTTCTGTTCGAGAGCTGGGTTGGACCGTCAATGTAGATGCTCCTTCTACAGTGAGGAAAAGACCTGCGGTATGCTTGTCCCCCCCTTCCATTGATTCAGAAAGTGGTAAAGAAGATTTGTCAGGACAAGGCTAAAATTATATTGATTGTTTCAACTTGGCCGAGACAGCCGTGGTACGCAGACCTGCTTCAGCCGTCCCATGGACGGTACACACATGTTCCTCTGTGTGGCTCGAAAGCTTGTCTCTTTCACCCACAGCAGTTGATCCCGTAAAAGATATCACCTCCCCAACCTTGTCTCTCCAGATATTTTGTCACAGCAACAAGGCAGGATTCTGCATCCAGATCTGCAGTTGCTTTATCAGATATCTTGGGTCATCTGACTTCGGCAGTCTTGCCCAGTCACGGCCTTCCTGTGTTCAGAATGTTCCGCTTAATTCTAAAAATCTGTTCACTAGTTAAAATGGCCCACGTTAGTTGCTTGGATGAGGAAAAATCTAACTCTCCAATGGCAGCTTCCATAGCCTGTATTTTGGAATATTTAATATACTTAAAGTCTGCAGGATTGTCTAATTCTCCTGTAAAAGTTCAGCCGGCTGCTATTTCGGCTTACCTTGTTTTGGTTGACGGCATAGCCCTGTTTGTACATGCTACTGTTAAAAGGTTTATGGAGGGGTTATTTAACATGTATCCTCTAAGAGATCCGGTTTCATGTTTATCTAGATTTATGTGATCACCCTTTGAATCCACGGTGGCTTGTTCTTTATCTTATTTATGCATTAACTAAAGCAGTGTTCCTTAGTGCGATTAGGTCAGCTGGAAGTTAGGGGATTGTGTGTGGCAATGGCTGACCCGCCGTTTTCGAAGGTTCACAGAGATAAGGTGGCTCTTGGACCCGATCCCAAGTTTTTACCAGTAAAATAGAGTCTGAGTTCCATAGCAATCAGACAATGAAATTACAGGCTTTCTTTCCGAAAGCTCATGTAATAAAGAGGAGTCTTTAGATGCTAGGCAGCTCTTGCTTGCTACTTAGATACAGCTACAAGTTTGGGGATGTCATCTAGACGTTTTTTCTTATGCTTAAAATTAGCAGGGTCATAATGTGCCTACGCAGACTATTTCTAGGTGGGTTAAACGAAGCGTAGGGCAGCGTTACACGTTAGCGCTGCCGGTTGTGTGGTCTCATTTGACGAGAGCGATATAAGCAACATCTTGTGCTTCACTGAAACTTGCTATTAGGAAAATTTGCAAGGCTGCTACACGGACCTGAGGGCACACAGGGACTCGCCGTCACAAGCTGGATCTTGCTTCTGAAATGGATGCCAAAATGTGAGAGAGCAGGGTTACAATCCTACCTGGATTTGGACTCCACTCCCACCTGTGAGGTTATTCAGCACAGCACGGGCAAACTACCCACACATGGGAATACGCAGAGCTGCTTGAAGAAGCAGCGAAAATTATGTGCTTGCAACCCGAGTCCTATGAGATGACTTGGCATATTCACACTTCCCGCCCCCCTTCCCCGCTCTCTCCACGTCCTATCACACTGTCATCTGGTTGGCAGTGAAAGGCACTGGGGGGGGGGGGGGGGGGTCGAGGGTGCAGGCTGGATTCCTGAATTCATTCTTGTTTAAGTTCGCAAGGGATCGGAACGGTCATCTCCTCTGACCTCCCGCCTGGCCCAGGCCAGAGAATCTCAGCCTGTGTTCAAATCCAGCGACTTCCCATCACCTCCCTAGGGAAATTGTTCCCACTCTTAATTACCCTGCAAATGTTCACCTTATTTCTAAGCTGAATTTGTCTAGCTTCAGGCTCCAGCCCTTGGATCTCGTTCAGCCTTTGTGCTCTGCTATCAGACATCTCCCTGCGTAGGTACTAACAGATCACCTATTAACCTTCTCCTCCATGAGCGAAAGAGATTAAACTCCTTTGGTTTCTCTCTGTATGACAGGTTTTCTAGACCTTTTCCGGCTCTTCTCTGAACTCTTTCCAATTTATCAAATGTCCCTTTTGAAAGGCAGATACTAGACCAGGACACCGTAGCCAGTAATGGCCGGTCTAATGTCCTATACAGAGGTAACACCACCCCCCTACTCCGGGATTCCCCTGCTTTTGCATTAGTGCTCTTAGCCACAGCACTGCATTGGGAATTCATGCTCGGTTGGCTTCTTTAGAGCGTCACGGCTTTCCAGGATACAGCCTCCCATCTTAACAGTTTCCCCCGATCTAACCCGCTGGACCCCACTTTTTTCCCAGAGCTGGGAACAGAACTCAAGTGTCCTGACTCCCACTTTCACTCACTGTAACCAGTTAATCTTGCCTAGCGCTTTCTCCAAAAGGCTTAGCAATCATTAACCACTGAATCCATTCATGTTGATTCCTGGCAAGAAATTAACACACCTGCGGGAGTGCCCGGTTCACATGTCAGAGCTTTGTAAACATGGGAGTGAGTTCCCATGAGCCTCAAACACCGCCAGTTTCCATGGAAGAAGCAATAAACCTCCAGCTTGATTTTACAGAGGGGTGACCATGAAGTCCTCGGCCTTGAGAGAATGGGCTAAAAGGGGAATGGGCGCGGCTGGCCCTGTCTCCTCCTGCCATGTCCCATATTGCACCCAATACAGCCCAGCTTGGATCGACAGCTTCAGTGTTCAGCAAAAAAAAAAAAACGAGGAGTACTTGTGGCACCTTAGAGACTAACAAATTTATTTGGGCATAAACTTTTGTGAGCTAAAACCCACTCCATCAGATGCATGCAGTGGAAAATACAGTAGGAAGATCTATAGACACAGAGAACATGAAACAATGGGTGTTGCCATGCCCACTATAACATTGCTCGTTACAATTGGCCCAGTGGCTACTCTGCCCCAACCTGGCCCCCTGTGGGGAGATCTAGGCCCACCCCCGTGCCCAGGAGATGGCAGCTGGGGTACAGGTTGCAGCCAGCAGGAGGGAGGCGTCAACCACCTGGAGGGGGGCGAAGGGAAGGAGAAGAAACTGAGCCGGCTGGATGTACAGCTGGGCTGGGACCAGGAGCCTGTGGGGAATGCCCAGCGGTGCTGGGGGCACTGCAGAGTAGCCTGGGTGAGGCCAGGCAGGGGCTCAGGTGGGCACAGGACTAGGTGGCCAGGGCTAGGAAGGCGCCCAATGCTGCACTGATCAACACGGACCTGTCCCCCGTGAAGGGTCTGTGTGGACAGGAGACTGCAGGGAGGATCCCACACTCCCATCCAGTGCCCTTCATCAGCTCTCACAGCACTTTACTAGGGAGGGCAGAGACATTATCCCCATTTTAGAGGGGAAACTGAGGCAGAGGGCCCTACTGGTCCCCCATACATGAGGAGGGGTTAGGAATGTGGCTCTAATGGAGACCTGCGTGCAGGGGGGTTGACTGTGTATATGGGGGGAATTGGGCTGGGCGGGGGGGGGCTGACCTGTGCACAGAATGAGGGCACCACCCAGTGGTCAGGGCTTTTATTGCACCTTCCCCCCCACCCCCCCCATTCGTTCCTGGCTGTCTCCGGCTCCTGGTGGCAGAACTGCAGTTGGCCTCCGGGTCTCCCTAGGCTCCTGCCAGCTGGGTCCAGAGAGCCTAGGAGAGAAGGCAGGTGTGTTAGTGGCCGGGGGGGAAGAGCCCTGCAGACCCCAGGCTTTGCCCTGGTGGAGGGGAGCTGGATGCAACAGTGTTATGGGGGTGCCCGGGAGGAGCCCCAGAGGCAGCAACTTTGCTCTGCTGTGGGGGGTGGGAAGGATCGGATCCCCAGTAAGCAGCGCGGGCAGGGGTGCCCTAAGTGTTACTGAACAGATTCCATTCCCCCGAGCCAGCCAGTCCCCTGCCTGGGGGTCCGAGCCAGTGCCCCCTAGAGGGGAAAGGGCCCATGCCCCATTTCCCCACCCTCCTGAGCCGGCCAGTCCCCAGTCCTGGATGTGTTGGAATAAAGACACCTGAACCGCTCCGACTGCGGCTACCCCGTCGGTAACTCTTCATTCCGGTTCATCTGCCTCCGGTTCTTACGCACCCGAACACGGGGGGTCCAGGCACGCCTTCGTGG
The DNA here is from genome assembly GCF_965140285.1 of Lepidochelys kempii. Taxonomy (NCBI): domain Eukaryota; kingdom Metazoa; phylum Chordata; order Testudines; family Cheloniidae; genus Lepidochelys; species Lepidochelys kempii. The sequence goes on along the minus strand of NC_136393.1, from coordinate 48,883,279 downwards.
GAGGGCACCGTGTGCGACCGCGGCAGCATCCCCTGCCCCACCCCAGTCCGGAGCAGCATGCATTTCAAGGTCACAAAGTTTTAGCTATCCATTGCCTTGGTTTAACATACCAGACAAAGTTGCTCGCCGCTGTGAACCGGCGACCAATGCTGCTCTCGTATTCCTACTGCCCCATCTGCTTCCTGGGAGTTCAGCACCCATGCAGCAGGGTCTGCGGCAGCGTCCTCTCCGCTGCGTTCCACCCCAGAGGTGGCTGCATTTCAGCAGCAGGGTGAGTGACCCCTGCCCCCACCCCTTGCGAGGCAGGCTGGCACCATGCAGGTTTGGTGCGAGGAATCGGTTTCCCTGGAACGCAGTGCCTCGTCATCATGGGAACTCCTTGCCGAGGGTACCCTGCTGAGACGTCAGCGAGCCTGCTGCAGAAAAGGGGAGACATGCTGAATAAAAGGGGTACAAATAAGGCGAGGCCCCATGCCCCAATTCCCCACCCCTGAGCTAGCCGGGCCTTGCAGGGGAAGTGTAGGAAGTGAAGATACAGGACCAACACAGGAAGCAGCTGTCCCGTCACTCGTTACTTTCAGTGCTTTGCCTCCGGTTCTTACGTGCCCACACGGTGCAGAGTATGAGCACGCCTTTGTGGGAGGCTCCTGCATGGGTTCCTGCCCCATCCCCCTGGGGCATGGAGACCGAGATGGGACCCAGGCGTCCGGGAGGGCAGTGCAGGCCGCTCGCCCCTAGGGGATCAGGGACCAGGATAGGGAAGGGGATCCAAGGAGGACAGGGAAGGGGACCCCAGCGCCGCGGGGGGGTGGAACTGAATGAGAAACCCCTCAGTCTCACTCCTTGAGAACTACAACTCCCAGCATGCCACGGGAAAGCTGGGGATTAACCCTTTGGTCACCCTCACCTCGGTGAGAGACAGGCGGCCCGCAATTCCCAGCCACCGGAAGTCAGAACGTTCAAGGACACTGGGTGAAAACGGAACCCAGGAGTCCTGGCGCACGCCTGCCTGTACCCTGACTCCCCTCCCAGAGCCAGGGAGAGAACCCAGGAGTCCTGGCTCCCAGCCCCCCCGCCCCGTTCTCACCACTAGACCCCACTGCCTTGGGGTACAGACCCGTGTGGAGCCGGCCGCTGGCGATGGCAGGTGTCTCCGGCCGGCCCCTCGGCTGGATGAGCTGGAGATCGCTGGGTCCCGGCTCCGGGGCGGGATCCTGGGGGAACCGGATGGGGTGTGTGTGAGAAAAGTGATTAGTTTCTCTATGGTTAATTACAGAGAGGAGCCGCGGGGGGGATGAGGGGGGGGGCGGAGAAGCCCAGGGCTGGGCTAGCAGGGGGCTGTGGGTCGGGAGCGAGGGGCACCGGCAGGGCTGGGGGGGGGGGGGTAATGTATACCAGAGGCACCCCCAGCCCGCGGGGACCCCCAGCCCTCGGGGACCCCCGTCACTGCCCTTTGGCCCCCAGTCAGCACATGGGACAGTGCGGGCGGGTTGAGGTGACAGGGGCTTACCCCAGAGCACACCCCATGGGGCATCCCTGTCCCGGTGTGTCTCTCTTTCACACACACACACACACACACAACCAGGAGCACTTACCCAGGTGGCCTCACTCACACCCCCCCCCCCCGTCTGTAAACATCTGCACACAGCCCCAGCCCAGAGACAACACCCTGATCCGCGCACACAACCCCACTGCTCACACACATCCCCTCACCCTCCTGCACAACCCACCGCCAACTACAGCCCCAGCGACACAGGGGTCCCGACCCACAGCACACGACCACAGACACAGCGCCCACAAATACAGACGTGTGTACACCACACCTCACAGCCGTAACCTGCAGCCATTCAGATATACAACCAGAGACATGCTCACGTACGGATGCGCAATACACAATCAGACATACCATACATAACGGCAGCCACACAACACACCTGCAGAGGCACAAACCCATCCCTAAGCCCAAGGACACGCACACTTCTCCGCCCCTGCCAACACAACCCACTCACCCCTAACCACAGCCCCACGCGGATCTGACAGCCCCCCCCCCCACACAATCCTACGCCTCGCACCTCTACGCACCACCGCAACCCTGAACCCCCGGCACTGCAGGGATTTCTCCGCCCTGGTTGCGCCAAAACGCACAATTGTGGGGAGTCAACACACCCCTTCATCCGAATGGCTGAACCAGGCCCACCCGCAACACACCTCGCTGAGGAGACCTTACCTAGTCTGCCAGCAAAGTGCGACCCAGCTGCCGGTGTGGGTGTGGGGGGGTGTGTGTACTTGTGCGTTCACCACCCCCACCCAGCACTGTCTTTGTACGCAGCGCAATCTGACACAAACCTGCACCCCTCTTCACACCACACCCAGCCAGCCACGTGCGTGCAAGACCGGAGGCTGGGGACAGGGCCTTATCTCCGCCCCCCCGCGCCTCGTGCACTGCACAACAACACAACACAACACACACGCTTATCCGCACTGGGACCCTCTGCCTGGAGCCCTGACTCGGGGCGGGGGCGCTCACCTGGAACCAGGACGAGTCCCGGCGCCGGCCAGGGCGGGGGGGGGGTCTCCTCGTTGCGCGCCTGTGCAGCGCCTAGCACAATCCGAATCTAGCTCCCACCCCGCTCCCGCTCAGGGCGACGCTCCCGTCCCCGTCCCCCGGCTCCCCGCTGCCAGGCCCGAGCCGGGGCCCCCTGCCCCGGGCCAGGATGCCGGCGGATCCTCCCGGCCCCCCGCCCGGGCGCCCCAGGAGCCGGCTCCATGGCGGTCCGCGCCGCCCAGCATGCCGGGAGCGCGCGAGCGCCAACAGCAGGCAGGACCTTCTCCTCCCATTGGCTGTCTGCCCCGGCCTTCTGATTGGCCGGCAGGAGGGGGCAGGCTGTGATTGGGGGACCTGCGGCTGGAGGGGCTCCGCCCCCCCTGCCCCGGGCTCTGGCAGGAGCTGGGCTGGTCGGTGCGTGGGAAGCGGGGAAATGCAAAGGGACGTGACACCCCATAGAGAGAGCAGCCCGCTGGGGACCAGGGCAGGGGGAGAGGGGCGGGCGGATGGATATTAGACTGGGGGGGGATGGATGGAGGGGAAGGTGGGGATGTGTGGGGCAGGGATGGGTGGGAAGGGGTGTGGGGGGGATGGATGGGTGGGAAGGTGGGGGGGATGGGAAGGTGTGGGGGGAATGGATGCGTGGGAAGGTGGGGATGTGTGGGGCAGGGATGGGTGGGAAAGGGGGCGATGGGAAGAGGTGTGGAGGGGATGGATGGGTGGGAAGGTGGGGTGATGGGAAGGGGTGTGGGGGGAACAGATGGGTGGGAAGGTGGGGGTGATGGGAAGGTGTGGGAGGATGGATGGGTGGGAAGGTGGGGATGTGTGGGGCAGGGATGGGTGGGAAGGGGTGTGGGGGGGATGGATGGGTGGGAAGGTGGGGGGGATGGGAAGGTGTGGGGGGAATGGATGCGTGGGAAGGTGGGGATGTGTGGGGCAGGGATGGGTGGGAAAGGGGGCGATGGGAAGAGGTGTGGAGGGGATGGATGGGTGGGAAGGTGGGGTGATGGGAAGGGGTGTGGGGGGAACAGATGGGTGGGAAGGTGGGGGTGATGGGAAGGTGTGGGAGGATGGATGGGTGGGAAGGTGGGGATGTGTGGGGCAGGGATGGGTGGGAAGGGGTGTGGGGGGGATGGATGGGTGGGAAGGGGTGTGTGTGGGGGGATGGATGGGTGGGAAGGTGGGGTGATGGGAAGGGGTGTGGGGGGAACAGATGGGTGGGAAGGTGGGGGTGATGGGAAGGTGTGGGAGGATGGATGGGTGGGAAGGTGGGGATGTGTGGGGCAGGGATGGGTGGGAAGGGGTGTGGGGGGGATGGATGGGTGGGAAGGTGGGGTGATGGGAAGGGGTGTGGGGGGAACAGATGGGTGGGAAGGTGGCGGTGATGGGAAGGTGTGGGGGGAATGGATGCGTGGGAAGGTGGGGATGTGTGGGGCAGGGATGGGTGGGAAAGGGGGCGATGGGAAGAGGTGTGGGGGGGACGGATGGGTGGGAAGGGGTGTGTGTGGAGGGATGGATGGGTGGGAAGGTGGGGTGATGGGAAGGGGTGTGGGGGGAACAGATGGGTGGGAAGGTGGGGGTGATGGGAAGGTGTGGGAGGATGGATGGGTGGGAAGGTGGGGATGTGTGGGGCAGGGATGGGTGGGAAGGGGTGTGGGGGGGATGGATGGGTGGGAAGGTGGGGGTGATGGGAAGGGGTGTGGGGGGAACAGATGGGTGGGAAGGTGGGGGTGATGGGAAGGTGTGGGAGGATGGATGGGTGGGAAGGTGGGGATGTGTGGGGCAGGGATGGGTGGGAAGGGGGTGTGTGGGAGCGATGGATGGATGGGAAAGGGGGGCGATGGGAAGGGGTGTGAGGGGGATGGATGGGGGAAGTTGGGGATGTGTGGGGCGGGGATGGATGGGAAGGGGGTGTGTGGGGGCGATGGATGGAGGGGAAGGGAGGGCGATAGGAAGGAGTGTGGGAGGAGTGGATGGGAAGGGGGGGCAATATGTGGGGATGGAGAGGGATGGAAGATAGCTGGATAGAAAAGGTTTGTTGTATGTATTTTAGATGGAATATAGGGGGCCCAGAAATGCCGCCGTAACTGAACTCCTGCCGATCCGGTGCCGGACAAGCTTCGGCGGTTGGTAGCAGAGACTTCCGCCGTCTCGGCGCGATGGCAAACACCCGGCATTTTTGTTAACTTCTTGTCGACGCTCCAGAGAAGAAGGGAAAACGGTTCAAGCCTTGGCAATGTGCAGCACCAAATGAGGCTGTCCTGTTACCCACCGGGTTTTGTTCCCCGGAACTCGCCGGGGGAGGTTGGAGCAGGAAAGCCCCCCCTGTTCTGCAGTGTCGGGGTTCGGGGCAGGGCGTGACTGCCCTTGGGGAACACAGAAGAAGGTGACCAGGGCTGGGGCTGTTTCTGCTGCTGCTGGGAAAGGCCGGGCCCGTTTTCTAGCAGACGAACCAAGCCAGACGCACGCACGAGGAGAGAGAGAACAACAGCCCTCCGAAACGCAACTTCTGTCTCTGTCTCGGAATTGGAAAAGGTTCAGAAAAGGGCAACACAACTGATTAGGGGTGTGATTAGGGGCTGCTGTATGAGGAGAGATTAATAAGACTGGGACTTTTCAGCTTGGAAAAGAGATGACTAAGGGGGGATATGAGTGAGGTCTATGAAATCATGACTGGTGTGGAGAAAGTAAATCAGGAATTGTTATTTACTTCTTCTCATCACACGAGAACTAGGGGTCACCCAATGAAATGAATAGGCAGCAGGTTTGAAACCAACAGAAGGCAGTATTTCTTCATACAATGCACAGTCAACCCGTGGAACTCCTTGCCAGAGGATGTTGTGAAGGCCAAAACTATAACAAGGTTCAAAAAAGAACTAGATGGAGGATACGTTCATCAATGACTATTAGCCAGGCTGGGCAGGGATGGTGTCCCTAGCCTCTGTTTGCCAGACGCTGGGAATGGGTGACAGGGGGTGGATCACTTGATGATTCCCTGTTATGTTCATTCCCTCTGGGGCACCTGGCATTGGCCACTGTCGGAGACAGAACGCTGGGCTGGAAGGACCTTTGGTCTGACCCAGCATGGCCGTTCTTATGTTCTCTTATGTTTTGACTCTCGCTTGCGACCCGGCGGCTGGAGAAACGCGGGCCTAGGACATGGTCTGAGCAGCCGTGCCGAGACCTGGCAAACTCGTCCCATGTTGGGCTGCTTAGAGCATTGCTTCCGTTGCTTCTCTGCATGCCGGCTCTCAGCAGGGTGCAGGCGTGGCCGGCTGCTCCAGACGCACCTTTGACAGGAGGCAAAAGGGGGGAGAGACGAGTGGAAAGAGAAGAGGGGTGGAAAAGTACACGGTGGGGGGAGACAATGCCACCGCTTAGGGGCGTGATCTCAGCACGGCCCTTGGGTGAGAGCCGAGGCCTCTTCGTTCGGGCTCATTTGGCATTTCCGTTTCCCTTTTGTATTCATGGTGACAGGTTCCTGGGACCCTTACCCCCCCCCACCTCTGAGCTCGCAATTCGGGGACGTGTGTTGGGCCAGTTATTAGCCCGGGTGGGGGTGGGGGGAGAATGGATAGAGAGGCCGAGGGGGTGGATGGAGAGGGGGTGTAGGGGGCTGGGCAGGGGGGGAGGGATGGGGTGTGTGAGGAGCTGGATAGGTGGGCAGAAGGAGGGGTGGGGGGCTGGATGCAGGGAGGGAAGGAGGGGTGGGGGGCTGGCTGGCTGGGCAGAAGGAGGGTTGGGGGGCTGGATGCAACAAGGGAAGGAGGGGTGGGGGGCTGGCTGGCTGGACAGGTAGAGGGAGGGGTGTTGGTGGGCTGGCTGGGCAGAAGGAGGGGTGGGGGGCTGGATGCAGGGAGGGAAGGAGGGGTGGGGGGCTGGCTGGCTGGATAGGCAGAGGGAGGGGTGTGGGGGGGACTGGCTGGGCAGAAGGAGGGGTGGGGGGCTGGATGCAACGAGGGAAGGAGGGGTGGGGGGCTGGCTGGCTGGACAGGCAGAGGGAGGGGTGTTGGGGGGCTGGCTGGGCAGAAGGAGGGGTGGGGGGCTGGATGCAGGGAGGGAAGGAGGGGTGGGGGGCTGGCTGGCTGGATAGGCAGAGGGAGGGGTGTGGGGGGGACTGGCTGGGCAGAAGGAGGGGTGGGGGGCTGGATGCAGGGAGGGAAGGAGGGGTGGGGGGCTGGCTGGCTGGACAGGCAGAGGGAGGGGTGTGGGGGGACTGGCTGGGCAGAAGGAGGAGTGGGGGGCTGACTGGGCAGAAGGAGGGGTGTGGGGGGCTGGCTGGACACGCAGAGGTGGGGATCTAGACTTTGTACTCAGAGCCCCCCCATTTCTGATCCTCTGCTGCCATCTAGTGGCCGTTCGCTCTCACCCACCCACCGCCCCGCTCCCCTCGGTCCCTCTCTGAACCCCGGGCGCGCCCTGGAAACTCCTGGGTGCTGCCGTGTCCCTCCACGTAACAGATCCCCGAGGACCCGCTCCCAACCCGGGAGCCCCTTCGTGCTCACTCCCCCCACCCTCTGCTGACTGGCTTGGGAGTCTGGCGTAGAGCAGCCCCCTTTCCAGTTCCCGTCAGACCCCCACTCACCCCTGAACCGTGGGGCACGTAGCTAGCAAGCCACAGCGCCTTGCGGTTCCCGGGCACTGTGCTCTTCCATCTCCACATCTCCCGCAGCCTGCAGAGACGAGCTCCCCGGTAGCTCCTGAGCACTGGAGGCTGGGGCGTGGACTGGCGGCTCGCTGGGACTTTTTATCCTGTGTTTGTACAGCGCCGGACACAGCCGGGGTCCTGCCCTGTGACGGGGGCCTGGGGCTCCAGTGCGTCTCACACACTGTGCTCTCACTCCCCCAGGTGACCTGACTTCAGTTCTTTCTTCCCCTTCCCCCAGGGCACAAGGGGTTGCTTTGGCAAATTTTGGGGGCCGGTGGGGGAGAGATTTTGCAGCCACACTTAGATCTGTATTTTGGGGGGGTGAGGGTCACTGGGGTACATTTAGTTTATTCACAGGGATGGGGGCATGAGCTGAATTCAGCCCCCCACCCCACGCACAGAGGCCAGGCCGGTTGAGATTGGAGAGATTTTTGATAGGAGGCAAAAATAATTAGTGAGTGTGAATGCTAATGATTAATAATGCTCATAATACCTAACCTCTAGCATTCGTGCAGTGTTTTTCACCGGTAGGTCTTAATACTAATTTATTAAGAAAATAATTCACACTTATGACTAAGATGCCCTCTAAATAGAGCATCGTAAAGGAGTACCTTTCAACATAAACGCCAATGGTATAATAATTCCTAGTTGTCCTATAATGGTTCCCCTCAGAAGCTCTCCATATAATAAAATTAATAACATCAAATGTAGAAAATAGGGTAACGTCATCATGGGAATGCTATAATACGAATGCATCCCCTGCCTCTCACAGCCTGCTTTCCATCAGCGGGGCTCCATCCATGAGTGGCAGCACACCAATGAACCCTTAGTAATAAGAGGTACTCTCGAGGCGTTCAAAATGGCGGAGTGCAGTGTAAATACCATAATGCCTAGTTCTCACATCGTACGTCTCAGCTGTGGATGTCGGTTAATCGCACGTCGCCAGTCGATCTCAGTAAATGAATTAGTAGTAATTAAATACATGGTCGTAAGAGGTACGGGGAATACCATCTAGCCGTGGTATCTTGCGACATTAGTGTATTGTATCATTCAGCAACGCATTACTAATGTAAGTCCACGAAATAAGATCGAGTATGTAATAAAATGTCCAATAACACACAGGAGAATAATAAACCACAGCGTTTTAATAACCGGCTGAATTCAACTGCATGAGCATGCTAAGCCCTTCCCCTAGCTCCGCCCAATTCAACTTGGGACTGACCAATAAGAAACAGCCCAGGCCTCGCCTGTCATTGTCCTGCCCTCACGGATTGGCCATTGGCACGTAATAACTGGTGTGTGGCCTGTGGAACTCATTGCCGCATGAGGCCGTGGACTCAAAAAAGGAGTGTCAAAAGGAAGGGGGCATATGGCTCGCGCTGGAAGGGTGTGAATGTGCTGGGAAGGGGTGAACGCCACGATACAGAGAGGGCTGGTGGGGGTGGGCAGGGGATAGATGAAGGGGGCAGGTGGGGAAGGATAGATTCCATGATTGCAGAACTGGCCAGCTGCATCAGGGGCGCTCTCGACCTTAGCATAAAACTATCAGTGCTGGCTACCCTCTGAGGCGGGATACGGGCTGGATGGACCCAGGGGTCTGATCCCAGCAGGTGTGTGGGGGGGATACTGGGCCGGATGGACCCAGGGGTCTGATCCCAGCAGGTACGGGGGGGGGGGGGGGGATATCGGGCCGGATGGACCCAGGGGTCTGATCCCAGCAGGTGTGTGGGGGGGATACTGGGCCGGATGGACCCAGGGGTCTGATCCCAGCAGGTGCGGGGGGGGGGGGGGGGATACCGGGCCGGATGGACCCAGGGGTCTGATCCCAGCAGGTACGGGGGGGGGGGGGGCGGGATACCGGGCCGGATGGACCCGGGGTCTGATCCCAGCGGGGGGGGGGGGGGGATACCAGGCCGGATGGACCCAGGGGTCTGATCCCAGCGGGGGGGGGGGGGGGATACCAGGCCGGATGGACCCAGGGGTCTGATCCCAGCGGGGGGTGGGGGGATACCGGGCTGGATGGACCCAGGGGTCTGATCCCAGCAGGTGGGGGGGGGGGATACCGGGCTGGATGGACCCAGGGGTCTGATCCCAGCAGGTGGGGTGGGGGGATACCGGGCTGGATGGACCCAGGGGTCTGATCCCAGCGGGGGGGGGGGGGGGGGATACCGGGCTGGATGGACCCAGGGGTCTGATCCCAGCAGGTGGGGGGGGGGGATACCGGGCTGGATGGACCCAGGGGTCTGATCCCAGCGGGGGGGGGGGGGGGGATACCGGGCCGGATGGACCCAGGGGTCTGATCCCAGCAGGTGTGTGTGGGGGGGGGATACCGGGCCGGATGGACCCGGGGTCTGATCCCAGCAGGTGGCGGGGGGGGGATACCGGGCCGGATGGACCCAGGGGTCTGATCCCAGCAGGTGGGGTGGGGGGGATACCGGGCCGGATGGACCCGGGGTCTGATCCCAGCGGGGGGTGGGGGGATACCGGGCTGGATGGACCCAGGGGTCTGATCCCAGCAGGTGGGGGGGGGGGGATACCGGGCTGGATGGACCCAGGGGTCTGATCCCAGCGGGGGGTGGGGGGGGGGGGGATACCGGGCCGGATGGACCCAGGGGTCTGATCCCAGCAGGTGTGTGTGTGGGGGGGATACCGGGCCGGATGGACCCGGGGTCTGATCCCAGCAGGTGGCGGGGGGGGGGATACCGGGCCGGATGGACCCGGGGTCTGATCCCAGCGGGGGGGTGGGGGGATACCGGGCTGGATGGACCCAGGGGTCTGATCCCAGCAGGTGTGTGTGTGGGGGGGATACCGGGCCGGATGGACCCGGGGTCTGATCCCAGCAGGTGGCGGGGGGGGGATACCGGGCTGGATGGACCCAGGGGTCTGATCCCAGCGGGGGGTGGGGGGGGGGGGGATACCGGGCCGGATGGACCCAGGGGTCTGATCCCAGCAGGTGTGTGTGTGGGGGGGATACCGGGCCGGATGGACCCGGGGTCTGATCCCAGCAGGTGGCGGGGGGGGGATACCGGGCCGGATGGACCCAGGGGTCTGATCCCAGCAGGTGGGGTGGGGGGGATACCGGGCCGGATGGACCCGGGGTCTGATCCCAGCGGGGGGTGGGGGGATACCGGGCTGGATGGACCCAGGGGTCTGATCCCAGCAGGTGGGGGGGGGGGGGATACCGGGCTGGATGGACCCAGGGGTCTGATCCCAGCGGGGGGTGGGGGGGGGGGGATACCGGGCCGGATGGACCCAGGGGTCTGATCCCAGCAGGTGTGTGTGTGGGGGGGATACCGGGCCGGATGGACCCGGGGTCTGATCCCAGCAGGTGGCGGGGGGGGGATACCGGGCCGGATGGACCCAGGGGTCTGATCCCAGCAGGTGGGGTGGGGGGGATACCGGGCCGGATGGACCCGGGGTCTGATCCCAGCGGGGGGTGGGGGGATACCGGGCTGGATGGACCCAGGGGTCTGATCCCAGCAGGTGGGGAGGGGGGGTCCTGGGGGTTTGACCCACACAGTGTAATTTTGCATTGAAAAACTAAGCCAGGGGGAATGTGGCCGCGCTACCGGCTCTGGCCACCAGGGGTCACCCTCGAGCCAGAGCCTTTGGGCTGCATGGTCGATTCCCTCCTGGGAAGAGGCTGCCAGGTAGCCCCCCCCCCGCTGCCATGCCCGGGGGGGAGTCGGGGGGGGGGGGCTGCTGGAGGGAGGGCGGGAAGGTAGATACTCTACTCCTGCAGAACTGGCCAGCTGGAAATGGGCCGGTCCAGCCCAGTCCCCCCCACTCCCTGCCCCAACCTGGATCTGACCCAGGGGCTCCTGGGTACCCCCCGACCCCCACCACAGGGCCCATCCAGCGGAGGCCAAGTCCGATTTCCTGCCCCGTTTGCTCCCATGACCCCCGCGGAGAAACATCCCTGCCCAGGCCATGAGTCAGCCCCGGCCTGGGCCTGGGATCCCCAGCGCCCAGCTGGCTCTTTGGGGACGGTGGGCACAAATCTTCACCGAGGGGGGACAAGCCACCTGTTCCCCCCCCCCGAGACACTGCTCTGCCCCTCGAGACTCCCCTCCCAGAGCTGGGAGAGAACCCAGGAGTCCTGGCTCCCAGCCCCCCCTGCTCTAACCACTAGACCCCACTCCCCTCCCACAGCTGGCAGAGAACCCAGGAGTCCTGGCTCACCCCCCCCCAACTACTAGACCCCACTCCCTTTCCTATATCCTTGGCTCCATAATCCCGTGGGGGAGCGAGGCCTAGTCATGGGGCAGGAATTCCTCTGAGGCACAAATTATCCTGCCGGCTGAGCGGGCATGGAGCCGGCTCTTAAAGCGTCCCTGCCCTGGCACGCAGGGGGGAGGGGAGCCCAGAGCTTGTCAGCCAATGATTTCACGGGGCCCGCAAGGGGAAGGGGACCCCCAGGAACTGTCCTGTTCCCTGACTCAGCTGGTCTCCCTGGATCCTGGGGTTGGACCAGGACTCCTGGGTTCTCTCCCCAGCTCTGGGAAGGGAGTGGGGGCTAGTGGTTAGAGTGGGGGGGCTGGGAGCCAGGACTCCTGGGTTCTCTCTCCAGCTCTGGGAGGGGAGTGAGGGCTAGTGGTTAGAGCGCGGGGCGGGGGGGGTGCTGGGAGCCAGGACTCCTGGGTTCTCTCCCCAGCTCTGGGAGGGGAGTGAGGGCTAGTGGTTAGAGTGGGGGGGCTGGGAGCCAGGACTCTTGGGTTCTCTCTCCAGCTCTGGGAGGGGAGTGGGGTCCAGTGATTGGAGCGGGGGGCTGGGACTCCTGGGTTCTCTCCCCGGCTCTGACCCAGGCACCGGCTGTTTCTAAGCAGCCCGTTCCCGTCTGGGGCCAGAGGGGCCCTGGTAATGGATGACCCGGCAGCTTCAGCCTCAGCTGATCTCCCCCCAGGGGGCTGCCTGCGCAGTCCTCCCCCCCCCGCCCCCCGACATTCACGCCTGGGCCGGGAAACAAATGGGGCCCTTAAGAACCCATCAATGTCAGTGCCGAATGGAGGCGGGAGGGGGGGAGGGGCGGGGGAGGTGGTGCTGACCCCAGGGCGGCGCTAGGGGGCCCGGTGCTGGGCAGAGGCGTGGGGATGGGGGGGAGCCAGGACTCCTGGGTTCTTTTCCCACGCGGCGTCTGTGGGCTGGGTTTGGTCAGATCCGAGGAAAGGGCTTTTCCCCCACCCCCACCCCAGCTGTTTCCATCAACCCACAGCTGCTCCCTGCGCCCCCCACCCCTCACCTTGATCCCTCGACAGCTGTTCCTGAGAGACAACAGGGAACAGCTGGAGCAGCAGCTATGCCCCGGAAGGTGGGTGGGGGGAGAAGGGGGAGACTGGCTGGCTCAGGGGGGCTGGGAATGGGGCAGGGGCCTGTCCCCTCTAGGGGGCGCCAGCTCCCATCCGGCCCCAGGGCGGGGACTCGCTGGCTCAGGGGGGCGGGGAATGGGGCAGGGGCCTGTCCCCTCTAGGGGGCACCGGCTCCCACCCGGCCCCAGGGCAGGGACTGGCTCGGGGGGTCTGGGGGATGGGACATGGGGCCTTTTCTCTGGATAAAAATCTCCCTATGGCCTTGGCCATGTGCTGAGTCTCGGTTCCCTTGGCCTGTAGCCGCGGTGACCCTGGCCGGTAGCCACGCCTCAGTTGGCCTGGGGAGGCCTGGCGGTGACCACACGTGGCTCTGGGCCGGTGGATGGGAGCGGCGCATTGTTTGGGGGAAGGATCCCTGTCCCCGGCGGGAGAGACTGGGATGGGGAATGGGACCCAGGCGTCCGGGAGGGCAGCGCAAGGCGCTCGCCCTGAGGGAGATGGAGAACCGGGCGGGACTCAGGCCTCCCTCCAGTTCCAATCCGCGAGGCAATCGATGGCTTCCTCTTTGCAGGGATCGATAGCGGCCGGAAGCAAAGCTGAGTTAGTCCCATTCATTTGTGGAAGGGAGGCGAAAACACGGCTACTCATTTGGAGCCCTGGGCTGGGGGATCCGGGGGGCTGCGGGTCGGGAGTGAGGGGCACCGGCAGGGCTGGGGGATCCGGGGGGCCGCATGTCGGGAGTGAGGGGCATTCAGAGCTGGGGGGACACCGGGGGCTGCGGGTCGGGAGTGAGGGGCATTCAGAGTTGGGGTGAGTGCATTACATTGCTGCCCCCCCCCGCCCCCCCGCCAGTATTTTTAGCCGAAGCTCTTGTTTGCATTGGAGGATGCAAAGGTCACCGCTGCAAATGAGCCATTAGGTCACTGCTCATCCATTCCCGGCCCCTCCGCTGGTGGCGAGAGTTGGGGGTGGGGGCGGGGCTGGGAGCCCGGACTCCTGGGTTCTGGCTCTGGGAGGGGAGCAGGGGGGTCTAGGGGTTAGAGCAGGGGGAGGGGCTGGGAGCTCGGACTCCTGGGTTCTGGCTCTGGGGGGGGAGCAGGGGGGTCTAGTGGTTAGAGCAGGGGCGGGGCTGGGAGCTCGGACTCCTGGGTTCTGGCTCTGGGAGAGGAGCACGGGAGGGGTCTAGTGGTTAGAGCAGGGGGGAGGGGCTGGGAGCTCGGACTCCTGGGTTCTGGTTCTGGGAAGGGATCAGGGTCTAGTGGTTAGAGCAGGGGTGGGGCTGGGAGCCCGGACTCCTGGGTTCTGGCTCTGGGAGGGGAGCAGGGGGGTCTAGGGGTTAGAGCAGGGGGGAGGGGCTGGGAGCTCGGACTCCTGGGTTCTGGCTCTGGGAGGGGAGCAGGGGGGTCTAGTGGTTAGAGCGGGGGGGAGGGGCTGGGAGCTCGGACTCCTGGGTTCTGGCTCTAGGAAGGGAGTGGAGTCTAGTGGTTAGAGAGGGGGCAGGGCTGGGAGCCAGGGCTCCTGGGTTCTGGCTTTGAGAGGCGAGTGGGGTCTAACTTGCTTCTCCCCCCTCCTGCCTCAAGGGTGCAGGATGGAGCCAGCTGCCCCGCTGGCCTTCAGGGCTGGAGGCTGGGTTAACCCCTTGGCTGCTGCTCTGCCATGAGCTGGAGAGGGGAAGGCGACTCTGTCTCTGCGACCAGGCCGGTGCAGGGGTCTGTGGGGGGGTGGGGGGATCATCACTGGCTGGGGCTGTTCTGCGGGAGGCAGGGGGCGGCTCGTCACCTGCTCTGGGGATCTGCCGATGCAGAACTGGGGTTATTGGCAGCTCCATTGATCGATCCCATCCCGCTCACTTAGATTCCCATTAGTGCTCTTGGGGGAGGGGAGGGGGCTCCTCTCTAAATTAACCCTCCCGGGGCTGCCTGAGGACTAGGGGCAGAGCTGGGGAAAGAACCCAGGAGTCCTGGCTCCCAGCCCCCCCCCCCGCTCTAACCACTAGACCCCACTCCCCTCCCAGAGCTGGGGAGAGAACCCAGGAGTCCTGGCTCCCAACACCCCTCCCCTCCCCAAGCTGGGGTACCCAGGGGCAACCGCCTTACATTGATTACCCATCATGCAGTTCAGTGTGTGTGTGTGTGGGGGGGAGGTCAGAGCCCCCCAGGCGGATCCAGACCCCTTTGCACTGCTGTGCTAAGGAGCCTGTGTAAATATCACAGGGCGCGGGTGAGAAATTTCACACACGGGGAAAAATATTTCCCAGGCATCGATGTAGCCTGGATCTCTGAGCCGCCGCCGCCTTCTGTGGCCAAATTCCACAGCTCAGCAAGGTCCCCCAGGACTCCTGGGTTCCAGTCCCAGCGCGGGGAGTGGGCGATACGGCTTGGCGGAGCCAGGACGCCTGGGTTCTATCCCCAGCTCTGGGAGGGCCGTGGGGTGCGGGGAAGGAAGCCAGGAGTCCTGGGTTCTACCCCTGAGGGAAAGTGGGTGCTGTGGCTCTGGGCCTCAGTTTCCCCACTGGAAGGGGATGGCGCGGGGCTGCATCTGTGTCCCAGGCCCCTTCCCTGCCCCAGGCCGGTTCATTGATCGGTGGCAGCTGCCTTCCTGGGGCTTCTGAATAATTCACCAGCTCCCCCACTTCCCGTGGGGGGCTCATTTCACAGCCTGGCTGGTGAATAATGGATGAACGAGTCCTTGCTCATGGTGGCTGCAGACCCCAAGGACGGGGGGGGCGGGGGGGGGCTTCTGCGAACAGCCCGCCTCCAGGAGAGCGGGAGGTGGGGGAGAGGTGAGACCATTCCAGGGATGGGGGGATCCGGTGCCGGGGTTTCCTTTAATCCCCCACCTGCCCGACCCCAACAGGTCTCTCTCTCTGAAGCTGGGGAGGAGGGAGAACCCGGACTGGATCATGAAGGAATCCGGAACCGGCCCACCCCGGGTTCTAGAACAGGTTCTCGGTGCCCTGATCTGGAACGCTGCCCGGGAATTTGGTGGCCTTGAATGGGTGTGTTGTGTGGGGGTTGCCTGCCCCAGCTGGAGCTGTTGATCATGGGAGCAAGGTGTGTGTGTGTGAGTCCCCCTGCCTGTCTCCCTGTTGCGGTGTGTGGTTGTTGCCTTGTGGGTCTGTGTTGCCTTGTGCCTCCGTGCTGCAGGGCACCCCTGTGTCACACTGTGTGTGTTGCATTGCGCATCTTTGTCGCTCTGTGTGTGTGTGTTTCCTGCCGCATCGCTGTGGTCCATGGGGCGCCCCTGTGTGTGTTGGCTTGGGCCCCTCTTTGCGTTCCCGGCATACGTGTCCAGTGTGTCGAGTTGTGCGTATCTCCTGGTGCATCTTTGGGTGGGGGCGTGCGGGTGCGGGTGTCCTTGTGCATCTCTGTTGCCGTGTGTGTGTGTGTGTGTGTGTGTGTGTGTGAGACGCAACCTGAGCAGAAAAACCGGACAAACCAGAAACTTGGGAATGAAAATTGAGACGGAGAAAGGGACTGAATTGGGGGTTGGGAAGAAATGATCTCAGCTGTGTGTGTGTGTCTCTCTGTAGGCCTGTGTGTGTAGTCATCTGTCTGCGTCTCTGTCTATCCCCATATCGCCGCGCCCCCCTCCCCCCAGCCTGTGTCTATATTTAACCATCTCCAGCAGCCAGGAATCTCTGCTGATAAAAACCCACTTGTCCGGCTGGGCCCCTGGCGGCTGCCTCGTCCCCACGCCCTGCTCGGGCTGGGCCCAGCCCGGTGCCCGCTGCTGGCATCGAGGGGCACCAGCAGAGCTGTGAGGGGCCAGGCCAGGGCTGGGGGGCAGGGGGCTTCAGCTGATGGAGCTGGGGGGTGCCCGGGTAGCTCATTATCCGCCCCCCATGGATACATCGCAGGCTGCATGTGCCCCCCTGGAGATGGGCACAGATGGGGAGCGAGAACTAATGAGCGTGGGACGCGCCCGCTGTCTGGGGACGGTGCGGATCTGTGCGCGCGTGAGAGAGAGAAATCAGCGGCCGCAGGGAATCGGGGCGGTGTCTGTCTGCCGCTGTATCTCTCGCTCCTTTTCTGCTTCAAGGTCTCCCCTTCTGGCTGGGAAAAACGAGTTTCGAATCCCTGGGTTGAAAGGTACTCCCTGCCCCCACCCCGTGCTGGAGGGTTGTGGGGTGTGAGCCTCCCTCCCCCAAATCTGGGTCAAAATCTCCCCCTTGCATCTTTTATTTAAAAATTCTTGCAGGGTTTTCGCTCTCTGCCCCCCCCGCCCCGCCATTCATGTAAAGTAAAATGAGTTTCAAAACCCCTTTCTCGCTGGGTTAAATGTCGGTTTCAAATACCCTCCTCCCTCTTCTTGCTGGAGAGAGAAGTGAGTTTCTAGTCCTGCCCTCATGCTAGGATAAAGTGAGTTTCAAATCCAGACCTTCTTCCTGGGTTAAAGGTCAGTTTCAAATACGCCTCCTCTTGGAAACACAAAATGAGTGTTAGAGAGCCCCCGACCTCTCTTCTTGGGGACAAAAGACTGTTTCAAATCCTCCCACAGGGACAGTGTGAGTGTTGAATCGCCCCCTTTGTGAGCACACGCTGTATTCTGCCCCTGCCCAAGTCCTCCCCTCCAGTGGGGCAGGGATGCATGTTAAAATCTCCCCACCAGACTCATGCTAACACTAGGGCGGGGGAGCCTGGAAACAGACCCAGCTGTCCCCTCGCACCACGCTGCTCCCGGCCCCACTCCACCAGCCCGGCAGCCAGGAGATCGCACCTGCTGGGGATGGGCCCCCACCCGCCTGCCACCGAACCCGGCACCTTCCCTGGCTTTGCCGGCAAAGGTGCCCAAGGTGGAGCCGGGACGGGCCCTCAGCAAACAGCTCAGGCCCCGATTCCTATCAACCTGCTGGGAGCCAGGACCTTCGCCTCTGGGGGGGGCCGGCTCCCATGGCTGGCTCAGGGACCTGTGTGTGTTGGGGGGGCGGGGGGGGCCTCTCATCCCTGGCTGGGGGATGATCTTGCTGCCTCCTGCAAACTGGCATCAGTGCTTATCTCCCGTCCGACTCAGCTCGGGGCTGCTGGGGGAGGCAGCCTGGGAGCTGCCTAGAGACAAGGGGGAACGTCGGGGCCTCTGCCGGCGCCCCTCACTCCTGACCCGCAGGGCCTGCTAGCCCAGCCCTGGGCTCCCCCAGCCCTGCCGGTGCCCCTCACTCCCGACCCGCAGCCCCCTGCTAGCCCAGCCCTGGGCTCCCCCAGCCCTGCTGGTGCCCCTCACTCCCGACCCGCAGCCCCCTGCTAGCCCAGCCCTGCCCCCCTAGCCCTGCCGGTGCCCCTCACTACCGACCCGCAGCCCCCTGCTAGCCCAGCCCTGCCCCCCCAACCCTGCCGGTGCCCCTCACTCCCGACCCGCAGCCCCCTGCCAGCCCAGCCCTGGGCTCCCCACCCCCATCTCTGCCGGTGCCCCTCACTCCCGACCCGCAGCCCCCTGCTAGCCCAGCCCTGCCCCCCCAGCCCTGCCGGTGCCCCTCACTCCCGACCCGCAGCCCCCTGCCAGCCCAGCCCTGGGCTCCCCACCCCCATCTCTGCCGGTGCCCCTCACTCCCGACCCGCAGCCCCCTGCTAGCCCAGCCCTGCCCCCCCAGCCCTGCCGGTGCCCCTCACTCCCGACCCGCAGACCCTGCCAGCCCTGCCCCCCCGACCCTGCCGGTGCCCCTCACTCCCGACCCGCAGCCCCTGCTAGCCCAGCCCTGGGCTCCCCACCCCCATCTCTGCCGGTGCCCCTCACTCCCGACCCGCAGCCCCCTGCTAGCCCAGCCCTGCCCCCCCAGCCCTGCCAGTGCCCCTCTCTCCCGACCCGCAGCCCCCTGCTAGCCCAGCCCTGCCCCCCCAGCCCTGCCGGTGCCCCTCACTCCCGACCCGCAGCCCCCTGCTAGCCCAGCCCTGGGCTCCCCACCCCCATCTCTGCCGGTGCCCCTCACTCCTGACCTGCAGCCCCCTGCCAGCCCAGCCCTGGGCTCCCCACCCCCATCTCTGCCGGTGCCCCTCACTCCCGACCCGCAGCCCCCTGCTAGCCCAGCCCTGCCCCCCCAGCCCTGCCGGTGCCCCTCACTCCCGACCCGCAGCCCCCTGCCAGCCCAGCCCTGGGCTCCCCACCCCCATCTCTGCCGGTGCCCCTCACTCCTGACCCGCAGCCCCTGCTAGCCCAGCCCTCCCCCCCCGTTCTGCGGGTGCAGCAGACCAAGGCCCGCTGGGCTATTCATGCCCCTTGTTCTATTGAGCCCATTGAAATCTCAGCACAAAGCCGCCGTGTCTGGGACACAAGGGATTCTGGGAAACCCGTTTTTCATGGCATCATGGCTCAGTGGGTAATCCCCCCCCCTGCAAACCCAGCCCCCCTCCCATCACCTGATCCCAACCCCCCAGTGCAGCCAGAGCCTCCAGATTAACCCTCTGCTCTCCAGGGCAGGAGAGGTTGGTGTTCCGGAGGTGTACAGCACCCGGCGCAGGGGGTGCTGGTCTGGGAGGGAGGCGGGGGGCAGACCTTGCCCCTGGCTTGGGGGGTGATAGGAGGCACAGAGGCAGAAGCCGGTAAGGGGCTGCAGTAGAGGGGGATGGAGGGTGGCTTATGGGGGGGCCTGCTCCCCCTTTGGTTGCCGTGAGCACAAGCTCCGAAGCCTGGGCCCCTCTGGTCGCTAAGGTCCTGGCAGGGATGCTTAGACGCCAGGATCCAGCTGGGTCTGCCCAGGGTGTCCCTGCCGCAGCTGCCGGCCACAAGGCCGGGGCTCTGAGATGAGAACCAGCCCACTTGGGCCCCGGAGGGCACAGGGGGGCTGGCTGGAATGGCAGGTGTCCTGTGGAGAGCTGATGGGGCAGGGCTGGGAGCCAGGACTCCTGGGTTCTCTCCCCAGCTCTGGGAGGGGAGTGGGATCTAGTGGTTAGAGCCGGGGGGGGGGCAGGGGCGGGGTGGGCTGCACATCAGGACTCCTGGGTTCTATTCCTATTCATTGTTTCCCTGTCTGGGCTGGGGGTGGGGAATGACCTCCTTGTCAACCAACCCCCAGCGCCAACATGCCCAGACAGGGCCGGGCAGGGGAATCTGCCACACGTAGGGCGGCGTCTCCTGGCAGCTCGGGCGCGGGCGCTGGGCACAACTCTCAGCGCCTCCCTCCCGCTGTTTGTCTCTTTCTTCCCCCAGCCCTCGCTCATCCTCCCCTCCTTCTCGCTCTCTTCTTCCCTCCCTCTCTCCTGCCTCCCTCCTCTTCTCCCTCAGCCCCCCTGTCTCCCCGCCGGGCCCTTTCCCTTCCCTTCTCTCCTTTCCTCTTTTCCTCCCTGGCTGGCTTAACGTGGCCGCTCCCTGGTTTTCCCCAGGCCTCCGCAAGCTGGAGCCAAGATTTCCCACCTCATGGGATGGGGGGGCGGGGGGAACCATTGGCCCAAAAATCATCGTTTTCCCTCTGCCCGCCCCCGACCTCACCCTGCTCTGAGTCACCCCAGTGCCAGGGGCCCGGACCTGCCTCAGCAGGTGGAAGGTGCTTTCCAACCCGCTGGAGGACCCAGCTCATCCCCTGGTACCTGGCTGGGGACTGGAAAGAAATCTGTGTCTTCAACCTGCCGCCTCCCCAGCCTGGGGCCGGATTGTGGCTGGCGCCCCCTAGAGGGGACAGGCCCCGTGCCCCGTTCCCCACCCCCCTGAGCCAGCCAATCCCTGCCTGGGGCCGGATCGGGGCTGGCGCCCCCTAGAGGGGACAGGCCCCATGTCCTGTTCCCTGCCCCCCTGAGCCAGCCAATCCCTGCCTGGGGCTGGATGGGAGCCAGCAACCCCTAGAGGGGACAGGCCCCATGTCCCGTTCCCCACCCCCTGAGCCAGTGAATCCCTGGCTGGGACCGGATGGGAGCCAGCAACCCCTAGAGGGGACAGGCCCCGTGACCCATTTCCCACTCCCCTGCGCCAACCTGTTGGAGTTCAAGTTGGTGCCCCGAGAGGGCAAAGGCCCCCGTGGCTGTAGGGGAAATCCTACGCTGCTATTGTGCTTTCTAATTCCAACTTTCACTCTTGCTATTTTCCTGTCCCCAAAGCCACATAAGGCCTGGAGGGTGGATCGAAGCCAAACTAAAGGGCTGGCAGGAGCCAGGATTTCCGAAGACTGACTCCTGCGTGATTCACACCATGTACCTTGAGCTCAGCTCTCACAAACCTTGGCTCCGGCTGTTGCCTCTTGCTGGGAATAAATGAGTTTTGAAGCCATGTCCCGTTACTGGGAAAATGTGAGTTCCCTACCCCAGCTGTTGGCTGGGAAAAATGAATTGTGATAGGAAATGTGAGTTTCAAGTCCCCCCCACCTTTCTACCCAGGGAACAGGTGAGTTCCAAATCCCCCATCTTGTTAGGAGAAAGTGAGTTTTAAATCACACCTCTTGTGAGGAATAAGGACTTTCAACTCTTCTGTCTTCCTGGGGGCAGGCTGAGGGGAAAATATGAGTTTCCATATAAAAGTTCCCAGAACAGGGACTAGAATCCCGGAGTCCTAACTTCCAGCTCCCCATACCCCACTCCCCTCCCAGAACCGGGGATATGACCCGGCAGTACTGAATTCCGGTCTTGTGATTTGGTGATGCAACAAGGCTGCAAAAGAGGGGGGCTCTTTGCCCAGTGGTGGCAAGAATTTGGGCTGGGGCAGAACCGAGGCCTGTGGTAGTGTGCAGGGGCGACTTGAAACTCACATTTTCCCCCAGGCAGAAGGAGGGTATGAAACTCTTTTTCCAGCAAGTGAGGAGGTTTTTCCTCACTTGTCCGGTCAAAAGGGAAGATTTGAAACTCACGTTTTGCCCCCCAGAGGATTGACTTGAAACTCATTTTTTCCCAGCGGGAGAGGAGATTTATAACTGATCTTGTTCCTAGCAGGAGAAGAACTGAAGCTCCTTATTTCCCCTCAAAAACCACAATCATTCAGGCAACTAGTGGGAGGGATTTGAAACTCACTTTATCCTGGCATGAGGGTGGGGCTGGGGGGAATTGAAATTTGCCTGAGCCTAACATGGTATAGTGGGAATTGAAACTCACTTATCCTGGCATTGGAGGGGGGAAATTGTAACTCTCTTTATCCTGGCATGGGGCGGGGGGATAGAAACTCATTTTATTCTGGAATTGGAGGGGGGAATTGAAACTCACTTGATCCCAGCATGGAGTGGGGGGTGGGGTGCAGGGGGGACCCAAACACACTTGATCTGAGCACGGGGTGGGAGGAATTGAAACTCTCTTTATCCTGGCATTGGAGGGGGGGCGGGGAATAGAAACTCATTTTATTCTGGAATTGGAGGGGGGAATTGAAACTCACTTGATCCCAGCATGGAGTGGGGGGCGGGGTGCAGGGGGGACCCAAACTCGCTTGATCCTTGCATGGGGTGGGAGGAATTGAAACTCTCTTTATCCTGGCTTTATCCTGGCATTGGAGGGGGGGAATTGAAACTCCCTTGAGCCTAGCCCGGGGCAGGTGGGCAGAGAGAGGAGACCCCCTTGCTGCTTTCCCAAAGCCAGCAGGTGGGGATTTTGCAAACAGCTTTCTGACAGCTGGGGGGCTGGGATTCCTGCCCCCCCCCCACCACTTCCTTTCTGTGCTTGGTGGAAATCCAGGGACTCCCCCCGCTCCCACGGAGAGCTGTCTCCTTTGGGCCCTAGGCTACCTAGACACAGCCCCCCCCTCCGAGGGGCCCTCTCGTGGGAAGCCTGCAGCCAGCAGCTGGGAGGTGTGTGTGTTAATTCCAGAGCTGAGGGAGGCGGGGGGGGGTGTGTGTGTGTGTGTGTGGAAAGGGGGGGGCGGGGATTTCTGGGCTTTTTGCCCAGCCTCTGCCAGCGAATCCTGGCCCCTGGAGAAGGCACCAGGCTGCGGATTTGCATAAACTCCCGATGAGCTCAGGGGAGCAGCTGGGGAGACTCCGGGGCGGCAGGACTCGGGGCGGTTTCACGCCGGAGCGGAGCCGGGCTCTGGTACCGTTCGGAACCGCTGCTTGGATCTGGGGTTTTCCCTCCGGATCGGAGCCGGCTCCCCCGCAAAGCTGGATTTACAAAGCGGAGTAAAACCCGGGTGTCTTTCCCTTCCCTGCCCAGGGATTTTCACCTTCCTGGTTTCCAGGGGGTTACATGGTGTTTGGCGTCTGCCAGGCGGAAGATCGGAGCGGCCGGGAAAGGTACCGTGTTTGGGCTTGACCTTGATCCGGGAGGGCAGGAAGCCGGGGTGATCTGGCGGCACCCCAAAACTTCCGGGTCTCTGACGGGGGTGGAACTCCGCTGGCTTCTGAGCTCAGTGACCCCGGTGTAAATCCGGAGTGACTCCTCTGCAATGGAGTCCAGGCTGGATTCTGAGCTCAGTGACCCCGGTGTAAATCCGGAGTGATTCTGCTGCAATGGAGTCCAGGCTGGATTCTGAGCACAGTGACCCCGGTGTAAATCCGGAGTGACTCCTCTGCAATGGGGTCCAGGCTGGATTCTGAGCTCAGTGACCCCGGTGTAAATCCGGAGTGACTCCTCTGCAATGGGGTCCAGGCTGGATTCTGAGCTCAGTGACCCCGGTGTAAATCCGGAGTGACTCCTCTGCAATGGGGTCCAGGCTGGATTCTGAGCTCAGTGACCCCGGTGTAAATCCGGAGTGACTCCTCTGCAATGGGGTCCAGGCTGGATTCTGAGCTCAGTGACCCCGGTGTAAATCCGGAGTGACTCCTCTGCAATGGGGTCCAGGCTGGATTCTGATCTCCAGTGACCCTGGAGCAAAACGGGTGAACCTGAGCTCAGCATCCCAGCCTTGCTATTTCAGGTTCCGCTGGGGCTCTGAAGTTTCCAGACGGCTCCGAAAGGGGCGGGGGGGGGGGGGGCGAGGGGAGACGCCAGGTATCAGCTCAGACCTGAGCCATTTTTAACCAGCCACTTCCAAGCGGTTCCCTCCTTCCTGCTGCCTTTTCACCAGTCCCTGCGTCCCCCTCTGTCCCTGCCAGCCAGCTGCTCTGGGGGTCGCCAGCACCCTCCTGCTAGGGCCAGCCCAGGAAGGAGGACTAATTACAAGCAATGAAAACAGCATTAGCAAGAATCCTTATTCTCTTGCTCGGAAGGGTGAAAGGAAACATCGCACCGATGGGCCCCATGAGTACAAAGGACCAGGACCAAACCCATCACTGTCAGCGGTGTTGGCGGATGTAAATTAATAGCATTGATACTCAATAATGGATACTCAATAATGGATAGATGCAGGAATAACTCGAAACACCGCTGTTATTAAAAGGAAAACAACAAAAAAAGCAGAAAAGGGAATATTGACAGAGAGACTGAAATAGCACCTTGCTGTAACAATACAGGTGAGAATAAATCATAGAATTTACTGTTTCTATTACAGTAAATGTATGTCATTATTTATTTATTTGTGTATAAGCTGCAGCTGAGATCAGGGCCCCATGGTGCCGGGCGCTGCCCAGACACCCGGGTAGAGACAGGCCCTGCCCCAGCTGAGATCAGGGCCCCATGGTGCCGGGCGCTGCCCAGACACCCAGGGAGAGACAGGCCCTGCCCCAGCTGAGATCAGGGCCCCGTTGTGCCGGGCGCTGCCCAGACCTACAGGGAGACAGGTCCTGCCCCAGAAATCTTACACACAGGACAGACAAGGGGCTGGAGGGGAAACTGAAGCCCAGAGAGGGCCCGTGAGGTGTGCAAGGTCCGTGACAGAGGCAGAAACAGAACCCAGGTGTCCTGCGGCCCAGTCTGGAGCCCCGCCCACACGACTGTTAGTATGCAGATAACCACTCACGAGGTTTATAATCCGTTAAGAAGCCGTGGGGTGAAAGGTCGTGATTATTTCTGCAGAAAAGTCCTGTTTCGGACTGAATCCGAAGGACGGAAGGGAAATGGTCCGGATGGGTAGTAGCCTCGGGTGAACGCGAGGTGTGGGTTTTTTCAAATCTAAGTAATATTCTCATTTTGATTTAGCTCAAAACAATTAGGAATTGATTTAAGTTTCAACCAAATTAAAACACACTTAAAACCCACACTGGGGTTTGGCAACCCATGAACACAATTGTTTAAAGGTGGCAGATTTGTGGGCAGACAAAGCTGGGATTTGAGAGGGGCTTGAAACTCACTTTGTCCCCCAGGAAGAAAGGGAGGTTTGAAACGGATTTTTTTCCCCCAAGCAGAAAGGGGAGTTTGAAACTCATTTTTTCTCCAAGGACGAAAGCAGGGATTTGAAACTCACTTTTCAAAGGAGTTCAAAGGCCCAAATCCCTTTGTATTTCAGCAAGAACCTAAATCTTTCAGAAATCTGACCTGGGATCCTAATTGCTGTGTTGCCACTTAAGCATTGTTTCATGTAGTTATTTCTTGCTACTATTTGTGTGCGTTGCCATTGTGTGTTCTCATTTACTCTGTGGGTGTCTGTATTGGTGGCTAGCATTGCGTTTAATGCACTTATTTCTCGTCTTGTGGTTGGGTGTTGGTTCTTGTCACGGTTCGTGTGTGCGTGAGGCAGTTATGCGTTGCGGTTCATCGCATATGTGCGTATTGTTGGGAAGAGTTGTGATAGTTACACATTTTGTTAGTTGTTGGGTTGTGTGTGTTGCCCCTGGGATGGTTAGATCTGGGCAGGAACTGTGTTTTCCATTTTGTGGGACGTTCCACAATGTTGGATTTTTCCCCCTGTTCTAAAGTGGAACGAAAACCATTATTTATTTATTTTATTTTAAATTTCCCATGAAACAGAATTCCCAAATAATGTCATTTTCAGGCCAATCAAAATATTCCATTTCAAGGAACCTGAAACACTTCATTCTGCTTTTGACCGTCCACAACTTTTTATTATTTGTGTCTCTAAAGAAACACGGAGCCATGCTTCCAGCTGCGGTTTCCAAACGAGCGCTCCAAACCATCCCGGAAACGTCAAAAGCGGGATGTTGCCATGCGAGCCGAACGCTTCGTTCGGGGTTGTACCACCATGAACTTTTGTTGAAATTGACACGTTTTCCGAAACGTTTTGGTTTAGCCAAAAGTGGTGGTGATGGTGGTGGGGGTTTTGTCACCCCCCCGCCAAAAAAAAAAGTTTAGCTGAAAAATGTCCAGCTTTGTTGATCGTCCTGGAGTGTCGGAGTTTTTTGTGCGGCTATGAATTGCAGACGCAGTGCGGTTATGAGCAGGCTTGAGAAATGTATGAGTGGAATGATACACTGGGGCTGGCTGAAATAACAGGGGGCTCGTCCCAGTGACCCGGTTCTGCAGCCGATCTTCCTGTTATCAGTAGCTCATGTTGCCAACACACGGATCTATGTTATCCTCCTTGCTAGGATGCCAAGGTCCGTGTTGCTGTTGTGGTTTATTGCGTGTATCCGTATTGCGGTTGGCAGTGGCTGTTGTTGGTTTGTGTTCTTGTTAAATGTATTTATCGTTGTCGGTGTGTGCATTGCGGCCTCTGTGTTTAGTTGTGGCTAACGTTGCCGGCGGCGGGGCGTGTATTTGCTGTTTGTTTCGACACTTTTGATCAAGAGCTCCCCTCCCTCCATCCCCGTCGGCATCTCTCTGTCTCCGTCCCTGCACGCATCTCTCCTTATCCGTCCCACGCCAGTTTCTCACCCTAGGCCGGCCTCCCGTCTCAAGCCCATGGCCAAGCGCCAGCTGTCTGACCGGGGAGCTGTCTTTAGCCCTTGGCTCGTCCCCCGCCGTACATGACTCTGCGGGCTCCACGGTCGGCTGAGCGTGTCGGGGGAGGTTACGGGTGCTCTGGGGATGTGTGCGTGGGCCGGGAATCCCAGCTGAGGGGGGGCCCAGGGCCATTACGACCCTTGGGAGACCCGGCATGTTTCGGTGCTCTCCGGAGGCAGGAGGGGCTGGTTGGACGGTCTGATCCAGGCCCGGAGAGCAGGGCTGAGGGCAGGCTGGAGGGTTTGCAGCGGTGCCTGGGGCGGGCTGGCTGGCTGCACAGACCGGAGGTGCTGAGGGACAGAGGCCGGCTCTAAGGGGGCGTTGCGACTGCGTGTGGGGCACGTGGGAGGTGGGACATGGGTGACTCTAAACGCTTAGCTCAATAGATCATTAATTATTAAGAATTCATCGAATGCCTAGCTGACTGAACTAATTAACCCGAATGATTATGACTCCGAAGGCCAGATCAATGCTATTAATAATCTAGGGATCTCTACATTATTGGTAATACTCACTCTAATGACTGGATTATGACGGTATGGTGACAATTTCATCCTCTTTTACTGCAGGTTGACGAGCGAAAGCACGGCTCGTGTGAGAAATGCCTAGATTAATACTTGAGCAGTTATTAACCACTTAATGACGAGAGTGACAGCGTAATAATTATTAATGACTAGATTAATACTTAATAATTTGACAGCATTGGTACATCATTAATTACCTGTTGAGTCTTAGATCGATACATTAATTATCTAGTCATTAGTCATAATTATTAATCATTAATGCACTGAGCTAGGCATGAGAGTAATTATACATATGTGTTAATTAATGTAGTCATTAGTGTACTAACTATTAATGGCTTGCTCTAATCAGAGCAATAATTAATGTATATTTAATTGTTAGTCATAAATAATAAATAGATCACATGGATAGTTACTCTAATGACTAGAGAGATCCATTCATAATTAGGATGCTAATGACTAATATTTTAATTATATATTATTAATACTTACTCCCATGCCTAGATCAATACATTATTCATTACTCATCTAATGACTGGATCGCCTCGGGGGGGAGGGAGAGCTCAGTGGTTTGAGCATTGGCCTGCTAAACCCAGGGTTGTGAGTTCAATCCTTGAGGAGGCCATTTAGGGATCTGGGGCAAAAAATTGGGGATTGGTCCTGCTTTGAGCACTAGATGACCTCCTGAGGTCCCTTCCAGCCCTGCTAGTCTATGATTGATTCCTTTATCAATTGTTGCCCTTCCCTCGGCGCCCAAGTGTCTGCCCTAGCTGCTCCCTGGGCGTATCTGGCTGTGCGCACGCGACCTGCAGGGCCCCCTCCCTTCGGCATCCGGACCCTGAAACCCCAGAGCGCTTAAAGCCCACAGACGGTCCCCCCGCCGAACTCCCTCGTGGGCCCGAGCCGGGCGGCGAGCTCCGAACACAAGGCGACGCAGCCCTACCTTGGCGCGCCCTGGCTGGAGGACACCTCGGTTCAGTCCCCCTACTCCCCACGCCCCCCCCGGCCTGCAAAGAAGGGCTTTCAAGAGGGGATCTCAGGTGAGACGCGCTATCTCAGAGTTCTGGGGAGACTCCACAGTGTGCGATTTGGTTTTCAAACATGTCATTTTGACAGACAAATTGCTGTTTATTTTAAGCATCCCCCCTGCCCCCAGTGTGGAATGATTGAAACTTTCGCAGTTGAGTGCAATCCTGGGGCGGGGGGGCGGGGTTCAGCATTCCCCCCCCCCCACAATTTGTATCGATTTTAGCTGTTCACAGTTGCAGGAGATTTGGGGAGGTGGGGATTTGACGCTGGCCTTTTAGCCACATTACGGCGCTCCAACAGCATTCTTCCTAGCCCTCCTAGAAATGTTGGGCTGGAAGGGACCTCGAGAGGTCATTGAGTCCAGCCCCCTGCGCTGAGGCAGGACCCAGTAAACCTAGACCAGCCCTGACAGGTGTTTGTCCAGCCCGGTCTTAAAATCTCCAGTGTGGGGGATTCCACAAACCGCCCTTGGAGCCTGGTCCAGGGCTTAACTTCCCTTGTAACTAGAAAGTTTTTCCTAATATCGAACCTAAATCTCCCTTGTTACAGAAGAAGCCATTACATCTTGTCCTGCCTTCAGTGCATATGGAGAGCAATTGATCACTGTCCTCTGTACAGCAGCCCTTAACAGATTTGAAGACTATTGATCCCCCCCCTTCAGTTTTTTTTCCCCTTACTTTGCCTAGCTGGGGAATTTGGATTGTTATTGGCGGGAATAACTTTTCTTGTCGGTTTTGCTGCGCGCGGACGGCGAAAATGACATTTTCCGACATTTGACTGATACAAATCGACTCCCTCCGCGCTGGATGGCATACAGCTCCCTCCGTCTCTGCTGTCAAAACTTTGCCACTATGAGAAAATATTTTTAAGAGGCAGTTGGAGTGGGGGGGCACTGGGGCCCGACTTTCCCGCATGAGAGCCCCCGCCGCTGGATGACAGGGGTCGTTCTCCTGCTTGCTCTCCTTCTGATCCTTTCGCTCCTTAATCCAGAGTGGCACAATTTCTGCAGGAGAGATGGAGGGAGCCATGCAGACTACCCCGTGGCCCAGTGGTTCGGGCACTCCCTTGAGAGGTGGCGGAGTCCAGTTCAAAACCCGCCATGCAGAGCGGGGAATTGAACCTGGGTCTCCCAGCTGAGTGCTCGAATGCCCAGGCTAAAAGCTACGTGGGAGAATCTCTGCCCCCAGCCGGCGGAGGCCCCCAGAGGAGGTTTGCAGCTGAGAAGGCCGAGTGGCGCTAGACGCCTCCCTACAGCCCGGACTTTGTCACCTTTCTCGGAAGAGGGGCGGGGCTTAGGCCACACCCCTCCGGTTGGCATCTTCCATAGGCTAGGTGGGAAGCAGCCTAAACTAGCCAATGTTCAGTTGTGAATCTGGCCCTTAGACGCTACGTGCCTCAGTTTCCCCATCTATACAATGGGGATAAGAGCATTGCCTGCCATACAGGGGTTTGGGAAGGATAAATCCATGAGTTTGTGAAATGAGCAAGAACTACTGATGAGAAGGGCTGTCTAAGAGCTAGGTATTCTAATTACATACCTGGCCTGTTATCAACACCAATCAGCAACCAACAGTACCAATAATAGACATGATACTTTATTATTACAATCTGCATATTTATCTGTGGTCAGCAATGAATAGAATCAGTTTTATTATACACTACATGTTTATTATAATTATTAATGATTTATATAATGGGAAATCAGCTCTTAGTACGATTAAGTATTATAACTAGCTATTCTTATTAGCAAGAACATATTTGATTGGTTTTTGCCGATTAGCATTTAGTACATTGATATGGTTAATCAGCTAGTGGTCGATAATTACTAAATATAACGTTGTTGTTATAACTGTAATTAGCAAATCGTCATTATCTGTCACTATTTGCTCCTTGAAGCGTTTGTTCGTGCCAGGTGAAATTCGGACCCTATTGAATCCGGAGTGAATCTGGAGTGACCTGACTGCCGTCAGTGACCTCAGAGTGAATCCGTGTGACCCCATTGGGCTGGGCGCGGGGTGGTATCTAAGCAGGGTGAGGGAGATATCTGGTGGGAATGGCTTAGACCGATTTTAGAACGGGACAGAAATTGGTACGTTTGGATGGAGTTGCTGGTAGCTGATCTGGTTCTGGGGTTAGAGTCAGACTTTGATTCCTTATTTATTTCTTTCTTTCTTTCTTTCTTCCTCCCTCCACCTGCCTCCTGTCTGAACCCCAGTACCCCAACTTGAATTGGGGGCGGGGGCTAGAGTTTGGCTGCTCCCATGCAGCGATTGGCTGGCTAGCATGCCACCTGCCGGGCCGAGGTGTATTACACTGGGAAAGGGACTTGGGGGGCTTTGGGGGGTGCTGGTGTGCATTGGAGGCAGAGCTCAAGAGGTGTGCGTGGAGGGGTGACCCGAAAGCAAGTGTGGAAAATCGGACGTGGGTGTGGGCGAGAATAGGTGCTTATATAAGACAAATCCCCAAATATTGGGGACGATCCCGATACAGTGTTGTCGGGACGGCCGGTCACCCTCCGTGGGTGGTGCGTCTGGCCTGGTCTCTGCCCTTTCGGGCTGGTTGGGAATTTTTTGACAAAATGTCCCGTCTCCCCCGCCCCGAAAAATGTCAATTCATTCAAGCTGATCCGCCTGACTGGAAAACGTGTGGAATTTTGTTCCCGAAACTTTCCAAAACTCCGTGCTGGTATTTTCGGAATGAAAAGGTTGGGGGTTCCCCCCCTCCCGCTGAGAAACGACTTGTTGGTTTTAAAACTGAACTCGGCAGAAACCGAAGAGAGGCTGGACTGGAAACAAAACGTTTGGATTCTTTCCACTCCCCCACCTAACATTTTCCTTTGTTGTTTCCCCAATTTTTTTTGAAATTTAGACTTTCTGTCCCGATTCGAGACGGGACAAATCGATCAGAATCTCGGGGCGGGAAACCAGGATAAGAAAAATCCCTTTTGTGTGTATGTCTGCACGGCCCTCGGAGCAGCCGGCCCGTCTGTCCCGGGCTCGATCCTGGAGCCTCTGGTTGAAGGTTAAGGAGGTACGGAGGTTGCGGTTGCAGGAAGTGTCCAGGGAGGGTGGGGGTGGCGCGTGTGGACCGACCAGGTACACAGTCCAGCTCAGGCAGAAAACGCTTGTCTTGGCTTCTCTCCCCCCGCCCCGCCCCCCCGCCAACCAGCCAGGCCATTGTGCCGGCTCTGAATACAGCTGGGGAAGCGTGGGCAGCATGGCAACGAGCTGGGGGGAGGGGGAGACGTAACACGCAGCTCAGGGCACCGCAGGGCGTACTCAGACCCACTGTCACACCCGACCAGAGCATTGCAACCGCACAGACACTCCCACACACATCCAGCCCCCCCCGCCGCTCTAACCACTGGGCCCCACTCCCTTCCCAGTGCCATGGGTAGAACCCAGGAGTCCTGGCTCCCAGCCCCCCGCCGCTCTAACCCACCAGACCCCACTCCCCCTCCCTGAGCCGCGGGAGAACCCAGGAGTCCTGGCTCCCAGCCCCCCCCGTGTTCTAACCACTAGACCCCACTCCCCTCCCCGAGCCAGGAGAGAACCGAGGAGTCCTGGCTCCCAGCCCCCGCTGCTCTAACCACTAGACCCCACTCCCGTCTCTGAGCTGGGAGAGAACCCAGGAGTCCTGGCTCCCAGCCCCCGCTGCTCTAACCACAAGACCCCACTCCCTTCCCCGAGCCGGGGAGAGAACCCAGGAGTCCTGGCAAGAAATCGCTGAAGTTAGGCAAGTCACCTGTGGGCCCCTTAACCCTCCCCTGCTGTCTGCTGTGTCACCATGGCTGAGAGCCCAAATACCCAGCTGCCTCTGACATTCAGCCGGGCAGCCAGCGGAAAATGCTTTATGTTGTAACTGGTTTTGCTCGGGAGCCACCGGAGCCAGTCGCCCGCCTTGGGCCCAGATCAGACCCGGCCCCCCTGGGGACAGGCCCCGGGCCCCATTCCCTGGCCCCCCGAGCCAGCCGGTCCCTGCCCTGGGGCCGGATGGGGGCCGGCGCCCCCTAGAGGGGACAGGCCCCTGCCCCATTCCCCGCCCCCCTGAGCCAGCCGGTCCCTGCCCTGGGGCTGGATGGGAGCCAGCGCCCCCTAGAGGGGACAGGCCCCTGCCCATTCCCCCAGCCCCCCGAGCCACCCGGTCCCTGCCCTGGGCCGGATGGGGGCCGGCGCCCCCTAGAGGGGACAGGCCCCTGCCCCATTCCCCGCTCCCCTGAGCCAGCCGGTCCCTGCCCTGGGGCTGGATGGGAGCCAGCGCCCCCTAGAGGGGACAGGCCCCTGCCCCATTCCCCAGCCCCCCGAGCCACCCGGTCCCTGCCCTGGGGCCGGATGGGGGCCGGCGCCCCCTAGAGGGGACAGGCCCCTGCCCCATTCCCCGCTCCCCTGAGCCAGCCGGTCCCTGCCCTGGGGCCAGGTGGGAGCCGGCGCCCCCTAGAGGGGACAGGCCCCTGCCCCATTCCCCGCTCCCCTGAGCCAGCCGGTCCCTGCCCTGGGGCTGGATGGGAGCCGGCGCCCCCCTAGAGGGGACAGGCCCCTGCCCCATTCCCCAGCCCCCCGAGCCACCCGGTCCCTGCCCTGGGGCTGGATGGGGGCCGGCGCCCCCCTAGAGGGGACAGGCCCCTGCCCCATTCCCCGCTCCCCTGAGCCAGCCGGTCCCTGCCCTGGGGCTGGATGGGAGCCGGCGCCCCCTAGAGGGGGACAGGCCCCTGCCCCATTCCCCGCCCCCCGCGGCAGAGGGGTGTGTGTGTAGGGGGGGGTCTCATCGGGTGCCCTTGGCAACTGGAAGGTCCCCGACTTGCTCCGCCAGCATCGGAGGCTGGTGACCCGGCGACCTCCTCAGGCCGCTGGGCTCCGGGAGAAAAGGAAACGCGTTGACCGGAGGCCGGGGCGAGGAATGCCAGCGACGCGCCGGGAATGCGAGGCAGCCGTGAGCAAAGCGCCCCGCGGGAGAGCCACACTGCCCTGCGGTGCCCCCCGCCAGCCCTGCCCCGCCCCACCCCGCCCCGCAGCCCCCCGCCAGCCCCGCCCCGCCGGTGCCCCTCGCTGCCGACCCGCAGCCCCCCACCATCCCCACCCCGCCGGGTGCCCCTCGCTGCCGACCCGCAGCCCCCCCCAGCCCAGCCCTGCCCCCCACAGCCCCGCCGGAGCCCCTAACTCCGACCCGCAGCCCCCCCCCAGCCCAGCCCTGCCCCCCCACAGCCCCACCGGCGCCCCTCGCTCCCGACCCGCAGCCCCCCGCTAGCCGCAGCCCCGCCGGTGCCCCCTCAGCCCCCCGCCAGCCCCGCCCTGCCGGTGCCCCTCGCTGCCGACCCACAGCCCCCCACCAACCCCACCCCGCCGGTGCCCCTCGCTGCCGAGCCGCAGCCCCCCGCTAGCCCAGCCCTGCCCCCCCAGCCCCGGCAGTGCCCCTCGCTGCCGACCCACAGCCCCCCGCTAGCCCAGCCCTGCCCCCCCAGCCCCGGCAGTGCCCCTCGCTCCCGAACCGCAGCCCCCCGCCAGTCCAGCCCAGCCCTGCCCTCCCCAGCCCTGCCGGAGCCCCTAGTTCCCAACCCACAGCTCCCCGCTAGCCCAGCCCCACCGGCGCCCCTAACTCCCGACCTGCAGCCCCCCGCTAGCCCAGCCCTGCCCCCCCTTCCCACCGGAGCCCCTCGCTCCCGACCCGCAGCTCCCCGCTAGCCCAGCCCTGCCCTCCCCAGCCCCGCCGGAGCCCCTAACTCCCGACCTGCAGCCCCCCGCTAGCCCAGCCCTGCCCCCCCCTTCCCACCGGAGCCCCTCGCTCCCGACCCGCAGCTCCCCGCTAGCCCAGCCCTGCCCTCCCCAGCCCCGCCGGAGCCCCTAACTCCCGACCTGCAGCCCCCCGCTAGCCCAGCCCTGCCCCCCCTTCCACCGGAGCCCCCTCGCTCCTGACCGCAGCCCCCCGCCAGCCCAGCCCTGCCCCCCCAGCCCCGCCGGAGCCCCTCGCTCCCGACCCGCAGCCCCCTTTGGCCTTTTCAGGTAGCTATGCCGCAATCCAGCGCCAGTCCAATGTCCAGGAATCTCCCACCCCTCCCCTCCCCTCTCGCCCCTGCGTGGGACCCAGCCTGGCTTTGAGCAGCTTCAGCCGCCCCGCTCCGGGGATCAGCCCCGTTCGTGGGTACAAAGGGACCCACCCGCCGTGCCCTGATTTCCTCCCCTCCCCTGTCCAACTTGGGCACCAACCCCCCCTGCCCCCAGCCTGTCAGCTGCTGTTTACCAGGGCAAGAGACCGGCAGCTGCTGGGAGTGACATTCCTGCAATGCCGTTATCGGAGCAGCTGGCCTGCGGGCGCCCCACACCCACACAGCCTCCCCTCTGCAGCCGGGGGGCTCCTGCTGCTGGGAAGGGGGTTCGTTTGGGGTGCTGGGCTGCAGGGAATGGGGGCAGTGGGGGCAGCAGGGGGGCTCTGAGCCGCAGGGGAGCGGGCAGGGGGGTTGCTGGTGGGGGGTCCCATTTGTTTCCCCCAAGGTCACGCGCTATCTCAGAGTTCCTTAAGAGAGTCGGGCATGAACCCCGGTGTCCTGGTCAAATCCCAGTGGGTGGGGGTGGGGATCCCATTCACCCGTGGGAACTTCCCAGCGGTGTCAAGCGGAGTTGGGAGTCACTTCCTGTCCTAAACAACTCTGTGGGGGGGGTGTGTGTGTAGGGGGTTGTGTAGCGGGGGGTTGTCCGTGCGTGTGTTCTTGGGGGGGCAGGGCTGTCCGTGGCACACACGTGTTGGGGGGCAGGGCTGTCCGTGCGTGTGTTTGGGGGGGGCAGGGGCTGTCTGTGCCCCACACGTGTGTGTACCCCACCGCTGTTCACTCCTCCACCCGCCCGTTGCGCCAGGGAAGCTCTGACAATCACAGGAAGCCGCGGTGCCCTGGCTCCATGGCGTGGTGTTACTCAGCCCTTGGGGACTCCCAGCGTGGGGACCTGCAGGGAAACCTTCCTGGCTGGGGAGGGGCAGGGTTTCCCCATTCCTCAGCTTCCCCATCCCTCTGCCGTTACCCCAGAGCTGGCTGCATGTCCCCAGCGGGCAAACGGCGTCCATGCGGCATCTCTACGTGGCTGGTACCCAGCTGCCCCCGCCCCAGAGGTGGCTGCATCTTAGTGCTGGGCAAACCTTCCCTTTGCAGAGAGCTGTTCTGGGTAGCTGTTCCCCAGTCGCCCCACCCCAGAACAGCTGCATCTCAGCGCTGGGCGAGCCATCCTGGAGCAGCACCGCTGTGCGGCGGGTAACCCAGCTGCTCCTCCCCAGAGGTGGCTGCATCTTGGTGCCGGGGTGAGCGGTTCCCGCTGAACTGACCCTGCTCTCTCCTTTCTGCAGGCATGAAGACCCTGTTGCCGGCCTAACCTGGCCTGAGGGGCTGAGACCGGGCGGAGCACGATGAAACCCATAATCCTTTGCAGCTTCCTCTTGGCGTCTGTCCGGGCATCGGAACTGGAGGGGCACTTTGATCTAGGTATCTCTAGGCGAAACCAAATGCCCGCGGGGGGTGGTGTGTGTGTTTGGGGGGGGGGAGGGGAGAGAATGGGGGGGAGCGGGGGATGGGGTGCGAGGGGAGCGGGGGACGGGGCGCAGGGAGTGCGGGGGGCGCTGGGTACGGGGGATGGGCTGGGAAACGGGTGCTGGAATAGGAGTCGGGTGTGTGCGGGGGGGAAACGGGATGGGGGGGTTGGGGGGGGATGGGGGTGAGCAGGGGAGGGGGTGCGGGGTGTGGAGGAGTGGGAGGAGCAGGGGATGGGTGAAAGGGGAGCAGGTCATATCCCCCCTCCCCCAGCAGGGGGCACCCCCCCCCCCCATGCAAACCGTGTTCGCCGTCGGACTTTGTGCGCACTGAAACATGCGTGTTCGCACCCGCAGGAACATGCTCCGTACACGCTAAGGCACAGCACGGATCTGATTCCCGCCCGCAGGGGAGCGTCTCTCACACTCACACACACAGAGTGAGAAATGCCCCGCGGCTCCTCAGCCCTCCTGGGGGCCCCCCCAATTCCTCACCCCGGGCACAGGCGGGAGGGGAATCCCTGACACTCCCCCCCCCCCGCCCCCAGCCTGGCCTGGACTCGGGTCCCTCCACACCTGCCCCTCCAGCTGGGCCCCGGGCGAGGAGAGAAGTTCTGGGTGTCGGGTGCTCCTGGATGGGAGCGGGGGCGGGGCACGGGCTGCATGAGCCGGGAGGGGAGGGGAGGGGTGGGGTGAGTGGGGAAGGGAGGGGAAAGATGAGTGGGGAGGGGAGGGGTGAGGTGGGGAAGGGAAGGGAGGAGTGAGTGGGGAGGGGAGGGGAGGGAGGGGAGGGGGAAAGGTGCATGGGGAAGGGAGGGGAGGGGTGAGTGGGGAGGGGAGGGGTGAGTGGGGAGGGGAGGGACTGGGGAACAGCTACCCAGAACAGCTCTCTGCAAAGGGAAGGTTTGCCCAGCACTAAGATGGGGAGGGGAAAGGTGAGTGGGGAAGGGAGGGGTGAGTGGGGAAGGAAGGGGAGGGGAAAGGTGAGTGGGGAGGGGAGGGGTGAGTGGGGAAGGGAGGGGAGGGGAGGGGTGAGTGGGGAGGGGAGGGGTGAGTGGGGAAGGGAGGGGAGGGGAGGGGTGAGTGGGGAGGGGAGGGGAGAGGAAAGGTGAGTGGGGAGGGGAGGGGTGAGTGGGGAAGGGAGGGGAGGGGTGAGTGGGGAGGGGTGAGTGGGGAAGGGAGGGGAGGGGTGAGTGGGGAGGGGAGGGGTGAGTGGGGAGGGGTGAGTGGGGAGGGGAGGGGTGAGTGGGGAGGGGAGGGGAGGGGTGAGTGGGGAAGCAGGAAAGCAGCAGGACAGGGCCATGGCCAAGTGGCTTGGCTCATGTGTGGGGCTGGGGTGCCCCCTGGTGGCCAGATTGGGACTCTCCCCTTTCTCCTCCCCCTACTTGCTGCTAGAAGACCCATCCCCCCCCCCCGCAAGCCCTGCTCCCCAACCCAGGGGTCCCAGCTGGGCCACGTTACCCCCCACAGTCTGTCTGCCTCAGGCTATGGGGGAATGGATTGGGCTGGGGGCCGCGGAGGGGGGATAGGTAAGGGGACTGGAGGATGGGGTGGGAGGAGGGCTCTAGGGGTCATATGGACGTGATGAATAGGATATGAGGGGGAATGTAGAGGAGATATAGGGGCAGGTATAGGGGGTTGGTGGGGTGTATAGGGGCTGGAAGCGCTATATGGGCCAGGTAGAGTGAACATAAAGGGCAGACAAGCTATGGATGAGCTTATAGGGCCCGGGTGGGCTATAGGGGATCTATAGGCCCAGGTGGTCTATTAGGATGTATGGCTGGGGGGAGTCTAGGGCCTGGGTGGGTTTTAGGGGTGTATTGGGGCCAGGTGAGCTATAGGTGAGTTTATAGGGCCTTAGTGGACTATCAGGGTGTATAGGTCCTTAGTGGACTATAGGGGTATATAGGGCCTGGGTGGGCTATCAGGGATGTGTAGTGGCTGGGTGGGCTATAGAGGGTGTATAGGAGCCACTCCCCATTCGCTCTCTCTCTGCAGCCAAGTGTCGCTACGCGCTGGGCATGCAGGATCGAACCATCCCCGACGAGGATCTATCTGCCTCGAGTGCCTGGTCTGACTCCACGGCCGCCAAGCACAGCCGGTGAGTGTCTCTCCTCCCCGCCCCACTGCGAGATGTCTCAGCCTTCCAGGGAGACCCTCCAAGAACAAACCAGCCCCAGATCTCCTGAGAGACCCTACAAGAACAAACCAGCCCCGGCTCTTACCCTCCAAGAACAAACCAGCCCCAGATCTCCTGAGAGACCCTACAAGAACAAACCAGCCCCAGCTCTTACCCTACAGTAACAAACTAGCCCCAGAACTCCTGAGAGACCCTACAAGAAGCAGTGGGGGCAAAAAACCTATCTGGCTTTAAGATTAGACTCGATAATTTCATGGAGGAGATGGTATGATGGGATAACATGATTTTGACAATTCATTGATCTTTAACTATTCATGGTAAATAGGCCCAATGGCCTGTGATGGGATGTTAGATGGGGTGGGATCTGAGTTACTACAGAGAAGTCTTTCCTGGGTATCCGGCTGGTGAGTCTTGCCCACATGCTCCGGGTTCAGCTGATCGCCATATTTGGGGTTGGGAAGGAATTTTCCTCCAGGGCAGATTGGAAGAGGCCCTGGGGGTTTTCGCCTTCCTCTGTAGCATGGGGCACGGGTCACTTGCTGGAGGATTCTCTGCTCCTTGAAGTCTTTAAACCACGATTTGAGGACTTCAGTAGCTCAGACATAGGTGAGAGGTTTTTTGCAGGAGTGGGTGGGTGAGATTCTGTGGCCTGCGTTGTGCAGGAGGTCGGACTAGATGATCATAATGGTCCCTTCTGACCTTAATATCTATGAATCTATAAGAACAAACCAGCCCCAGCTCTTACCCTACAAAAACAAACCAGCCCCAGATCTTGAGAAACCCTACAAGAACAAACCAGCCCCAGATCTCCTGAGAGATCCTAAAAGAACAAATCAGCCCCAGCTCTTATTCTACAAGAATAAACCAGCCCCAGATCTCCTGAGAGACCCTACAAGAATAAACCAGCCCCAGATCTCCTGAGAGACCCTACAAGAATAAACCAGCCCCAGATCTCCTGAGAGACCCTACAAGAATAAACCAGCCCCAGATCTCCTGAGAGACCCTACAAGAATAAACCAGCCCCAGATCTCCTGAGAGACCCTACAAGAATAAACCAGCCCCAGATCTCCTGAGAAACCCTACAAGAACAAACCAGCCCCAGATCTCCTGAGAGACCCTACAAGAACAAAGCGACCCGGGTGCGTATCAAAGATGCTAGGATAACAAATGGGCCTATGTAGGACTGTGGGGCGCCCCTACAATAACAACCCGGCCCCAAATCTTATCGGAGACCCAACGGTAACCAAGTGGCCCGCGCAGCCCCAGCATTTCCGAGAGACCCTACAATATCCCCGGGGCTAACCCCCCCGTTGTGGGTCATGTCCCCGGGCGCAGGCTGGACACGAGCGACGGGGACGGGGCGTGGTGCCCGGCGGGGCCCGTTTATCCCAACGACGCCGAGTTCCTGGAGGTCGACCTGCGGCGTCTGCACTTCCTGACCCTGGTGGGCACCCAGGGCCGCCACGCCGGGGGCCACGGCAAGGAGTTTGCCCGGGGCTACCGCCTCCGCTACAGCCGTGACCAGCACCACTGGCTCGCCTGGCGGGACCGCTGGGGCAGCGAGGTAGGGGGAGGATGTGGGGAGGGGCAAAGGGGACAGACTGCTGGGGCAGCAGGGTGTGCGGGGAGGGGCATGGGAAGGGGAAGGGAGGCAGATGAGGGGGTGGAGGGGCAATGGGGCTGCGGGGGCGGGTGTGGTGAGGGGACAGCGGCAGGAGGGGTGGCAATGGAGGGAGGGGGGCAGTGAGTTGGGGAAGGTAGGTTCATGCCCAGGCTCCGTCATGCTGGACTTTCCCCTTCTCTCGCCACCCCCGTGACATCATAACTGTCGTCCTGTGATGTCACGGCTCCCTGTGACATCATTGTCTATGACCTCATGACCCTCTGTGAGGTCTCCTCAATGCGACTTTGACATCATGACTTGTCTGTAACACCAAAACCCCTTGTATGTCACATCATGCCCGCTTGTGACATCACAGTCATCTCTGTGATGTCATTGCCCCTTCAGACATAGTCATTGTCCACCTGCCTGTGACATCCTCCTACCATGTGACTCTGAGGACACCAGTCACGGTGGGGGTCACAGTGTTACAGGGATCATCCGGCTCCTGCAAGAGGGTGATGACATTACTCTAGGCTGTGATGTCACAATCCGACAACGCTGACATCAAATGGGCGGGGTGGAGGGTGGCAACACCATGGTGTCATGTGATGTTGTGCTGTGATGTGATAGGGCCCAGGGCTGTGATGTCTGGCCGTGGGGGAGGTCCCAATGGGGTGGGTGGGGCTGGCGCGAGGGGCGGGGCTCCGGCTCCGGGAGTGATTAACCCCTCCCGGCCCAGGTGATCTCTGGGAACGAGAACACCAACGAGGTGGTTCTGAAGGACCTGGGGCCGCCCATCATCGCCCGCTACGTGCGCTTCTACCCCCGCGCCGACCGCGTCATGAGCGTCTGCCTGCGCGTGGAGCTGTACGGCTGCATCTGGCGCGGTGAGGTTCCCTGCCCCCCACCCCCTACTTCGCTCTACCTTCCCGCCCCCCCCGCCCCACATCGTGTGGGTCAAGGTGGCTGACGCACATCCCTCTGTGTCTCCCGCTGCAGACGGGCTGCAGTCCTACACCGCCCCCCTGGGCCAGACCATGGTCCTCCAGTCGGAGCTTGTCTACCTCAACGACTCCACCTATGACGGCTACAGTGTCAGCAAGTGAGTTTATACTGCCCCCCATACCCGTCCCCCACCCCCACCCCCATTGATCCGCCCCTTCACACCCTACTCCACTCTCTGCTGGCCCTCCCACCCTTGTCCCCTGGCCCCCATCCCCACTGACTCCCATGTCCCCCCCTGGTGAACCCCCACCCAAACCCCTAAACAAACACTCTGCCGGCCCCTGACCCCCTGCCTGGTCCCCTAAACAATCCCCTTCCCCCTCAGCTAGATCTGAGAATGAGTGAGTAAATGGATAGGCAGGCCAGAGAATGAGTGGATGGATGTATCTGACAAGGTAGAACTGAAGATGGTTTGACGGATGAATGGAAAGATAGATCTGATGATGGATGGATGGATAGATAGACCTGAAAATGAATGGACCTGGTGGGCGGATGGATTGACCGGAAGGTGGAAGGATCTGGTGGGCGGATGGATAGATCAGATGGATCTGGTGGGTGGATGGATAGACCGGAAGATGGGTGGATCTGGTAGGTGGATGGTTGGATGGATCTGGTGACTAGATGAGTAGATGGGTGGATGGATCTGGTGGGTGGATGGATAGATTGGAAGATGGGTGTATTGACTTCTCCTGTAGGTCCCCCTTCCTGTTCCCCAGTGTACCAGCCTGATACATTGGTCTCCCCCATCTCACTCCCTCAGTGCCAGAACCCAGGAGTCCCAGCCAGTCCCCCTCCTATGGGTCTGGAGGGACCCCTGGGGGCCATCCCCCTCCCAGTGCAGCACCTGACTCAGGGCTGGTGGGGAGCTGGCATTACCCCTGTCCATGGTGCTATGTCTCCTCCTGGCAGACTGCAGTTTGGGGGGCTGGGGCAGCTGACGGATGGCGTGGTGGGGCTGGACGACTTCACCCAGACTAAGGAGCTGCGGGTCTGGCCGGGTTACGACTACGTGGGCTGGAGAAATGACTCCTTCCCCAAAGGCTACATGGAGATGGAGTTCGAGTTCGACAGCCTGCGGGCCTTCACTTACATGAAGGTACCGGGACACGGGGCCTGTCCCCTCTAGGTGGCACTGGCTGCGATCTGGCCCCAGGGCGGGGGACTGTCTGGCTCAGGTGGGTGGGGAATGGGATATGGGGCCTTTTCCCTCTATGGGGCTCCAGCTTCCATCCGGCCCCAGGACAGGGACTGGCTGGCTCAAGGGAATGGGGAATGGGACACGGGGCCTGTCCCCTCTATGGGGCGCCGGCTCCCATCCTGCCCCAGAGTGGAAGAACTGGCTGGCTCAAGGGTGCAGGAATGCGGGAATTTGCCCTCTATGGGGCGCTGGTGTCCTCTCCGTGGCTGACCCTCCTTCTTCCCCCAGGTCCACTGCAATAACATGCACACGCGGGGGGTGAGCATATTCCGGCAGGTGGATTGCAGGTTCAAACGCAGCCTCCCCACAGCCTGGGAGCCTGAACTCGTCTCCCACATGCTGGCCGTGGACGTCAAGGACCCCAGTGCCCGGTCAGTCACTGTGCCCCTGGAGGGGCACCTTGGGCGATTCCTACAATGCCACTTCCACTTCTCCAGCACTTGGATGCTCTTCAGTGAGATCGCCTTCCTCTCAGGTGAGTTGGGTTCGTTCGTTAGCTCATCCATTAATCAATTAGTTTGTTAGCTCATTTGTTCATTCAGGGTCTTTGGCAAATTTTTTTGTAGGTTCGCTCATTATTTATTTCATTAAATCTTTCATTAATTAGTCAGTCTTTCTTTTGTGAGTTTTTCCGTGTTTTCCTTCATTAGTTGGTTAGTTCGCTGGTTGGCTGGCTGGCTGATGGTTAGTTGACTTGTGGCCTGGTTGATTGGTTGTCTGGTGAATTTTGCTGGTTGGTCGGCTAGTTCATTGGTTAGCTGTTTGGTAAGCTTTTTGATTGGCTTGTTGGTTGGTTAGTTTAGTTCATTTGTTGGGTTCATTGGCTGGTCAGTTCCTTAATGAGTTGGTTGGTTGGCTTGTGCTTTG
The DNA here is from genome assembly GCF_965140285.1 of Lepidochelys kempii. NCBI lineage: Eukaryota > Metazoa > Chordata > Testudines > Cheloniidae > Lepidochelys > Lepidochelys kempii. The sequence goes on along the minus strand of NC_136393.1, from coordinate 48,841,298 downwards.
ATTGGTTGGTTATGCCATTGTTTAATGTGTTGGTTACTTTGGTTCATTTGTGGTGGGCTGGATGGTAGGTGGGTTAGTTGGTTGGTTGGTCATGTTGATTGGTGCATTGCTTTGTTGGTTCATTAGCTCTTTATTTTGTTCTTTCATTGATAGTTCTCTCACTCATTAATTAGTTGGTTCTTGTTGATGGTTAACTCACTGGTTCTTCTTTTACCCCCTCTCGTTCTTCAATTAGTGTGTTCCTGAGTTCATTCTTTCATTTGTCATCCATTCATTCGCTCCCTCTCTTTCCCCAGATGTGGTGGACAACGTGTCCATTTCTGGAACAAGCCACTGGCCCCCGATGGCTGGCCCCCGGCCCTCGGGCAGGGGTGCTGCAGCCCCCCCTGTTCTGGAAGACCCTGGCTCCCCACTTCACAGAGACACTGGGGTCACGTCCAACCTCACACTCCAGGGTAAGTTTCAGAGTAACAGTCACGTTAGTCTGTATTCGCAAAAAGAAAAGGAGTACTTGTGGCACCTTAGAGACTAACCAATTTATTTGAGCATAAGCTTTCGTGAGCTACAGCTCACTTCATCGGATGCATACAGGGTAAGCCACTCAGCAAGGGGTGGGACAGTGCACGCGGTTACTGTGGCCTTCTTCCCTGGGATCCGCCCACTGAGACTGGTCCCAAATTTTCTCCTTTTCTCTCTACATTTCAGACCTCGAGGTCCAAGGAGAGTCCAAATCTGGCCAGCCAATCGCCAAGGATGATAACAGCAATACCTCCATTCTGATTGGCTGCCTGGTGGCCATCATCCTGCTGCTATTGGTCGTCATCTTCCTCATCCTTTGGAGGCAATACTGGAAAAAGATCCTGGGGAAAGTAAGTGAGATGGGGCCAGGGGGCTGCAGGTTGGGATTGAGGGGCCCTGGCAGAGCTGGATAGGGATGTGAGTGTGTGTTATATTTGCCATTCGGTGGCATTACAGAGCATATACCTATATATTCCTTAACACGCTTGCTGCTCCTACATTTTGTGGGGCAGACATGAATCAGGACACCTGGGTTCTGGCCAAGCTCTGGGGGTTGGGATTGGGGTCTAATGGGTTACAGCAGCAGGGGCTGGGAGCCAGGACTCCTGGGTTCATTCCTTACCCTGGGTGGGGGGGGAGTGGGGTGTTGTGGTCAGTGTCAAGGGCTGGTGTGATCTCTCTGCTGCCCCCCTCAGGCCCAGCGGCGAATCTCCGACGATGACCTGACCGTGCACTTGTCGGTCCCGGGTGACACCATCGTCATCAACAACACGATGGGCTCCCAACGCCACTCGAACCGCTACGAGCGCATCCACTCGGGGGAGACCGAGTATCAGGAGCCCAGCCGTGCCCGCATGAAATTGCCCGAGCTTCCCCATGGTGCCGAGAACTCTGGTGAGGGGCAGGGAATCGGAGGGACCCACCAGCCATGCCATGGGGAGAGAGAGGATCCATCCAAGCATGGAGAGCCAAGGCCAAGGGGACAGGATGGTAGATGGAAGGGGTGGGAGAAAGAGGTGGATAGGTTGACAGGCAGATAGACAGATGGGTGGACAGGCAAATGGATGGATGACGAGATGGAGGGGTGGGTGGGTGGATGGACGGACGGACGGACAGGCGGATGACTGTATGGATTGATGGGTGGATGGATAGGTGCACAGACAGGAAAATGTGCAGATGGATGGCCATATGAGTGGATGGATGGATGGATAGACTGACGGGAGGATGAAGGGATGGATATATGGCTGGATGGTGGACCGGCGGATGAAGGGACTGATGGATGGACAAATAGGTGGATGCATGGATGACCACATGGATGGATGGGCTGACAGGTGGATGAATAAATAGGTGGATGGATGGATGATGGACAGGTGGATGAAGGGGCAGATGTCTGGATGATGGACAGATGGATGAAGGGATGGCGAGATGGATGGATAAATGGATGGATGGACATATGGACAGATGGAGGGATGAAGCGATAGATAGCAGGATGATTGGCTGACGGATCGAGGGAGAAATGGAGAAGTGGGCAGAAAAGGGAGGGAGGGAAAGGCAGAGACCAAGAAGTGGCGAGATGCAGGGATTTCAGGGGGTGGAGGAGGAAGAAAGAGCAGGAATGAGAGAGAGAGGGTCATGGAGAGTGTGAATGGGGAAGGGCCAGATGGAGGAAAGGAGGCCCGTGGCAGAGAGCAGGAGGGCTGCAGGAAGGGGACAGAGAAAGCCAGGAAGGAAAGATGGATGGAGGGAAAATCCATGGTGGGCAGAGAGATGGAAGGGGGAGGCAGCTTCCTCCCATGCCCCCTTCTCTGGTGCTGTCCCTCCCCCCTCAGCTGCAGATTTGGGACCCCCTCCCCCATCCTGCTGTGTTTACCCCTCCCATCACATCTCATCCTGTGTGTCCTCCCCCATCCATGGCCACAGAGAGTGACTGACGCCCGGCTCTGGGAGGGGAGTGGGGTCTAGTGCTTAGAGCCATGGGGCTGGGAGCCAGGACTCCTGGGTTCTATTGCCCCAGAGAAGGGGCCTGGCTTTATTACCCTCATGTGTCAGGAATGTCTGTCTCCCTTCCATTGTCTCGGGAAAGATGGGGTCTAAAGGGGAGGAGCATAATGCAGCCCCACCCCCTTCCCCATGCCCCACCCCTCTCGTGTGCGTCTGTCAGTCCGTTCTCATCCATCCGCTTGTCTCTCCCTCCCATCCCCGCCCCACATCCCCTTCTCCCGACAGCTCTGCTGCTCAACAACCCGGCCTATCGGCTCTTCCTGGCCACATACGCCCAGCCAATGGGAGGGCTCGCTCGCCCGCCAGCCGACGGGGCTAAGCCAATCAACACAGATGGTAAGGAGGGCGCCACGTGGCGGCCCGACCTGGGAGCGCAGCAGCTAGTGGGCTGCATTCCTCTGTCCCCCTCTAGGGGGCGCTCTCTGCTTCCCACCTGTCCGACCTTCCACCCTGTCTGCATGCATAACCCAGGTTGGCATTGACCCGTGGCCCTCTACTCCCATGAACCTCTCTGCTTTGGCTTATGGGACCGGGAGGGGTCGGGGCTTTGATAAGAGATAACATTGTACCTTCAGCTCTGCAGGACTCCTCATCCTGATGCCAGGATGCAGCTGGCTCTGGGGTGGGGCGCATTCACACATAACGACGCTGCAGAAGGATCCCTTGCCTGATATGCAACCGCTTCCGGGCTGGGGCAGCTGTTCATACATGGATCCCTTGTCTGGCATTGAGTTGCAGCCACCTCTGGAGTGGAGTGGCTGTTTATACAGAGATCCCACATCCGTCGCTGAGAGACAGCCAGTTCTTGGATGGGGCAGCTGTTTATACAGGGATCCCAGCACTGAGATGCAGCCAGCTCTGGGGTGGAGCATATCAGGGTCTCCCCACTGACAGGAACATCCCCGCTAACCCCCAGTCTCTTTGCCCCCCGCAGCCTGCAGCGGCGACTACATGGAACCAGACCCTGCCGGGGGCCAGGCCGCGGCGCAGAACAATGTCCCGCACTACGCCGAGGCAGACATTATCAACCTGCAGGGGGTGACGGGCGGGAACACCTACGCTGTGCCTGCTGTGGCCGTGGACGCGCTGGCCGGCAAGGACATGGCCCTGGGGGAGTTCCCCCGGGGGCGTCTCCTCTTCAAGGAGAAGCTAGGGGAGGGGCAGTTTGGAGAGGTGGGTCCCTGAACCCCATGCGCCGTCCTCCCTTCCCCGCCACCGTCCCAGCTTTCCGCCTGCTTTCACTTCGGCTCATTCTCCCATTGTGCCCTTCATGTTGTGCTTTCATCCGTTCTTCCATTCTTCATTCCTTTGGTCCTCCCCTGAGCCTTTCGTTCATTCCTCCGTCTGTTGGTTTTGCCACTCACGAGTTCAGCCTTTGCCTCGGGCACTCAGTCTTGTGTTCGTTTGCCCCTTTGGTCTTTCACTAATTTAGTCGTTCACTTGTTCGTTTATGCATTTGTCGGTTCCTTTGTTCTTTCTGTCGCTAGTGCAGTCGTTGCTCCTTTCAGTCTTCCCTTCATCCATTCATTCATTCGTGGTTTTATTCAGTTGGTAGTGATTTCCTTTTTATCATAACTTCATTCATGAGTTTGTACTTCCTTTGCCGTCTTCACTCATTTGTTTCTTCTTTCCTTCAGTCAGTAGTTTTTCTTTGTTCTTTTGTTTCTTTCATTCGTGCGTGTGTTCGTCTGTGCATTCGTTTATGCGTTATTTGATCCATTTGTTCTTTCATTCGTTTTCCTCCATTCTTTCGTTCGTTCCCTTGGTTCAGCCTCTCGTGTTATTTCATAATTCGTTCTTTTATTCTCTTCCCTTCTTCGTTCTTCTTTCTCTCTATCCATCTGTCCGTTCTCCCTCCAACCAGCCTTGACTCTTACTTTCTCACCTTCTCTGTCTATCTCTTTTCCCAACTCCCCTTTGTTTCTGTCTGTCTTTCTTGGTACACCTGTTTTCCCCTCCACACCTTCCTCCTCCTCTTTCCCCATCCCCGCTCTGAGGAAGCGGGGGGGGGGGGGGCTATTTTATAGGCGGAAGGATCTGGGAGGCTGCGATGAGTCCCAGGGAGGGTGTATTAGTGGGTGGGTTATGTGGCTGACCCTGCCAGGTGCTGATTGGCTGCTGCTCTCTACCCGCCCTCAGGTGCATCTCTGCGAGGTGGAAAGTCCCCAGGATCTGCCCATTCTGGAATTCCCATTCAACGTGCGCAAGGGGCGCCCCCTGCTGGTGGCCGTGAAAATCTTGCGCTCTGATGCTACCAAGAACGCCAGGTGAGTGCATGAGAGTTGTGGGGTGGGGGGGGGGAGAGGTGGGGGATGATGCTTGTGCAAATATGGAGGATCTCCGTGCACACGGGGGGAGTGATCGTGGAAACACAGGATCTCCTGCTGCAAAGGGAGAGTTCCTTGTGAGACCTCAGGCCATCCCTTGTGAGTGCAAGAGGAGGGACACGTGTGCAAACATGGCACGTCCCGATGCACAAGGAAGGATGCTTCTGTGACCTCAAACCATCTATTGTGAGTGCACAGGGAAGGGGGGGCAATTGTGCAAACACGGAATGTCCCATTGCATGGGGTGGATGCTTCTTACACCTCAGACCATCCACTGTGAGTGCACAAGAAGGGAATGCGCGTGCAAACTCAGAACATCCTGTTGTACTGGGGGAGACAGGTGTGTCACCAGAGACCTTCCTTTGCACAAGGCAGATGGTCGTTTCACCATGGCTCGCTCATCATGACTGCATGAGAAGGTAGCTTGTGGCCCCTTGGACTGTCCCATTGTGAGCATGCGACAGGGATGCATGTGCAACACCAGAATGTTGCACGAGGGGGATGCTTGTGCAGCCGTGGATTATTCCCTCGTGACAGAACGAGGAGTAATGGTCTCAAGTTGCAGTGGGGGAGGTTTAGATTGGATATTAGGAAAAACTTTTTCACTAAGAGGGTGGTGAAACACTGGAATGCGTTACCTAGGGAGGTGGTAGAATCTCCTTCCTTAGAGGTTTTTAAGGTCAGGCTTGACAAAGCCCTGGCTGGGATGATTTAACTGGGAATTGGTCCTGCTTTGAGCAGGGGGTTGGACTAGATGACCTTCTGGGGTCCCTTCCAACCCTGATATTCTATGATTCTATGATTCTATGAGTGCACCATGGGGTGCTGATGAGACCTTTGCCCCCACCCCAAGGAACGACTTCCTGAAGGAGGTGAAGATCATGTCACGGCTGAAGGACCCTAACATCGTGCGGCTGCTGGGCGTGTGTGTGCGGGACGACCCCCTGTGCATGATCACCGAGTACATGGAGAACGGGGACCTCAACCAGTTTCTCAGCAGCCACGAGCTGGAGGACAAGCTGGGGGGCAGCACCAGCGATGCCCCCACCATCAGGTACCCCCCGGTACTATCCCCAGGGCAGGCCAAGGAGGCCTAGCCCAGCCAACCCTGCACCCTGGTGTGGGGCTCGGGGGTCCCAGTGCATGCTGGGAATATCTGATGTTCCCTCCCTTTGTCTACCTCAGTGCATGCTGGGAATATCTCTGACGACATCCCTTCCCACTGCTCTTCTGCTCAGCTGCCCCAGTGCATGCTGGGAATATCTCTGACCTCTCCTCCTGTTCTGTTCAGCTACCCCACGCTGGTCCACGTGGCGGCTCAGATTGCCTCGGGGATGAAGTTTCTGGCCTCTCTCAATTTCGTGCACCGGGATCTGGCCACGCGCAATTGCCTGGTGGGGGAGGGCTTCACCATCAAGATCGCCGACTTTGGCATGAGCCGCAACCTCTACTCGGGGGACTACTACCGCATCCAGGGGCGCGCCGTGCTGCCCATCCGCTGGATGGCCTGGGAGTGCATCCTCATGGTGAGACCCGCCCCCCACCGGAGGCGGGGTCTTGTGCAGAGGGGGTGGGGCCTGGGGAAAGGGGTGGGGCTAGTGGAGGGAGGACTATGCCGGCATCCTGGGGCGCAGTGTGCAGCCCATTTGCTGGATGGCTTGAGAGTGCATCCTCCTGGGGGGGAGGGGGGGCTGTTGGGGAGAGAGGGCGGGGTCTAGGGGAGAAGGGAGGAGTGTAGAAGTGGGGAATGGACAGGGAGTGGGAAAAGGGAAAGCGGGGGAGTGTGGAAGGGGAGAAGGAGGAAGGGAGGGGAAAAGGGGAGTGTGGAAAGGAGAGAAGGTGAAAAGGCTGGAAGAGAGGGGGAAAGGGAGTGAATGGTGTGGGAGTGAGCAGAGGTGGCCCGGCCTGGGGAGCAGGGTAGGGAAGAGAGTGGAGGGGCCTGAGCAGGCTTGTCGGCTTCCTCCAGCTTCTGACCCACTGGCTCCTGGCAGGAGGTAATTTGTTTTAAACTGTGGAGTGCACCCTGGCAGGGAGGAAGGGCATCCCACAGTTTGAAAACCTCTGTGCTAAATGGGAAGCAGGAGTATGGCACATGACCCTGCGTGCCCCCCGCCCCCCACACATCAGCTCCAGGAGGCGCAAATATGCTTGCTTGCCCCGAGCGCTAAAATGCCTCATTACAGCTCCGAGGAGGAAAGAATTTGGGTAGGGAAAGGGGAATGGGGCAGGAGGAGGGAGCAGGGAAAGAGGACTGGGATGGGGGGGAAGAGTTCCATCTTGGGGTTTGTACACACACGCACTAACCCTGCCCCCCAATGCAGGGGAAGTTCACCACGGCCAGCGATGTCTGGGCCTTCGGGGTGACGCTCTGGGAGGTGCTGATGCTGTGTCAGGAGCAACCCTACAGCCAGCTCACCGACGAGCAGGTCATCGAGAATGCTGGGCAGTTCTTCCGGGACCAGGGCGAGCAGGTACTGGAGACAGGGCATTCCCACCCCCCCCGGGACGCCAGTTCCCATCCGGTTCCTGGCATTGGAATGGCTGGTTCAGGGGGGCAGGGGAATGGGACATGGGGTCTTTCCCCTCTAGGGGGCACTGGCTTCCCTCCAGCTCCAGGGTTGACTCAGGGCGTGGAAATTGGGCCTGTACCCTCTAGGAGGTTGTGACATCCCCCAGGGTACAACCTGGACTGTGGCATCTCTGCACCCCCTCAGCTCAGGGGAGCCCCTCCAGACTTTGCCCTCACACAGTCATCAGCATGTGAAGTCGCACCCAGCAAAGTTACACGAATCCTCTCCCAGCCACTCATGAATAGTACACGGGGAGACACCCACAAATACCCGCAGCCCCAGCCTTGCACCCTAGAAATGTGAGTCTTCTCCCCGCTCCCACACAAATACACAGTTCAATTATTCTTCTCTTTGTCTTCCAAATGATCTGCTGTCCATGTGTCAAAATGGTAATGCCCTTATTTTATATCCTCCTCCTCTCCTTGAGGAACATCCCCCCACCTGCCCTGCTGGGGTGTAGACAAAGCAGTCCCCTGTGTATGTGAGGTTCGAAGCATCTCTCAGGTGAATTGTACATTTCTTGCTTGCACCTTCTGGTTCGTGACATTTGGGGTGACGTGCAAGGCCTTTGTTTACAATCCCTTGTGATTTCTGAGAAGCTAGTCTGTGGGCATTTGCCAGACTCACAATATGTTTCAGTAACAAACATGTAGCAAAATCTCAGTTTACAATCACACACACAGCTTTTAATGGGACAATGATGTTCAGCAAGTTATGACTTTTCAAATGATACCTCTCAAGGCATACTTGGTAATATATCATAACCATATACAAGGGGTGAATATGGAGGTACACTATGTCACAGGTGTGCTGGCTCTGATCTGGCACCAGGGCGGGACAGCTGGCTGGCTTGTGGGATAGGCACTCACTGACCCCTCTCTGCCCCCAGATATACCTGTCCCGGCCCCCTGCCTGCCCCCTGGCTCTCTATGAGGTGATGCTGCGCTGCTGGGTCCGCGAGTCCAAGGACCGTCCCTCCTTCCAGCACATCCACCGCTTCCTGTCTGAGGACGCCCTCAACATGGTGTGAGCCAAGCTGAGCAGAGGGGGCACCAGCCCATGTGGACCCCCAGGCATCAGCTTCTATTCTGCATCTCTCCAGCTACAGCTGTGGGTCGTCTGTGCAGGAGCTTGGGTGGGGAGCTGGATCTGGGAACTGGAAGCTTCTCTACTGGGGCGTCTTAAGGGGCATCTGTCCTTGTGTCTGGCCCTACCTCTATCTGTCCATCCCTGGCTGGCCAGCCTGCCTGCCACTCTAGCTAGCTAGCTCACTTCTCTCTCCAGGCATTCCTGACCCTTTCTATCGATACATTTCTTCTTCTCTCTATCTATTCATCCTTTTTTCATTATCCCACTCTCTCTTTCTCTCACTCATTCACACACAGACTCCATGTCCCTCTCTCACTTTCTCTCTTGTCACCATCTCTCATCCCCTCTACGTCTCTCAATCCCTCTTTCTCTCACTCCCTTTTTTCCCATCTACCCTTCCTTGCTCCTTACTCCTCCCTTCCCTCATTCCCTCTTTTACTCTTCCCCTCTGTATCCCTTGGAGGCTGTTTCTTTCTTTCTTCCCCACTGCCGTCCTGCAGCGGGGATGACTCCAAAAGGGACTTGGCAGAACTGGCTTTGGGGATCAGACTTCTGTATTATTTTAATTTCACTTGGACTGGACTAACACTGGGGGGAAAATAGTGCCTTGGTGTCATGGCACTGGGGTGAACTGAACACTGGATGTAGGAGTTGCTACTGACATGGACAGGGGAAGGGAGGGGTGGGGCGAAGGGACGGGACAACAATGAAATAGCCTGGAGGCAACCAGGCCACCCTCAGAGGAGGGAGACTGGTCGAGAGGGGGCCGGTGATCTGCTCTAACAAAGCAAGAGACACTGTTTGTTCTAGCAGGGCCAGATCCCCAGCTGATGCCGTCAACATCAGTGCAACTGCTGCTGGTTGGCACCAGCTGGGGATCCAGGCATCATTGTTTGTAATTTAATTTTTACTTCCTCCTGAGACTTGGAGCAAGAGATTGTAGATAACATACTACAGAGTCTGGGGGCAGTGAGATTTTCACTGGTGACTAGTGTTTTAGGGTGCATTCATTTTTGTAGAGGGGAAGAGGCACAACGCCAAAGGGCCTTCTCAGAAAATCTGCCTTTAAGGTGCGAAATCACTAATCACTTTGCAAAGTCTTGAGCTGAGCTTCCCAAAGGAGGTGAAGGTGAGTGAAGTGCTCATAGAAATGAATGAGCTTTTGAGCACTAAATTTCCTTAGACTTCTCTGAAATCCCCTGACATATAAATAAATGTCGTAACAATAAATTGGTTAGTCTCTAAGGTGCCACAAGTCCTCCTTTTCTTTTTGCGAATACAGACTAACATGGCTGCTACTCTGAAACCGGTCATATTTTTGTTTCCAAGGAGTAAATATTGGTGACTATGATATAGATTTAATGATTTGGATGTGTATGTTTTTGTCTCTCTCCACCCACACACAACCCTGTCAAATGCTTTTTATTCATTTTTTAAATTCCTTGCTAATCTTGGTAGTTTTTTCTTCTTTTTTACTATTGTTATTTGGAAACGGGATCTGTACATATTTGGCGAGTAGAGAAAAAAAGATTTTTACACTAATATATAGATTTTTGTTGTTGTTGTTTAGTTGTTTCCTTTTATGTGGTGAATAAAAGCTTTGCATTTTCTATACCTGTGTCCTTGAAGTTGCTTTCCTCATAAAAAGTTGTGGGAATTAGGTTGTAAAGTTTTGTCAGACAAACTTGATACTGTTTTTTGATGATTTCACAACTTTGGTTGGTTGATCTATATATACAATGCTGAGAAAGGTAACTCTGTTGACGTAATACAATAAGACTTTTGTACCACACAACATCCCAATTAAAAAAATTAGCACTCTGAAAAGATCAATGCAGCCCACATGAAATGGGTAAAAATTGAGATACTGATAAATCTCAAGACATAGTTTTCAATGGGAAATCATTATTGAATGAGGGAGTGTCTAATTGGATTTGTTCTGGGACTTACACTATTCAGTTTGAGGGGGCAATGCAGCCCTCCGTCCGCAAACTACGCCCATGTAAAAAAGTGGGCAGGCATGGTCCCCCCCGACCTCCCCGGTTCCGGCACCCCTGGTTTCAGTAAACAGCCACAAGGACGATTCCAGGTTTGGAAAACTTGCATTATAGTGACAGACTAAACAAGCCCGATCTATTTAGTTTATCCAGGAGAAGGTTAAGAGGTGATTTGATCATGGCCCACATGGGGCGAAAATTGAGTGCAGAAGGCTTTTTAATCTAGTAGACAAAGATAGAATGAGATTCAATGGCTGGAATTTGAAGCTAGGCACATTCAGCTTACAAAAAGAGTGCAATGATTTAAGAGGGAGGGTAATTAATGACTGGAACAACTTACTTAGGAACCTTGTGGATTCCTAATTCCCTGGAGTCTGTAAATCAAGATAAAATTGGTCTTATCCAAAATACATTCTAGCTCAACCACCAGATACGGGCTGGATGCCAGAATTGCTGGGTGAGCTCCTCTGGCGTGGGTAGGAATGCACGAATGAATGTTGCATCAGGTTGGGATGGGACCTGGATCCAAACGGGGAAAGAAGAGAGGTGGCTATTTAGAAAAGAAAGTAGTGAAGAAAGGAGTAACCGAGTGAGAATGAAAGTCAGTGCGGCTTGGGAGGGGACCTTGGGTACTACAGGCTACAAAATGGGAGAAAAAGGGATGGAAGGAAGGGAAAAGAAGGCAGGACTGGCCTCGGGGGTGGGCCACCCGGGCGACTGCCCAGGGCGCTGCGGTCGGGGGGGTCACCATGTGGCAGTGCGTTGCTCCCCGCTGCTCTCCTGCCCTCCCCTTATGCAGCCCAGGTGGGGAAAGTGACCTGGATGCCGGGAGCCCTGACTGTCACACCTCGCGCCCCTCCTCACAGCCCCCTGGGGGGCGTGGAGGAGCCGCGTTCCGGGGAGCGAACAGCAGGGCATCCATGTATCCAGGTCAGTTTCCCCATGTGGGCGCAGCATGGGGGGGGGGGGTTGGGTAAAGGGGGGAGTGCAGGGATTAGGGGCACGGGATGGGGTGCAGGGATTAAAGATGCAGGGGGCACAATACAGGGATTGGGGCACAGGGTGCAGGGGAAGTGCGGGGATTAGGGGTGCAGGGGTTAGAGGGTGAAGGGAGGGCGGGGAGCCAGGGGCAATGGGGTGCACCCACGGGGGCTGGAGCAATTTTGGGGGGCACTGCACACACACGGGCCGGGGGGCCAAAAAACAAGTTCACCCCGGGTGCCATTTTCCCTTATGCCGGCCCTGAAAGAAGGAAAGCGAAGGAACAAAGGAATGAAAGAAGGAGAGAGAGAGAATGCAAACTGGTGGGTTGGAGAACCCGTTACAAGCTGGGAAAAGGGGAATGGCGAACAAAGAAAGAATCCAAGCAAAGGGAACAAGAAAAGGAAGAGTCCAGGAACAAACGAATGAGAGAAGGACCTGGAAGGTTGCTGCCGGTTGGCAGGACCCAGCTCCAAACTAGGGGGAAAAGGGCTGGAAGGAGAGACGGAGCAAATACAGGTAGATGGCAGCAGGCAGGGAGGGGACCCAGTCACAAAACTGAGGCTGGAGGGATGGAGGCAGATGGGGGAAGAAAAAGAGAAAGTGGCTGAAAGTCAGTAGGACCTGGCTCCCCACAGGAGCGGGCGGGCGAGAATGGGGAGGAAAGAGAGAAAGAAAATGAACAGATGAGAGTTGCTGCAGGGTGGGAAGACCTGGTTCAGAGCTGGGGAGCAGGCCAGGAACTGGGGAGAGGGGGGTGGGGTGGAGAAGAGAGACTGAAAAGAGGGGAGTGGAAAAACAAACAGATGAAAAGCAAGTTGCAGCCAGTTAGGAGGGACCCTGTAAACTGAGCAGCAGGAGACTGTGGGTGTGGGTGGGGTGGGGTGGGGCGGAGGGAGCAGGGGTCACGTCATACCTCAGAGCACGACTGCACCCTACTGGTGGAAACCCTCATTGCAGCCTCTGCTCCAGGAGGGATTAGGGGTGTAGAAAGCGGCTGTACCTTGTACCCCCCCCCGACCCCTGTACACATTGGTTTAGGGAGAGGTTGGATGGGGGTAGAGCAGGTGAGCCAGGACTCCTGGGTTCTCTCCCCAGCTCTGGGAGTGGGGTCTAGTGGTTAGAGTGGGGGGGGGGGCTGGGAGCCAGGACTCCTGGGTTCTCTCCCCAGCTGTGGGAAGGGAGTGGGGTCCAGTGGTTACAGCTGGGAGCCAGGACTCCTGGGTTCTCTCCCCAGCTGTGGGAGGGGAGTGGGGTCCAGTGGTTACAGCTGGGAGCCAGGACTCCTGGGTTCTCTCCCCAGCTCTGGGAGTGGGGTCCAGTGGTTAGAGCGGGGGGGTGTGGGGGCTGGGAGCCAGGACTCCTGGGTTCTCTCCCCAGCTGTGGGAGGGGAGTGGGGTCCAGTGGTTAGAGCGGGGGGTGGGGGCTGGGAGCCGGGACTCCTGGGTTCTCTCCCCAGCTGTGGGAGGGGAGTGGGGTCCAGTGGTTAGAGCGGGGGGTGGGGGCTGGGAGCCAGGACTCCTGGGTTCTCTCCCCAGCTGTGGGAGGGGAGTGGGGTCCAGTGGTTAGAGCGGGGGGTGGGGGTGGGGGCTGGATGCCAGGACTCCTGGGTTCTCTCCCCAGCTGTGGGAGGGGAGTGGGGTCCAGTGGTTACGGCTGGGAGCCAGGACTCCTGGGTTCTCTCCCCAGCTCTGGGAGTGGGGTCCAGTGGTTAGAGCGGGGGGGTGTGGGGGCTGGGAGCCAGGACTCCTGGGTTCTCTCCCCAGCTGTGGGAGGGGAGTGGGGTCCAGTGGTTAGAGCGGGGGGTGGGGGCTGGGAGCCAGGACTCCTGGATTCTCTCCCCAGCTGTGGGAGGGGAGTGGGGTCCAGTGGTTACAGCTGGGAGCCAGGACTCCTGGGTTCTCTCCCCAGCTGTGGGAGGGGAGTGGGGTCCAGTGGTTACAGCTGGGAGCCAGGACTCCTGGGTTCTCTCCCCAGCTGTGGGAGGGGAGGGGAGTGGGGTCCAGTGGTTACAGCTGGGAGCCAGGACTCCTGGGTTCTCTCCCCAGCTCTGGGAGGGGAGTGGGGACTAGTGGGTTAGAGCCGGGGAGGGCCAGGACTCCTGGGTTCTCTCCCCAGCTCTGGACATTGTTTCTGACTTATGCAAACAAAAGAAGCTGAACTTTGGAGCGCCGGCGGAAGCGTGCGAGGCGGTGACAGCTGCCGGGCTCTCCCTTTCCTCTGGCAGGGCGGTGTACATGTGTGTGCGGGAAACGAAAGCAAAAGCCCCGGGGCCCGTGGCTCCGCCCGGCCGGGGGACATTTCAGGGCGCGGGGCTGGGATGGCGTCTGCTCTGGACGCGTCCAGCCTGGCCGAGGACCTGCTCTGCCCCATCTGCCTGTCCCTGTTCCGGGACCCCCGCATGCTGGAGTGCGGACACAGCTTCTGCGCCGCCTGCCTGGAGCCCTGCGTCCCCAAGGGGCAGGGCCGGGGGCTGTGCCCCGAGTGCCGGCACCCCTTCGCCCTGCGCCGGGTGGCCACCAACTGGGCCCTGTGCAGCCTGGCGGAGAAAGCCCGGCTGCTCAAACTGGACGAGGGGGCCCAGCCGGGCGGAAAAGGGTCCGGATGGTCCATCTGCCTGGAGCACGAGGAGCCGCTCAAACTCTTCTGCAGCCAGGACGAGGGGCCCGTGTGCGTGATCTGCCGGGACCTGCCCCAGCACCGCGGCCACGACTTCCTGCCCATCAAAAACGCCGTCCAGAAATATCAGGTGAGGGCCCGGATGCCTGGGTTCTCTGAGTGGGGAGCAGGGTCTAGTGGTTAGAGCGGGGGTGTGTGTGTGAGAACCAGGATGCCTGGGTTCTCTGAGTGGGGAGCAGGGTCTAGTGGTTAGAGCGGGGGTGAGTGTGTGAGAACAGGATGCCTGGGTTCTCTGAGTGGGGAGCAGGGTCTAGTGGTTAGAGTAGGGGGGCCTGAGAGCCAGGACAGCTGGGTTCTCTGGGAGGGGAGTGGGGTTTAGTGGTTAGAGCGGGAGGCCTGAGAGCCAGGACACCTGGGTTCCCTGGGAGGGGAATGGGGTTTAGTGGTTAGAGCAGAGGGTCTGAGAACCAGGACGCCTGGGTTCTTGGAGTGGGGAGCAGGGTCTCGTGGTTAGAGCAGGGGGGCTGGGAGCCAGGATGCCTGGGTTCTCTGGGAGTGGAGTGGGGTTTAGTGGTTAGAGTGGGGGGGAGGTCTGAGAACCAGGACGCCTGGGTTCTCTGAGTGGGGAGCAGGGTCTAGTGGTTAGAGGGGGGGAGGGAGCTGAGAGCCAGGAAGCCTGGGTTCTCTGGGAGTGGGATCTACTGGGTTGGAAGATAGAGGTTGGACGTGAGGACTCCTGGATTCTATCCCCGGCTCTGGGAGGGGAATTTGGGGTCTAAGTAGATCAAACTAGGCTGGGGGACGCTCCCGGACTCTGTCCCGAGCACAGCTCCTGTCTTGTTACATCAGCTGGGGGGCCAGTTCATTATGGGGGGACTCCTCGCTGTGTCACTGGAGAATGGGTCTGAAATCAAGATGCAATTCAATAAAGACGCGGGCAATGTACTACACTCGGAAGGAAAAAATCAAATGCACGGCTGCAAATCCGGGAACGACAGGCCAGGTGGTCGAGCTGCTGGAAAGGGACTGGGGGGTCCAGTGGCTCACAAACTGAAGATGAGTCACCAAGGTGATGCGGCTGCAAAAGAGGCTGATCGTCTGGGGTGTGTGAACGGGTGTCGTATGTAAGACGCGGGAGGTCGTTGTCCTGCTCGATTCGGCCCTGGTGAGGCCTCAGCTGCCATGTTGCATCCAGTTCTGGGCGCTGCCCCTGAGGAAAGACGTCGACGAACTGGAGAGAGTCCAGAGGGGAGCAACGAAAATGATCAAAGGTTGAGAAAACCTGACCTGTGAGGAAAGGGTAAAAAACCCTCGCTGACGGGTGGGTTTCTCTGCCGCACAGGACAAGCTGAAGGCATCTCTCGTCCCCCTGAAGGACAATCTGAATTCAGTCACTGAGGACCAGCGCCGCCAGCAGGAGAACATAGCAGAGCTGGAGGTATTGCCAAAATCCCCCTCATATGGTCCCGAGATTGGGTCAGGCTTTAACCTACATTTACAGTGTGGGCTCGCTGTCACCTCCTACTGGCTGGACCATGGCTATAGGCCTAGGAGAGCGATGCCACATACCCTAGTGCAGGGGTGGGCAAACGACGGCCCGTGGGCCACATCCGGCCCGCCAACCGATTTAATCCGGCCCTCCAGCCCCTGCTGGGGGTCTGTGGCTTGCCCTGCTCCAACCGGGGAGCGGGGTCGGGGTCCACTCCACGCACGCATGCCGTGGCTCCCGGAAGCAGTGGCCTGTCCCCCCTCCGGCTCCTACGTTTAGGGGAAGCCAGGGGGCTCTGCGTGCTGCCCCTGCCCCAAGCGCCGCCCCCGCAATTTCCATTGGCCACGCCGCTGCTTCCGGAAGCTGCTTGAGGTAAGCGCCACCCAGAGCCTGCACCCCTGAGCCCGTCCCGTGCCCCAGCCACCCTCCAAACCCCTTGGTCCCAGCCTAGAGCACCCTCCTGCACCCCAAACTCCTGATACCCAGCCCCACCCCAGAGCCAGCACCCCCAGCTGGAGCCCCCCCCCCACACCTCAACCCCATGGCCCAGCCCGGAGGCCCCTCTCACACCCTGAAATCCTTATTTCTGGCCCCACCCCAGAGCCTGTACCCCCAGCCAGAGCCCTCGCCCCCTCCCACACACCAACCCCAATTTTGTGAGCATTCATAGCCCACCATACAATTTCCACACCCAGATGTGGCCCTCGGGCCAAAAATTTTGCCCACCTCTGCCCTCGTGGCTCGAGCACTGGCAAGGAATTCAGGACACCTGGGTTCTATTCCTGGCTCTGCCGCGGGATGACCTTGGGCCAGTCATTGCCCCAATCCGTGCCTCAGTTTCCCTACCTGTCAGACAGGGATTATGACACTGACTTCCTTCGGAAAACCCCCTTTTGAAAAATCAGCCTTTCCCACAAGTCTGGTTTTTGATGAATGCTCGTTAATGACAGGCCAGTAGCCAGGACTCAGGATTACAGAGCAGACCCCAGATGTTGGCAGAGCCAGGAAAACTTGTCAGGGGCTGCTAGATCTGAGGATGAAAAGTGCTAGGTATTATTATTGTTAGGAGTCAGTGACTGTCCCTAAATTAACATGGCCTGGCCCTTTAGCTCACCTTCCCCGCCAAACGTTTCCTGATTTAGGAGATTTGTCATGTCCAAACCCTGTTTCACACACAATTTCTATTTTTCCAAATTTTTCTATAAAAAACATTTTGTCAAATAAATTCCCATCTCACTCCATTTTCCTGTGCTCACCCTCCCAGCTCCCCTGTGAGGTAGGGAAGTGCAGTTCTCCCCACTGTACAGTTGGGGAAACTGAGGGACCGGTCATCCTGCCTCCTGCAAATGCTCCGTCGGTGGTGTGTTTTGAACCTTCTGCTGGTTTCTCCACCCTCTGCAGAGCTATGCCCAGGACCTCTTGGGCTATATCACCGAGGAGTTTGAGGTTCTCCATCAGATCCTGCAGGAGAAGGAGCAGGGCATGAAAGAGACTGTGGGGAGGTTGAAGGAGGAGAACCGGGCGGAGATGGAGGAGAGGCTGAAGGAGCTGGATGAAGAAGTGACCTTTCGTAGCGAGACCCTGTCCATGGCCCGGGTGGGGCTGGACACCTCAGATCCCACAGCCTTCCTCAGGGTGAGGCGGGATTTCATCTGCCAGGAGATGGGAACATGGCTGGGAGGCGCTACATGATGGAGCTGTGGGATGGGAGATTGTGTAATGGGGCTGGGAGCCAGGACTCCTGGGTTCTCTCCCCAGCTCTGGGAGGGGAGTGGGGTCTAGTGGGTTAGAGCAGCGGGGCTGGGAGTCAGGACTCCTGGAGTCTCTGGGAGGGGAACAGGCTGTCAAGGCAGAAGCAGGTTAGGGGTGATGGGCAGGTGTATGGCATGAGGAACATGCAGAAGAAGGAGTAGGGAGGGAAAGCAGCTGGAGACAGTAGTGGTTGGATGAGGCAGGGGTGGGAATTGGGGCTGAGCAGGGGGAGCTGGGAAAGGGCTGTCCCATAGGGCTGGTATCTCACCCACAACGGGGCATGGAGTGTTACTGTGGAGGGTAGTTCCAGGAGTCAATCCTGTCTCTTTCTCCCTAATCTAGGGCATCAAGGAGCTGATGAGAAGGTGAGTGTGTCCCCATCCCTCCCCCCACTTCCTTTTTAGGGCTACTGTTTTGGTCTGCGTGTTCCTCTCTTTGTGACACACACGCACAATCACACATGGAGTCCCACAGAGATCTGTACACACACACACACAATTGCACATGGCGTCACACACACGTCCGCCCTCACACACAGAGATCCGTATGTGTGCGCATACACACAGAGATCCGTACGTGCGCAGAGAGAGAGAGATCTGTGTGCACACACACAGGTGGCTGCTGTAGTAGATTTCTCTCTTTGTAGAGTCCGGGAGGATCAGTCAAGCCACGATGAGGAGGAGGAAGAGGATGGTGCAAGTGATGAAGGGTCCAGTGGCGATGAAGATGATTCGACTGATGAAGATGAAAATGTGGCTAATGGCGAGGAGGAGGAAGGAGATGAAGATGATGCTAATGGCGAGGAGGAGGAGGAAGATGAAGATGGGGATATCGTTGCTGTGGACCCAGCTCTCGAGGAATTCAAGGAATCGCTGGACTTTGAGGCCTGGCAGAAAATGCTGGGGACCATCCAAGCAGGTCAGGCTGGTTTCTCACCCTTATCCTTGTGACGGGTTGTCACCCCCCGGACTGCAGTTTGGGAGCCGTGGGAACTGCTGTGACCCTAACCATTTAACTGGGCTGGCCCTTCTCACGCGGGTCTGCTGGTGACTCAGCCAGCCTTTCCAGGCCCTGTTATCACCCTGCATGACAGCAGGTGGTGCCATGCACACAGCTGAGCTACCTGAATGCTTTACCTAAGCCACTCAAGGACATACAGGAGACAGGAGCCAATTTCCCAGCTCCCCAGCCCTGCACCCTTGCTGGTGTATGAACCCAGAATTATACTGTCTTGCACTGCATGGGGATCTGTACAATGCAAGCTCATTAATATAGTTTGCTTTCCCCTCGATGTGGGAAAGATATGCACAACAAGCCTGTGTCCACCAAGCTGAGATTTTCCCAGGCACTTCACTTCAAGACACACTGGTTAAGATAAAACCTTAAAACAAGTGTATTAACTGCAGAAGGAGAGATTTTAAGGGATTATAAGTGACAGCAAACAGATCAAAGCAGATTACCTGGTAAATAAACAAAAACACAAGCTAAGCTTAATATACTAGATCGATAGGATTTGAATTAGCCATATCTCACCCTGACTGACGGTACAAGCAGGCTTGCAGATTCTTAAGGCACAAGCCACATCTGCCTGGCAGCCTCGGTTCCCCTCCCCCATTCCAAGTCCTTTGTCTTCCAGAGCTTCTTTCAGGTGTTGAGTTGTGGGGGAGTGAAGACCAGTCATGATGTCACGCCCCACCTCATATAGTCTCTCCACACAGCGGGAACCCCTTTGTTTCAAGCTAAATTCCCAGCCTGGTTTGTGGCAGAATACAGGCACCAAACTGGAGTTTAGTGTCATGTGGTCTGGTCACATGCCCTTGCTGGGGCATAGAAGCCATTACTCATAGGCTGGCTGAAACGTTTATAGGAAGGCTAAGCTCTTCTGTGGTCCATTGTCTTTGTTGATGAGCCATCAGCACTGCCTAGCGTCTTCATTGTTGTACCTGGAAGGCTAGTTGTGGGTGTTACCCAGGGTAAGCCCATTTGAAATACAGCTACACAGTCAATATTCATAACTTCAGATACACAAATGATACATGCATACAAATAGGATAATCATATCCAGCAAATAGCAACTTTTCATAGAGACCTCACAGGACACATCTTGTACAAAATACATCATAATTATGTCATAATCATGCCACTATGATGAATATGGGGTGCAGTGTCACAGTCCTACCTTTAGGAGACACCGTGGGGGAGCCAAGATTCACCCCTGAGGTGGCTGCATCTCAGTGCTGGGCGAGCCATGCCCGTGTGGTGTTGCTGTGCGGCTGTTACCCAGATGCCCTGCCCCAGAGCTGGCTGCAACCCTGACTGAGGCAAGCCATTCCCATGTTGTGTCGCTGTGTGGCTGTTACCCAGCTGCCCCACCCCAGAGCTGGCTGCATCTCTGCAAGGTATCAATATTCAACTATTTTTCTTTTCTAGACACAGTCCATGATGGATCTATCACGTGGCACTGACGACCACCTGGGATGCATCTGTGCAGATGATCCCAGCCCTCAGAGATTCGGATTCAGAGGAAAAGCTGCCATATATTTTGAGGGGGGAGATTTGGTGGAGAGTGAAGCCACCAGGATCCAGCCTCTCTAGCCTGCCAGTGTGAGAGACAAGCCATGGAAATGTACCTGGGTTGCCCAGCAGGCAGGACACCGTCATTTCATTGCGTGTTGCATGAGTAGCTGATTTTATCGAGTCTTTGGACGATATTAACCTGGTTACGAGGACATTTTCAAAGTGTATGAATCAAATAAACCAGAGCTCAGAACAGAACCCAGGAGTCCTGGCTCCGAGCCCCCCCCTGCTCCCACCCACTAGCCCCCGCTTCCCCTCCCAGAGCTGGGGATAGAATACATGAGTCCTGGCTCCCAGGCTTCACAGCCTGCTGTGGGGCAGTTTCAGGAAGGGGGGAGGAGGTGTTTGCTCAGTCTGTCCCCCAAAATGACTTCACCATGACCCCCCCTCCCCCCGCACATTGTCTGCACAGCCAGGGCAGCTGGCAGAGCCAATCACGGAGGTGCATAGTCATTTCCAGCAGCCCTGGAGAGGCGAGGGTTAATGGGAGGAATGGTGAAAACAAAGCGGTGCTGAGTCAGGGCTGGGGGGTGGGGGGGAAGGCAGGAGGCAGGCACCTTGCAGCCCCAGGAGGAATCGCTGAGTCAGCAGAGGAGGCGGGTCCTGTTGCAGCTGCAGCCTGACCACATTGCACTGCAGCCGGCTCCAGTGCCTCTGGGTTTGGGGGCAGAGACAGGGCAGCCCAGCCCCGGGGAGAAGGGACGTCCCGGCCCAGCAAGGACCCAGCCCCCGGGAGAAGGGACGTCCCGGCCCAGCAAGGACCCAGCCCCGGGGAGAAGGGACGTCCCGGCCCAGCAAGGACCCAGCCCCGGGGAGAAGGGACGCCCCGGCCCAGCGGCGTCCCGGCCCCGGGGAGAAGGGACGCCCCGGCCCAGCGGCGTCCCGGCCCCGGGGAGAAGGGACGTCCCCATCCCGTGATGGCCTCAATTAGGGAAATCTCCAGTTTCACGGAGGACCTGCTCTGCCCCATCTGCCTGTCCCTGTTCCGGGACCCCCGCATGCTGGAGTGCGGACACAGCTTCTGCGCTGCCTGCCTGGAGCCCTGCGTCCCCAAGGGGCAGCGCCGGGGGCTGTGCCCCGAGTGCCGGCACCCCTTCGCCCTGCGCCGGGTGGCCCTCAACCGGGCCCTGTGCAGCCTGGCGGAGAAAGCCCGGCTGCTCAAACTGGACGAGGGGGCCCAGGCGGGCGGAGGCGGGAGCTGGTATTTCTGCGCAGAGCACGAGGAGCCGCTCAAACTCTTCTGCAGCCAGGACGAGGGGCCCGTGTGCGTGATCTGCCGGGACCTGCCCCAGCACCGCGGCCACGACTTCCTGCCCATCAAAAACGCCGTCCAGAAATATCAGGTGAGGGCCCGGATGCCTGGGTTCTCTGGGAGAAGAGTGGGGTTCAGAGGTTGGGGGGAGGGAGGGCGGAACCAGGACTCCTGGGTTCCCTAGGCAGGGTCTCGTGGGTTCAATTCTGCCCACCCCAGCTGGCCTCCGGCTGCTTCCCAGCCCAGCCTTTAATTCTGCCACTTCAAGCCCCATGTGAACCCAGTGCCCCCATCCCCACATCAGAGCTTTCTGGGCCCCCCACCCCAGAGACAAGTCGAGACCCACATCAGTGCTGATCACGATCAGCCACGTGTCAGTCCTGCCCCCACCCTGCACTTCGTCCCTCCCCCTCCCAGGGCTTGTGTTAGGGGGGGGTGTGTGTGTGTGGATTGACGCATTGTTCATGGGGGGGGCAGGGGGAGTGGCTCATCAAGGGGGAGGGGGGAGTGAACAGGCCCATTACTCTGTGGGGGGGGAGTGGACTGACTCATTGTTCATGGGGGGGGGACACGGGGACAGGGGGTGGCTCATCAAGGGGGAGGGGGGAGTGAACAGGCCCATTACTCTGTGGGGGGGGAGTGGACTGACTCATTGTTCATCGGGGGGGGGACACGGGGACAGGGGGTGGCTCATCAAGGGGGAGGGGGGAGTGAACAGGCCCATTACTCTGTGGGGGGGGAGTGGACTGACTCATTGTTCATCGGGGGGGGGACACGGGGACAGGGGGTGGCTCATCAAGGGGGAGGGGGGAGTGAACAGGCCCATTACTCTGCGGGGGGGGGGGGAGTGGACTGGCCCATTGTTCACAGGGGGAGGGGGGAAGCAGACTGACTCATTGCTCTCAGGGGGGAGTGGACTGACCCACTACTCACGGATAAGAGGGGAGTGGACTGACCCATTGCTCACAGGGGAAGAGGGGAGAGAGGACTGACCTCTTGCTCATAGTAGGAAGTGGACTGATCTATTGTTAACAGGAGAGGGTGGGAGTGGACTGACCTATTGTGAGGGGGGTGAGAGCAGTCTGACCCATTGCTCCCAGCGTGGTGGGGGGAGCGGACTAACCTGTGGCTGGAACTGTCTGGCTCTTTCTGCTCCTGCCTCCCCTACCTGAAAACCCCTCCCGGGTGGGGGAAGGTAGCACATTCTGCCTGCCACCTGCCGCAGCTCTGATTGGCTGCCCGTTCCTGGGAGGCAGGGATTTTGGGGAAGGGCAGCCAATGGGAAGGTCTGGGCAGGGCTGAAATTCCCGGGAGGGATCTGGGACTGAAATCCCATTGCTGGGCGGGGAATCTCGATGGGGTGGCAGCCGGTCCCCACCGGCTCCAGCCGGTGACCCCGGATCTCTGCTGCCCAGGAACAGCTCAAGGCGTCTCTGCAGCCCCTGCAGGAAGGTCTCAAGAGGCTGGTGCAGAGCCAGTGCCACCAGCAGGAGAACATAACAGAGCTGCAGGTACGAGGCTGGATACCGGGCTAGATGGGCACAAGGGCTTGACCCAGGGAGGGCAGGGCTGCTGGGTTCTCTCCCCAGCTCTGGCAGGGGAGTGGGGTCTCGTGGTCAGAGCAGGGAGGGGTGCCTGGGATCCAGGACTCCTGGGTTCTATCCTCAGCCTGCAATGGGCCTTGGTGTAGAACAGGGGAGGGCAAACTACGGCCTGCCGGCCGTATCAAGCCCATCAGGGCTTTCAATCTGGCTCGTGGGATTGCCAGCCCCATGGTGCAATGGGGCTAAGTCAGGCTCCCTGCCCACCCTGGCCCTGCGCTGCTCCAGGAATTGGCTGGCACCGCGTCCCTGCGGCCCCTGTGGGAAGGGCAGAGCAGAGGGCTCCGTACGCTGCCCTCACCTGCAGGCACCGCCCCCCGGAGCCTCCATTGGCTGGGAATGGGAAACCGTGGCCAATGGGAGCTCCGGGGGTGGTACCCGCAAGCGAGGGCAGCGCACGGCAGAGCTGTCTGCCCCGCCCCGCCCCACCCCACCCCACCCCCAGGAGCCACTGCTGGACATGCTGGCCACTTCTGGGAGCTGCGCGGGGCCAGGGCAGGCAGGGAGCCTGCCTTAGCCCCAATGCACGCTGTTGCCAGCCCGGAGCCGCTTGAGGTGCCCGCACCCTGCACCCCTCCTGCATCCTGCACCGCGAACCCTAACCCCCTGCCCTGAGCTCCCTAACCTCCTGCCACACGCCTCCTGTACCCCAAACCCCTGCCATGAGCCCCCTGCCACACCCCAAACCCCTCCTGCACCCAATCCCATGCCCTGAGCCCCCAACCCCCTGCCCTGAGTCCCCTGCTGCACCCTGCACCCCTCCTCCTCCCCAACCCCATGCCCTGATACCCTCCGGCACCCTGCACCCTCTCCTGCATCCCAGCCCCTGACCTGAGCCCCCAACACCTTGCCCTGAGTCCCCTGCTGAACCCTGCACCCCTCCTCCTCCCCAACCCCATGCCCTGAACCCCCTCCTGCACCCTGCACCCCCTCCCACACCCTGCACTTCCTCCCACACCCCCACCCCCTGCCCCAGCCCTACATTCATGGCCCTGCATACAATTTCCCCACCCAGATGTGGCTCTCAGGCCAAAAAGTTTGCCCATCCCTGGTGCAGAAGTAGGTCTGGTGCCTGATGGATCAGGCATCCACTGAGGTCTCCATCCTGTCCCCCCACACCTTTCCATCGCCTAGAGCTGCTCCGAGTCCCTGTGGGACCACATCTCGGGGGAGTTTGAGAAGATGCGCCAGCTGCTGAGTCTGCGGGAGCTGGGCCTGAAGGAGATGCTGGAGCGACAGAGGAAGAAGAACCTGGTGCAGATGGAAGAGAAGCTCCAGGAGCTGAATGGGAAAGTGGCCTCCTGGACCGAGACCCTCTCCAGGGTACGCATGGGGCTGGAGCGCAAGGACAACATTGGCTTCCTCAAGGTGAGGGGAAAGGGCCAGACCTTGGCTGGGGGAGGGTTGGGAGGGGACAGGGAAGGCTGGAGGGGGGCAGAACTGGGGCAGAGCCCGCCTGGGGGGGCGGGATAGGTCTTTGCAAGGGGCAGGGGAGAAGAGCTGGGGTATGGGTGCCAGCAGAGATGGGTCAATGGGGGTTGATAGGACTGAAAGGGAACAGAGTTGGGGACCAAAACTTGGTCGAGGGAGGAAACAAGGGTCCTGTTGACTGGGGTGAGGCAGCAGTTATGGGGCTGCAGAGCAGAGTTTCTCCCATAGACAGAGGTGGGGGGAGGCGGAGGTAGCTCCTTCGGGTGTTGACTCATTCCCATCCCTTTTCTCCTCTCCTCCAGGATGCCAAGGAGCTGATGGAGAGGTGAGTATCTTTGGGTTTGTCCCCACGCTCAAAATTTCCATGAGAAAGTTTGAGTTCATAGGTCACCTGCAGGGTTCAATCCAGGGTCCACCAGACATAGGAGGAGGGGCCGCTACCGTGTGAGCGACAGGAGCTACTCCATCTAGCTGGTCGCAGGGATAAGCTGTTCTCTCCCATGGACCAGCACACGCTGAACTCTACCACTTGAGCTCCAGGAGTACCACCCTTACCTGGCAGCCATAGTAGGTTATTATCCTCTCATGAGCACCCAGCGAACTCTGAACTCTACCGCTCGACATATGGGAGTACCACCATAAACTAGTAGCTGTAGTAGGCTTTTGTCTTCTGCAGGCCAGCTGACCACACACACGCCAGACATTACCCCTGAGCTAAAGCAGTAACTCCGTTAGCTGGCCGCGGTACATAGGCCACTACCCTCCTGATGCCATTGGTTGACAGTGTAGGTAGGCCGTTATCCTTGCGACCCCATTGGCTGGCGGTGGTGGGCAGGCTGTTCCCTTCATAACCCCACTGGCCGGCGGTGGTAGGCCGTTATCCTCGAAAACCACGGTAGGGCCACTCACGTCAAGCCTCAAGCTTTTCCACAGGGTCCGGGAGGGGCAGGGAGCCCAGGGGAAGGAGGCGGAGAAGCCGGACGAGGTGGAGGCGGAAGAGGAATTGAGAACCAGTGATGACGACACGGACGAATGTGAGAAAGAGGAGGAAGAGGAAGAGGATGAGGAAGATGAGGAACCTGAGGTGGAAGAGGAGGAAGACGAGGAGGGGGCCGAGGAAGAAGAGGCTAAGGAAGAGGAAGACGATGGGGTGGTTCCTGTGGACCTGAACCTCGGGGAGTTTAAGGGACCCCTGCAGTTCTATGCCTGGAAGGAGCTACTGGGGATAGTCCACCCAGGTGAGGTGACCATACTCGGCCTCTGGGCTGTGGGGAGCGGGGCGGGAGATCAGGAGGGGGTGCTGGGGGCTGAGGAAGAAGAGGCTAAGGAAGAGGAAGGCGACGGGGTGGTGCCGTTCCCATGGTATTGATTTGCATGCCCCCAGTGTTGGAAAAAGCATCCCACACCCTGCTCCCTGCAGCACAGCGCCCCCTAGCCCTGCTGTGGGGTTTTGGGGTCAGCATTGGCTGTGAGGGGAGAGCACCCCCTACTGGTCCCACACTCTGCTCCCTGCAGCACAGCGCCCCCTAGCCCTGCAGTGGGGTTTTGGGGTCAGCATTGGCTGTGAGGGGAGAGCACCCCCTACCGAACCCCCTACTATGCTCCCTGCAACACAGTGCCCCCTCGTGCTCCCATAGGGCCAGCACTGACTTGGGGGAGAATATATCTCTTTAATTGATGGGGAATCCCCCTCCCCTCCCAGAGAACCCAGCCCAGCCATTAACCCCTTCCTTTCCCTCTCTCCTCCTGCAGTGCCAGCCTGCATCACCCTGGACTGCCACTCGGCCCACCCCAGCCTGGTCCTCATCGAGGAAGCCACCGGGGTCAAGTTCAGCCCGGGCCGGCGGTTCTGGCGCCGTAAGCCCCAGCGCTTCACGGCCAGCCCCTGTGTGGTGGGGCGGGAGGGCTGCGCGGGCGGCCGGCTCTACTGGGAGGTGCGGGTGGGTGACAGCCCCGACTGGGTGGTGGGTGCCGCCCGGAGGTCCGTGAAACGCAAGAGGCGCATCCGCTTCCGGGCCAGGGAAGGGGTGTGGGCCATCGAGCGGCGAGGGGGGCAGTACCGGGCTCTCACGGACCCCTGCCTCGCCCTGTCCGTCTGCGGGAGGCTGGAGAAGGTGGGGGTGTATCTGGACTTCGAGGGCGGCCAGTTGTCCTTCTACAACAGCTCCAGCTTGAGCCATCTGCACACCTTCCAGGACTCCTTCGTGGAGGAGATAGTTCCCTTCCTGAGCACCCAGTCCAGCGAGCCCCTCTCCATGTGGGACCTGGAGCTCTGACGCCCTTAGAGGGGAGAGGCCCCATCGCCCTGGGCCAGCCAGTCCCCCGACCCTGGGGCCTGATTGGAGCCATCTTGGTGCCATGGCCAAATTGCCCCACGTTACCCTCTGCTGATGTACCCGAGTCCTACAACTGGACGGATTCTTCTCTATTCAGTTCCTGAGGCCCGGGTAGTCTTGGCTTATCCACCAATGACAGGGGGCTAGTTAACAGCAGGATCAGTGATGATGGCTTCAGGGCCCCTTCCCTAGAACAAGCCAAGATCCCACCACCTTGTTTTAGCCAACCCAACAGCCATGGGATTCGAACCCGCAACCTAGAGGCGAAGGCAGTGGAGTTACTCCCTTTACACCAAGGTAAATCCATTGAAGTTCATGGATTTACTCCTCAGATACGTGAGCATACCTGGAATAATTCCACTGGACTAACTGGAGTTACTCTGGATTTGTACCAGTAGAACACCGGCGCAGTCAGCAGAGTTATTTTGCAGTCACACCAACATGAATCCGATGTGGTTCCTGGACTGGCTCCTCAATTATACCCCAGTGTAAACCTGGAGTAACGCTGCTGGCCTTTCTGGAGTTATTCTTCAATTACATCCCAATAATGCAGTGAACTAAATCCATCAGTTTATTACTCCGTTACGCTGGTGGGAACCTGGAGTAATTCAACTGAGTCAACCTCTCTTACTCTGGGTTTACAAATTGTAAATCTAGTGAAACTGCTGGACTTCCTTCGCTTTACGCTAGCATACTTCGAAAGTACACGCTGCTGGCTGAAGTGGAGTCGCTCTGGGTTTACACTGGGGTCGCTGAGGTCAGACTCCAGCCCTGATTCCATTGACTCTGGAGGGGTCATTCTGGATGTACACATCAGACTCTGGATTCCTGATTTTATAGGTTCAAATCCCATATAGGATTATCAAAAAAAGAAAAGGAGGACTTGTGGCACCTTAGAGACTAACCAATTTATTTGAGCATGAGCTTTCGCGAGCTCAAATAAATTGGTTAGTCTCTAAGGTGCCACAAGGCCTCTTCTTTTTGCGAATACAGAGTAACACGGCTGTTACTCTGAAACATATAGGATTATGCATCTTCTCTCCTTCCCTGGGGGAGAAATTGATTTCTCTGGCCTCGGACCAGCTGAGCATGTCAGCTGAGTAAGGCTACGAATCCGTGACTTCCAGAGACCTCCATGACATGGGGGCCCCCCAAGCTGCCCAGCCCCTGCAGGAAGTGGGGGACCCTCCCAGTCCCGCGGGCAGCAGGAGGACCCTGGCAGCTGCTTAGCTGCTGCGGATGGCGACCCCCGCCCCCAGCTCCTACTTACCATGGGAGGTGGGGGACCCTCCAACTCCCAGCCCCTGCAGGAGGAGGGGGACCCCGCAGTTCCCAGTTGCTGTGGGAGGTGGGGGACCCCTCCCACCTCCACTGGTGGCCCCTCCCCAGCTCCCAGCCACTGGACAGGGAGGGCGGGGGCCACAGCTCCCAGCTGTTGCACGCAACGGGGCAGGGTGCTGGCCCCTCCTCCCTCCCCATTTTGTCAGGAATGTTTTTAGTAAAAGTCAGGGACAGCTCACAGCTTCCATGAATTTTTGTTTATGGCTCGTGACCTGTCCCTGACTTTTCCTAAAAATATCCCTGACGAAATCGTAGCCTTACGGATGAGCCGTTGCAGACCGCTGACTCGGCCCTCTGAGTGAGTTGCGAGGTTCCCGGGGGAAACGGGTCTCCCGCCGTCTCTTGGCAGTGAACGCTGAAGATGAGCTGGGCTGGAAGGCAAAGGTGCCAGACGGGTGGAGCCCAGTTGAATCCAGCGCTGACTTGCACCATTTGGGGCTCTGGCTCCATGGGCCCCAACGGAGCGAGGTCCGATTGACACCGGCTGGGGATCTAGCCCAGCGAGGGCTGCCTCTGTGCACTCTTGACCTGTATCTGAGATACAGAAGTGGGAACTTCCTAGGAAGTCAGGGCCAAGTGAAGCCTTCGGGCAAGTGGCTGGAACGCCGTTGAATCAAGGGTCGTTCGCCACCAGCAGGGAATTTGGCCTGGAATCTGTCATATGTTGCAACACGGAGCAAGACATCCCCACATGGCCTAAGGCGAAATGAACAAAGAGACCCGGGCACCTTGTGTTAGTTTCCCATCAGCCTGGTTTCTTGGCAAACAGGTCGTGTCAGACAAACTCAGTATTGGTTTTTTATGAGCTCCCCAGTTAGGTAAATAAGGATTACTCTGTCAACATCGTACACTCAAAGGAAAGCTGACATCCCATATGGAAGGCATTTGACTTAGCCCTGCACGCCAGCCTGCCTCGAGAATTAGCCCTAGGCAAAAACCAAGGCAGCCCACATCCACTGCCTTAAAAACTGGCTTGCTGATAGATGCCCCAAAGGAATTTTTGCTGGGAATTGTCGTCTAATGGGGTCGTTTCTAGTGGGGTCCCCCAGGGACCAATGCTAGGTAATATCTGTGTCAATTGAGCTGGAAAAAACCCCCCATAAAGCAGGGATGGGCAAACTACGGGCTGGGGTGCAGGGTCAGGGCCACATCACACGACTCCCAGAAGCCACAGGAGGGCGCCGCTCCTGCTACTATGTGCACCCGTGCCCCCCCCCATGGCCCCCTCCAGCACGCCAATGGGAGCTGCATGGGGGGTGCCTGAGTGTCGGAGCCGGAGAAGGGACAGGCTGCTGCTTCCAGGAACCGCTTGAGGTAAGTGCCGCTGGGAGCCTGCATCCTTGAGTCTCTCCCCACCCCCCCAACCCCCTGCCCCAGCCCTGATCCCCCTCCTGCCCTCCGAACCCCTCAATCCCAGCCTGGAGCACCCTCCTGCACCCCAAACACCTCATCCCCAGCCCCACCCCAGAGCCTGCATCCCCGCCTGGAGCCCCCTGCCGCACCCTGAACTCCTCATTTCTGGCCCCACCGAGGAGCCCGCACCCCCAACGAGAGCCCTCCCCCCCTGCCCCGCACTCCAACCCCAATTCATGAGCATTCATGGCCCCCCATTACAATTTCTATTCACAGATGTGGCCCTCGGGCCAAACAGTTTGCCCACCCCTGGGCTAGATTGTCGCTCACACCCCCCCCCAACTCTGAGTTCCTCCAGTAGGGGGCACCACACACACACAGAAAGCAGGTCTGATTCCCTCCAGTGGGGGGCACCCCCCTCACCCCACACGGCAGGTCTGATTCCCTCCAGCACGCCCACTGCCTTCTGCCGACTCAGCGCAATACCGAGCCCCATGCGACTGTGGTATGAAAAGAGACAAATTGGGTTCTTTATTCAAGCAACATGACCAAGTTACAGCGGGCAAGGCAGATGGTGTGGGGAGTGCAGGCCAGGAGGGATCCCAGGAGCAGGAAAGGGGGCAGATGTGGGGAGCACAGGGCGGGGTGGGGATCTGGGCAGTGGGAGAGGCGGGAGATGTGGGGAGCACAGGGCGGGGTGGGGATCCGGGCAGTGGGAGAGGCGGGAGATGTGGGGAGCACAGGGCAGGGTGGGGATCTGGGCAGTGGGAGAGGCGGGAGATGTGGGGAGCACAGGGCGGGGTGGGGATCCGGGCAGTGGGAGAGGCGGGAGATGTGGGGAGCACAGGGCGGGGTGGGGATCCGGGCAGTGGGAGAGGCGGGAGATGTGGGGAGCACAGGGCGGGGTGGGGATCCCGGCAGTGGGAGAGGCGGGAGATGTGGGGAGCACAGGGCGGGGTGGGGATTCCAGCAGTGGGATGGCGGGAGATGTGGGGAGCACAGGGCGGGGTGGGGATCCGGGCAGTGGGAGAGGCGGGAGATGTGGGGAGCACAGGGCGGGGTGGGGATCCGGGCAGTGGGAGAGGCGGGAGATGTGGGGAGCACAGGGCGGGGTGATCCCGGCAGTGGGAGAGGGGGGAGATGTGGGGAGCCCAGGGCGGGGTGGGGATCCCGGCAGTGGGAGAGGCAGGAGATGTGGGGAGCACAGGGCGGGGTGGGGATCCCGGCAGTGGGAGAGGCAGGAGATGTGGGGAGCACAGGGCGGGGTGGGGATCCCGGCAGTGGGAGAGGCGGGAGATGTGGGGAGCACAGGGCGGGGTGGGGATATCGGTGGTGGGAGAGGGGGAGATGTGGGGAGCACAGGGCGGGGTGGAGATCCTGGCGGTGGGAGCTGTGGGGGGTGCAGGCCGGAATGGGGATCCCAGCAGTGGGAGGAGGGGTGGGCAGACAGATTCCAGTCTCCGAGCGAGCTGGTGAGTTTTAGGGCAACTGGGTTTAGAGGAGGGGGAGGGGGACAGGTTTGCTTTAACT
This sequence comes from Lepidochelys kempii, assembly GCF_965140285.1. Taxonomy (NCBI): domain Eukaryota; kingdom Metazoa; phylum Chordata; order Testudines; family Cheloniidae; genus Lepidochelys; species Lepidochelys kempii. The sequence goes on along the minus strand of NC_136393.1, from coordinate 48,810,533 downwards.
TCTGTAGGTGAAGGATTTGGGGGAGTTGCCTAGTTAGGAGCCTGCCTCAGTTTCCCCACTGGCTTCTGCTCAACAGTCTCTATTTGCTGTAATTGTAACGCTCGATGGCTTGGCAGATTAAGGTGACCAGCTCCCAGTATTCCTCGAAGGAGATGAGCTGGTTGTTGTCTGTATCCATCTTCTTCAACAGGTCCTTCCCTGCCTCTGTGCTCTGGGCTTCCTGAAACACCAGGGAGACAAGGCAAAGCCTCAGTGGGGGAAGCAGCTGGCCAGTGAAGGCTGCGACTGGTGGGGCGGCGGACGAGGGATGCCCCCGGCTGGAGGGAATCACACCTGCTACACGGGGATGTGTGTGTGTCTGTGTGTCGCTGAGCTACAAGCTAGAGGCAGAAGTGGATAAAGGAGGGGTGAATTAAGAATTAAGGGGCATCATCGGAGCTGGTGGCAGGAAAGGGGGAGCCCAGGGCTGGGCTAGCCGCAGGGGGCTACAGGTCGGGTTTGAGAGGCCCCGGCAGAGCTGGGGCAGCAGGGGGCTGAGGGTCGCGATTGAGGGGCACCGCCAGAGCCCCCTTTGCCAGCAGTGAGCAACTGGCAATTGCCGGCGCCTTGGGGTGCGAGTACCCGGGTCTCACCTTGAGCTGATGGCTCAGCTCGTTGCTGAGCAATTTCTGGAAAGCCGCATGGTCCAGCACCTTGGCTCCAGGCGGGCCCTTGGTGTATTTGTAGAAGGTGTTCACGATGGCATGGAGGCCTTTCTCCAGCTCAGAATCTTTCCCAGCCATCTCGGCCGGCTTCCTTCCACCTGCAAAGCAAAGGCAGATGTCGCCTTTAGGGTCCCATCAGCCCCAGAGACCTCAGCCAAGGGCCCATGTCTTGGCCTTCCTGGGGAATATCTGCTTGTGCAACATTGCCCTCTGCTGGAGATAGCCAGACCCGCTCAAGTGTAGGATAGATAGATAGATAGATAGAGTGGGTGTATGGAGATAGATAGATAGATAATCAGTGGTTCACAGTCAAGCTGGAAGGGCATATTGAGTGGAGTCCCGCAGGGATCGGTTCTGGTTCTGGTTCTGTTCAATATCTTCATCAATGATCAGTGGCACAGAGAGCACACGTGTAAAGTTTGCGGATGATACCAAGCTGGGAGGGGTTGCAACTGCTTTGGAGGACGGGATTAAAATTCAGAATGAACTGGACAAACTGGAGAAATGGTCTGAAATTCAATGAGGACAAATGCAAAGTACTCCACTTGGGAAAACGGGAAATGACTGCCGAGGAAGGAGTGCTGCGGAAAGGGATCTGGGGGTCAGAGTGGACCACAAGCCAAATATGAGCCAACGCTGTTGCAAAAAGAGAGAACATCCTTCTGGGATGCATTAGCAGGAGCGTTGTAAGCAAGACACGAGAAGTAATTCTTCCGCACTACTCCGCATTGATAAGGCCTGAGCTGGAGGATTGTGTCCAGTTCTGGGTGCCACCTTTCAGGAAAGATGTGGACAAATTGGAGAAAGTCCAGAGAAGAGCGACAAAAAGGATGAAAGGGCTAGAAAACATGACCGAAGAGGGAAGATTGAAAACACTGGGTTTGTTTAGTCTGGAGAAGAGAAGACCGAGGGGGGACATGAGAACAGTCTTCGAGTATGTAAAGGTTGTTGTAAAGAGGAAGGTGATAAATTGTTCTCCTTAACCTGTGAGGCTAGGACAAGAAGCAATGGGCTCAAATTGCAGAAAGGGCAGTTTAGGTTAGACATTAGGAGAAACTTTCTGCCTTGGATAAATTGCCTAGGGAGGTTGTGGAATCTCTGTCGCTGGAGATTTTAGACAAACACACGTCAGGGATGGGCTAGGTAATGCTTAGTCCTGCCTCAGTGCAGGGGACCCGGGCTAGACGATCTCTCTAGGTCCTACATTTCTACAACTCCATGGTCATTAAGTCAAGTATTTGGAGCTGTGCACAGGAAGTGAGGAGATCAGCAGCCCTTTCCCTAGCTTTTTCTCTATTTTTCCAGGCTCTTTAAAAAGGTGGATTAAAAAAAGTGGATTTAAAATCTCCAGGCTCTTTAAAAAGGTGGATTAAATGAGCCTCAAAGGGGCCGTGCACTGCATTGGACTGGTGGGCACAATAACAGGGCACCGAGGGCTTGGGTTGAGCTGAGATTAGGACGCATCTCTCCAGCATCCTCCAAGTCCTGTGCTCCAACCCCCCGGTCCCTCCCCTGTCCCTGAGCTAGGAATAGACACTAGGGAGTCCTGGCTCCCAGTCCCGCTGCTTTAATCCCCTAGACCCCGCTCCCCGAGCTGGGGATAGAACCCAGGAGTCCTGGCTCCCAGCCTCCCATGCTTGAACCCCCTAATTATTGCATCTTCTTGCTCTAAGAGTCTCTCCAACCCCCAAACTGAGGGGCAGGGGGGACACCTACCTCCACAGGATGACAGCCCGCCCCTTCGTTCTCTTTTCTCTCTGTCCGGCCCTGCACCTGGGCAGTCAGTTAATGTCGCCTTGCATCTGGCTCTCATTCAAGTCCAGCCTCTCGTTAGGCAACCGGTCCCACATCCATGGAAAACCCCTCCCCATCTCCCGAGCCCAGGCGCTGGACGGTTGCTGGCATCTTTCCCAGACGGAGATAGCACCAGTGCTGACTTGTTAAGAGCGCGCACGCACCTGGGGAGCAGGAGTTTTAACTTTGCTCGCCCCAGCACAGGGCTCTACCCTTCCCCCCAACGGAGCGTCCCATGGGGGGCGCCATGCAGGACATGGTGGAGGGAGGCTTTGAACCCTGTGCCTTGCAGCTGCTGAGGCATAGGGCTCTGCTCGTGTCAGTGAACAGAGGAGCCCCCCTCGCACTGCAGCAGTAGAAGGTTCCCGGGGGGCTCCCAGTGGCCACCGCTCGCTTCTCCTTCCAGCCGCTGGGGACTCATTGTGCCTTCGTCCGCTAGATGAAGGAGCCCTCAGCTAGCAGTGATGCTCTCCCCCTGTACGACCAGAGAGCCTCTCCCCCGTAGGGAACTGTAGACCATGATCAAGCCACCGCTTAACCTTCTCTTGGGTCAACCACACAGACTGAGTGCCTCCGTCTTCCAGACCTCGAATCATTCTTCATAGAATCATAGACATGTCGGGCTAGAAGGGCCCTCGAGACGTCACCCTTTAACCGTTCCCACTCAGTCAGGTTTTCGCCACCTGTGATCATTTTCGTTACTCCCCTCTGGACTCTCTCCCACCTCTTTCCCGGAGGGTGACGGCCAGAACTGGACATTGTTGGGAGCGTGAGCCCGGGAACAGAGTCACAAGTCTACCCACTTTAGGCTTCATCAAATGTTGCCTTTATTTCCACAATTCCACACAGGATTATTGTACACCGTGGTGGTGTAGCCGTGCTGGGCACAGGCTATTAGACAGACGAGGTGGGGGAGGCCACATCCTTTATTGGACACCAACAGAAGATGACCTCCCACGCCTGCTCTCTCAGACAGAATTATTGTCGTGTCTGGACCTGCACTGTTGCCAGACGAATAGTGACAGACAAGGTGAAATAGGTAAATAGGCCTGTTACCACATTCTGGGACACGGAGAAACCTTTCCACCTTCCAACACAGTCATGGCCTCGCAGGATCTCGTGGGTCTGCTCCTTCGGTCCCATTCTTCAGCTTCCGGTCCCCCAACACCATACTCCAGCTGAGGTCTCCCCCAAGCTGGACAGAGCAGGACAGTTACGTCTGTAACCGAGCCCTGGGACTAGGAGAGCAGTGACGTCTACTAGGTTAGCGCCAGAGGAGTCAGGGCACCTAGGTTACATCCTGGGCTCTGGGAGTGGGGCTTAGTGGGTAGAGCAGAGGGGGCTGTAAGTAAGGACTCCTGGGTTCTATCCCTAGAGCTTGGAATGGGAGGATGGATCGAGTACGCTAGGGTGAGGGATGGGGCACCAGATCTCTGGGTTCTAGACCCAGCTCTGGGAGAAGAGGGGGGAGGTCTAATGGATCACAGCAGTGTGGGGCTTGGAGTTAGGTCTCCTGGAGTCTGTTCTGGGTGGAGAGTGAGGTTGGTTGTAATAACTGGGCCTACACATGTATCCTAATTGTGAGCCCAGCTGTAAGAAAGTGAGTAGAAGTTCATAAAATGTCACAAAAAGCAGTGAGTATGAAGGAATCCTCATGTTATCCTGTATTTTACAGATAGGGAAACTGAGGCCCACAGAAATACAATGACTTCTCCAAGATCACACAGGGCATCAGTGGCAGAGCTGGGAATTGAACCCAGATCTCCTGAGTCCCAGCCCAATGCTGTAAGGTCAAGTGGGGCGGAACAGGCACATACTTAAGACATTAGGCTGGCAGCTGAAGATTTTGATTCAATACTTGACCCTGACCCCAATAAAAGATTCTGTTTTGGCCCTATCCACCATCCTTGGGAAGAGGTTTGGGGTGAAGTCTCATTGCTCAGCTGTGTACTGACCAAGATGACCTTCAGCCATGCCCCTGACTACCCAAAACCAATCACATGCTTTCCAAGAGTCCCTAGGAAATTCACTCTTTGAAAATCCTCATGTTGGTTCATCTGATTGGCTTGGTGGCAGAAGTGGGATCAACAGAGTCGCCTGCTACCTGGAGTCAGCGCAGCTAGGGGTGAATGGATTTCTGCAAACTGCACCAGAAAATATTCCATGCCTCTTGGATCGGTCCCTTCATTCGCCCACCTTTAGCCCGTTCCCAATGAGCAGAGATACATATCACCCTGAGGCAACTGGGAATGTATTATTTCACTAGAGGGAGTGACTTCAACAGAATTAGTTAATTTAGCCACCAGGTGCTGTTCCCTGGACCCAGGAAATAAAGAGACACACCTTTCTCTTAAATCTTCTGGGTGTCTCATTGCATTTGTTCTGCTTGTACAGATGGCCCTGCTCCGTGACTGGGATTACTGCAGTACAAATAATAAATACTAAGAGGAGGGTGGGAATGTTTGTAAGAGACAAAATGTTCAAGTTGCAGCTGGTTGGAAAGCAGGAAAACGAGTTCACAAAAAGTACTGACATTTCAAATTTGTTACCAGATTCTTTGATATTTTTCCATCGAAAATTGGTGGTTATGAAAATTTCAGTTTTTTTCTGTTTTTCTCCCCCCCCCCCCGTTACAACTCCTCCTTCTCCCGAGGCTCATTTCCGCCACCCACTTTTTATTACTGCAGAAAAAGTGGGGGGGGGGGGGAAGAAAAACTGAAAAAAAATGGGGGATTTTGTAGAAAACCCCTGGAAAAGGATAGGGAAAACCCATTTTGTTGACGAATATTATTCATGCTTTCTTTTTCAAATACAATATTCTCAACGGAAAAATTTCAGCTAGCTCCAGTTCTCTGCGACTCCTTCACCCTGCTGGAGAGATGCAAAGGGGCCTTAGATTCAAGAAGAATCAGACAGCAGAGGGTTTGATTCATCCCTATGTTACTCCAGATATAGTCCGGGCAATGGTGCAGCGAGGAGGGTAAATGTGACCCTTGGATGGAGAAGCAGGGGGATATTGAGTAGGAGCAGGGGATCAGCTCTGCACATTTCTAGGGTCCATTTCTAGGGTCCACCCCTGAACAAGGAGGTTGACAAACTGGAAAGGGTTCAGAAAGAGCTACAATAATGATATGAGATCTGGAAAACCTGCCCTATAGTGAGAGACTCAGGAGCTAAATCTCTTTAGCTTAATAAAGAGAAGCTGTTATGTTGGTATAATACAGGGTGGGCAAACTTTTTGGCCTAAGGGCCACATCTGGGAATAGAAATTCTATGGCAGGCCATGAATGCTCACAGAATTGGGATTGGGGTGCAGGAGAGGGTGAGGGCTCTGGTTGGGGGTGTGGGCTTTGGGGTGGGGCCAGAAAGGAGGGGTTCAGGGTGCAGGAGGGGGCTCCAGACTGGGGTGGAGAAGTGGGGTGTGGGGGGGGAGGGGGAGGGCTCCGGCTTGGGGGTGCGAGCTCTGGGGTGGGGCTGGGGATGAGGAGTTTGGGGTGTAGGAGGGTGCTCTGGGCTGGAACTGACAGGTTAGGAGGGAGGGAAGGGGATCAGGGCTGGGGTAGGAGTGCAGGAAGGGGTGCAGGCTCTGGCTGGGGGTACGGGCTCTGGGGTGGGGCTGGAGATGAGAGGTTTGGGGTGCAGGAGGGTGTACTGGGCTGGGATTGAGGGGTTCAGAGAGCAGGGCTGGAGCAGGAGGCTGGGGCGTGGGGAGAGGCTTAGGGGTGCAGGCTCTCAGCAACACTTACCTCAAGTGGCTCCCGGAAGCAGCGGCATGTCCTTCTCCAGCTCCTATGCGGAGGCGCGGCCAGGCGGCTCTGCATGCTGCCCCATCTGCAGGCACCGTCCCTGCAGCTCCCATTGGAGCGCCAGAGGGGGCCATTGGAGCTTGTAGGAGCCAGAGCGGGGCCATGCCGCGGCTTCCAGGAGCTGCGTGGTGCAGCCCCTGATCCTGCTCCCCGACTGGAGCGCCAGAGCGGGGCAAGCCCCAGATCCCACTCCCTAGTGGGAGCGCGCGGGCTGGCTTAAAATGGCTCGCAGGCTGTAGTCTCAGAAGTAGACAAACAGAAGGTCAGCTACCCCTGAGAAGTCAGGCATGGCGTGCTGCCAGGCCGGCCGTGATGTTGTCGGAGACAGAACTGGAGAATCTCGCTCTGTGACTTTCCCACCCACGGGCCAGGTCCCACCAGCTCTTCATGCCTCTCTGCTGATATGGACAAATCCAAGCACGAGGCAGAAACTAAGGAAAATATTTTTTAAAGTCTGGCTTCTGCCTAGAGATGTTTCTTTTACTTTTTAATCTTATCTAGCCACCTCCAAACATGCCTCCGTGACATATGGTACCTTCGGGGAGCGTCTTGTAACCCCACATTCCTCATTTATATATAATTGTGATCTCACATATACAGCAGGCCTTGTAAGGTATCAGGGGAAAGGTCATGATCTGCTGAAAGTCATTTCTCCCTCCAGAGATGTGTATCATTCAGGCATATGAAGCTATGAGAATTGTGTTGTACGGTTGTCAATAAAACATGCTGTAAATTGGGGAATTAGCCAGATATTAGCTTCCAGAGGCAACAGCACGGAAAGTAACCAATGCCTCAGGCGGGGTGTCAAACAAACAGCCATTGTGCAGCAAGGAGCTACAATGCAATGACTCACCCTCCTGAGGCCACACCAGGGGAATTGCTCAACCTTGCCTGGAGACTCAGCAATGCCGCCCAGACATGCCTGGACTTCTGTTCTCCAAGCACATGGACTGAGGGTATAAAGCAGAACACGGGGGGCCCAGGCTTGGCCTTTGTTCCTGCCCCCATCTATGCTGCAAGCAACCAGGACGCTCTGAAGACTCCAACTGAGGGGACTGGCCCAGATTTCAAGGGTGAAATCTTGTAGACTAGGGACTGCAATATCCAGGGCGGTGAGAAAAAGTGCTTAATCTAGATATTGCCCAGTCTAATAGGGTTGAGAGTTTAGACCAGAGGTTTTCAAACTGTGTCCATGGACCACCAGTGGTCCGCGAGCTCCATTCAGGTGGTCCGCGGATAGTTCCCTCTAAGGTGTGTACCTGAGCGGTTGCACGTGAGAGAGTGAAAGGCCACCCACCTAATTAGGGGAGTCGCGCAGGCATGGTGGCTCCACTGATTAGGTGCCTGGACCCTGGAGAAGATGCACATGTAAGGTGAGGTGGTGGCCTTGGGGGGAATAGGGGGTAAGTGGGAGGGGGAGGTGGGGGGAAGTAGCGTGAGAAGAAGGGGTGGGGGGAATTTGGGACGTGCAGGGCTGCGGTGCCAGCCACTTTCCCCAGCTCCTGGGCTGTGGCTGACGGGGAGAGACCCCCCCAGCCCTTCCCAGCCCCAGCTCGGGGGCTGCTGCAGCGGGGAACAGAGGGCACATCCATCGTATTAGATAGGTAAGACTACTAACATTAAAATATGAGTTGTGTGCTTTTATATGTAGAACAAAAAATGTTTATTATTAAGGGTTTTTTTTACAATAGTTAGCTAAAGGTACAAACAACATTGGGAAAGATCATTTAGTGGTCTGCCGAGACCCTCAGCAATTTTCAAGTGGTCTGCGAAAAAAAAAGTTTGAGAACCACTGGTTTAGACTGCATGCTTATATCTTCTTTTCTTTTGGTAACTACCTCTGACTTGTTGCCTATCACTTAATATCACTTAAAATCTATCTTATGTAGTCAATACATTTGTTTTACTGTTTATCTTTACCAGTGAGTTTACCTGAAGTTTGTGGTAAATCTGCTCAGGTTTTATAAAGGCTGGTGTATATCCACTTTCCATTGACGAAGTGGTGAACCAATTAATAAATTTGCATTTCCCATCTTGAGCAGTGCAAGACGGTATATTCCTGGGGTACAGTGCTGGGAGCTTGTGGGGGCGGGGGGGGGAATTTCATAGAATATCAGGGTTGGAAGGGACCCCAGAAGGTCATCTAGTCCAACCCCCTGCTCAAAGCAGGACCAATTCCCAGTTAAATCATCCAGCCAGGGCTTTGTCAAGCCTGACCTTAAAAACCTCTAAGGAAGGAGATTCTACCACCTCCCTAGGTAACGCATTCCAGTGTTTCACCACCCTCTTAGTGAAAAAGTTTTTCCTAATATCCAATCTAAACCTCCCCCACTGCAACTTGAGACCATTACTCCTCGTTCTGTCATCTGCTACCATTGAGAACAGTCTAGAGCCATCCTCTTTGGAACCCCCTTTCAGGTAGTTGAAAGCAGCTATCAAATCCCCCCTCATTCTTCTCTTCTGCAGGCTAAACAATCCCAGCTCCCTCAGCCTCTCCTCATAACTCATGTGTTCCAGTCCCCTAATCATTTTTGTTGCCCTTCGCTGGACTCTCTCCAATTTATCCACATCCTTCTTGAAGTGTGGGGCCCAAAACTGGACACAGTACTCCAGATGAGGCCTCACCAATGTCGAATAGAGGGGAACGATCACGTCCCTCGATCTGCTCGCTATGCCCCTACTTATACATCCCAAAATGCCATTGGCCTTCTTGGCAACAAGGGCACACTGCTGACTCATATCCAGCTTCTCGTCCACTGTCACCCCTAGGTCCTTTTCTGCAGAACTGCTGCCTAGCCATTCGGTCCCTAGTCTGTAGCTGTGCATTGGGTTCTTCCGTCCTAAGTGCAGGACCCTGCACTTATCCTTGTTGAACCTCATCAGATTCCTTTTGGCCCAATCTTCCAATTGGTCTAGGTCCTTCTGTATCCTATCCCTCCCCTCCAGCGTATCTACCACTCCTCCCAGTTTAGTATCATCCGCAAATTTGCTGAGAGTGCAATCCACACCATCCTCCAGATCATTTATGAAGATATTGAATAAAACCGGCCCCAGGACCGACCCTTGGGGCACTCCACTTGATACCGGCTGCCAACTAGACATGGAGCCATTGATCACTACCCGTTGAGCCCGACAATTTAGCCAGCTTTCTACCCACCTTATAGTGCATTCATCAGCCCATACTTCCTTAACTTGCTGACAAGAATACTATGGGAGACCGTGTCAAAAGCTTTGCTAAAGTCAAGAAACAATACATCCACTGCTTTCCCTTCATCCACAGAACCAGTAATCTCATCATAAAAGGCGATTAGATTAGTCAGGCATGACCTTCCCTTGGTGAATCCATGCTGGCTGTTCCTGATCACTTTCCTCTCATGCAAGTGCTTCAGGATTGATTCTTTGAGGACCTGCTCCATGATTTTTCCAGGGACTGAGGTGAGGCTGACTGGCCTGTAGTTCCCAGGATCTTCCTTCTTCCCTTTTTTAAAGATTGGCACTACATTAGCCTTTTTCCAGTCATCCGGGACTTCCCCGGTTCGCCACGAGTTTTCAAAGATAATGGCCAGATAATTTGATAAGATAATTTGGCTGGTGCCTCTCTCTGTGTGATTCATGAGTGGCTCTGGGAGCATTCACGCAATGTAGCTGGGTGTTGGGTCTCCACATGTGGTTGTGCTGAGTGATCACAGCACCTGGAGGGGTTTGCTGCTGGTCACTAGCAGGGCATTGTGAGAGACTGCCCAGGCTGGAGACAGTTCAGGGGGCACCGCGGTCCCACAGTCCCAGGCTGCACCCCAGGGATCCTGTCACACCCCCATTTCTCAGTCCATCTACATACATTCCCTCCCAATCCATAGACATCCATCCCCACAGATATCCATCCATCCATCCCCATTCATACCTCTCCCTCCAGCCACCCCATCCATCCATGCATCTAACAGCCTATATACCTCCCCTGTCCGTCCATCCATCCATCTACCCACCCATCCATATACATCCATCTCTACCCCACATATATCAATCCATCCATCCCCATACATACCTCTCTCTCCCTCCACCCATATGCACATAAAGACATCCCCCCACACCTTTCTCCCCATACATATCCATCCATCCATCAATCCTCAGATATACCTCCCTATCCATCCCTCCAACCCATATGCTGCGATCCATCCATGATCATACACCCCTCCCTCTAATCCAGATACATCCCATTTCATCCAGCCATCCAATTTCTCCAAATCTATCTGTTGAGCTAATCTTGTGGCATGGAGTTCCACCAGTACAAACTTTTTACAACCTTTTTATGTTTTCCAGGTTTTTTAAATTTAAAAACAAAGACTTTATTTAAAAAAACTGGACCAAGAAACAACCAAACCAATTGGTTACTGATTCAGTATTTTAAAAATCAACTATCCTAGAAATGTACAAGTTGAGATATTTACAAGTGATTGAACATGGGGTGGAAGAGGTAGTGTGCCCATTCGGTGTCATAGGAGAGGGCTCTGGCTGGATGGGTGGTGGGTGCAGCTCTAGATTATCAGGCTGTGCTGGTGTGTTTCACGTGGACGTCTTGCTGGGGTTACAGCCAGCTATGAATCAGCGATCACTGGCCCATGTCTTTGCCCCTCAGTGGTGAATGGGTGAGCACGGACCTTTATAAGCCAGTCCCACATCAGCACCAGCACAGCCATGAACAGCAGGCCAGGGATGACAAGGAGAAACCGGTAGAAAAACAGCGGCCCTGGAATTGCAAGAGCAGCGGGTTAAGGGAGAAGTCGGCTCACCTGGTTCTAGCTCTGGGGGTGTTTGTCACCCCCTCATGGCCAGTTGGGGTATTGCTATTACAAGCACCCTGAAGAACCATTACAGCTGAGATTCAGGTCTGTGTTTACCCACAGTAGGGTCAGTGGATGGGCAGATTTCCTTCTGCCCCTGCCCCCCCTACCAAAAATCCCCCAGTTTACAGGAGTGGTTTGGTTTCTTTGAGCCACAATTATTATAGTACCTAGAAGTCTGACATCAGGGCACCTTTGCACCAGACACTGTCCAGACACCCAGGGAGAGACAGTCCCTGCTACAAAGTCTAAACAGACAAAGGATGGAAGGGGGATCTGAGGCTCAAGGAGGGGACTTTTGCTAGGCCACGTGACAGAGCACAGCCTTGAACCCAGTCGTCCACAGCCATTGCCCGAGGCTCCATGTCCCGGTGCCCCACTCGTTTGTCTGTCCTCAGCCTCACTACTGGGGCTGCCAGCCTGGGAATAGCTGTGGTTTGGGTACCAGGGCGCTCAGACCCACCAACTGATATCACACCTCTTCGTGTCATGACTTGATCTGGGGCCGGATTAGAGCCGGTGCCCCCTAGAGGGGAAATGCCCCAAGGCCCACTTCCTGAACCAGCCAGTCCCCCCTCCGCCTCCCAGCCTGGACCAGAACCAGCGCCCCCCAGAAAGAGACTCACCCACAGCCGTCAAGAGGATGCGGGCCAGGCAGGTTCTGTTCTTCCCCGAGAGGACCCAGTACTCCCCCTCCATGTCTCTCTTCATCTCCTGCACCACGAGGCCCGATGTGTGGAGGATGAGGTGGCCCTTGAAGGCCTGCAGGAAGTAGTATAGACGGCCCCGGATCAGCACCATTAGCCAGTCGCAGCGGGGCCTGTGGGCATTCACTCTGCACAGGGCAACGCTCCCCCGGGGCAGCCGGAGCGGGATGACGGCCGTCGAGCCCCGGGCGACAAAGCGATGCAGGAGGGGGCAGGCGCTGGGAGCTGGGGAAAGACTCAGGGTGAGTAACTCATAGTGGGACCCCAGGGGGGACGGTGTGTGCCATTGATTAGCTGCAGCCACTAGGGGGCGATAGGGTCCTATATGCACCAGTGGGGACGGGGATCGGTTTTACCCAGCTGATGATATGAAATTAGAACTGATTAGCAGGGAAAGGCCCCATAGCTCATTCCCCACTCCCTGAGCCAGCCATTGCCCCACCCTGAGGCTGGATCAGAACAGTGCCCCCTAGAGGGGAAAGGTCCCATCTCCTATTCCCAGCCTCCTTGAGCCAGCCAGTCCCCCACCATGGGGTCAGATCACAGCCAGTGCCCCCTAGAGAGGAAAGGCCCTGTGTCCCATTCCCTGCCTCCCTGAGCCAGCCGACCCCCAACTGTGGGCCCGGATCACAGATGGTGCCCCACAGAGAGGAAAGGCCCAGTGTCCCATTCCAATCCCCCTTGAGCCAGCCTGCGCCCTCTACAGGGGAAAGGCCCCATATCCCATCCTCCTTTATATTTTAATACATTCCCTGTAGACCCCATAGCACTCCGGTATACCCCAATACATCCCCTGATTCCCCCTGGCTATTCCCAGCACACCCCAATACACCTGTACCCCCCAGTATACTGCCTAGACATCCTAATACCTCCCTGTATACCCACCTCCTTACCTGCCACCTTCCCAACATAGGGCAGAGCCCGCACCTCCATGACCCCGCCTGGGTAAAGCCCCCCCAGAATGAGAAGCATGGCCCCATAACCCCCACTCTGCCGCACCCAGCGCCCCCTAGAACTCCCCTCCAGCTGTGTCCCACACCCCCACATCCTGACCACCCAGGGTGCTCCCAGCCTGGCTCGGTGTGGGTGTACTGGGGATGCTGGTTCTATTGCGGGGGGGTCATAATGGCTGGGCACATCGGGTTCTATGCTCAGCACAGAACAGATGTGACAGCAGGTTCCAACAGCTGGATCTCGCCCCCTAGTGGCCGTTGCCTGAGCTGCATCGTCCCATACTGCACCTGGGACGAGGCCAGACAGACCCATCTGGGATGCAGCTGTGGCAGGGGCAACGCCAGGGAATATCCGGACTGAGATGCCCGGGGATTGGGACATGGGGTCTCTCCCTTCTAGGGGTCGTCCGTTCTGACCCAGCCCCGGGGCGGGTGGGGGGAACTGGCTTGCCCAGAGAAGCAGAGAAGGGTTTTTCCCCTTTAGAGGGCACCAGTTCTAAATTTCACACCATCTACTGGGTGGAATATCAGACCCCCTGAGGGGGGTGGGGTGCTACCCTGCTGCCCCCTAGTGGCTGCAGCTGACGTTGGCTCTGGCAAGTAGTTCCCCACCGCTGCCACCAATAATTGCCCAATCATACTGGAAGCAGAACCAGCCTCATCGGGTGAGCGACCTTGAGCTTTCAGGTCATTGTTGCCTGTTGAACCCAGGCGCTCCCCCTGGAGCGCCAGTCAGTGCCGCTGTCCAGCCCGGGGTGGGGGGATAATTCATTTCCACATTTGAAAGGAGCACGAGACGGGAGAACATGGGGGGGGGGGGGGAGAAGAGACACCCAGCGGAAACCCTGGCTCCATCCAGCCGGCCCTGGCTCCAGGCGTCTTCTCGTGTGTGGGAGGGTGTGAGAGTCAAGGCAGGTTTTGTGGACCGGCGGGGAAGGCTAGTGGCGGTGTTGGGTCACGGTGGTGCAGGGAGCTGGCCCCAGGCGAGATGGTCGGGGTGTTCCTGCTCTGGGTCTTTGTGGGTGAGCAAAAGGGTTTTTTGGGGGGGGGGGATGCTGCTTCTACGGGGGAGGGAGAGAGACGGCTGTGGGGAGAGGATGGGGGAAGATGGGAAGGAGAAAAGGGACGAGTGTGAAAGCGAAAAATATTTTGGTTACTTCAAGAAAGAAGGGGGGGCACAGTACCAGGGTACAGTTGGGCATGTTGGGGGGGCGGGGTGTGGTGGGGAGGGGGGGTGCAGGGTGCACAGTGTGGGGGGGCTGTGGTGGTGCTGTGGCAGCTGTGGGGGGCCCAGTGTGAGGGTGTGGGTGAGGCAGTGAGGGGCTGTGTGGTGGGGGTGCGGGGGAGCCCAGTGTGAGGGTGCGGGTGGGGCAGTAAGGGGCTGGGCGACGGGGCCGTGGGAGGCTGGGTGTGGGGGACGCGGGGGCCCAGCGTGAGGGTGCGGGGGGGGCAGCGGGGAGCTGGGTGCGGGGGAGCCGGGGGCGAGGGGGGGGGGCAGCGGGGGGCCAGGCGACGGGGCCGTGGGAGGCTGGGTGTGGGGGACGTGGGGGCCCAGTGTGAGGGTGCGGGGGGGGCAGCGGGGGGCCGGGCGGCGGGGGAGCCGGGGGCGAGGGTGCGGGGGGGGCAGCGGGGGGCCGGGCGGCGGGGGACGTGGGGGAGCCGGGGGTGAGGGTGCGGGGGGGCAGCGGGGGGCTGGGTGCGGGGGACGCGGGGGAGCCGGGGGTGAGGGGTGCGGGGGGGGCAGCGGGGGGCCGGGCGGCGGGGGACGTGGGGGAGCCGGGGGTGAGGGTGCGGGGGGGCAGCGGGGGGCTGGGTGCGGGGGACGCGGGGGAGCCGGGGGCGAGGGTGCGGGGGGGGGCAGCGGGGGGCTGGGTGCGGGGGACGCGGGGGAGCCGGGGGTGAGGGTGCGGGGGGGGCAGCGGGGGGCCGGGCGGCGGGGGACGTGGGGGAGCCGGGGGTGAGGGTGCGGGGGGGGCAGCGGGGGGCCGGGCGGCGGGGGACGCGGGGGAGCCGGGGGCGAGGGTGCGGGGGGGGCAGCGGGGGGCCGGGCGGCGGGGGACGTGGGGAGCCGGGGGCGAGGTGCGGGGGGGGGCAGCGGGGGGCCGGGCGGCGGGGGAGCCGGGGGCGAGGGTGCGGGGGGGGCAGCGGGGGGCCGGGCGGCGGGGGACGTGGGGGAGCCGGGGGCGAGGGTGCGGGGGGGCAGCGGGGGGCCGGGCGGCGGGGGACGTGGGGAGCCGGGGGCGAGGGTGCGGGGGGGGCAGCGGGGGGCCGGGCGGCGGGGGAGCCGGGGCGAGGGTGCGGGGGGGGCAGCGGGGGGCCGGGCGGCGGGGGACGTGGGGGAGCCGGGGGCGAGGGTGCGGGGGGGGCAGCGGGGGGCCGGGCGGCGGGGGACGTGGGGGAGCCGGGGCGAGGGTGCGGGGGGGGGCAGCGGGGGGCCGGGCGGCGGGGGACGTGGGGGAGCCGGGGGTGAGGGTGCGGGGGGGGGGCAGCGGGGGGCCGGGCGGCGGGGGACGCGGGGGAGCCGGGGGTGAGGGTGCGGGGGGGGGCAGCGGGGGGCCGGGCGGCGGGGGACGTGGGGGAGCCGGGGGTGAGGGTGCGGGGGGGGCAGCGGGGGGCCGGGCGGCGGGGGACGTGGGGGAGCCGGGGGTGAGGGTGCGGGGGGGGGCAGCGGGGGGGCCGGGCGGCGGGGACGTGGGGGAGCCGGGGGCGAGGGTGCGGGGGGGGGCAGCGGGGGGCCGGGCGGCGGGGGACGTGGGGGAGCCGGGGGTGAGGGTGCGGGGGGGCAGCGGGGGGCTGGGTGCGGGGGACGCGGGGGAGCCGGGGGCGAGGGTGCGGGGGGGCAGCGGGGGGCCGGGCGGCGGGGGACGTGGGGGAGCCGGGGGCGAGGGTGCGGGGGGGGGCAGCGGGGGGGCTGGGTGCGGGGGACGCGGGGGAGCCGGGGGCGAGGGTGCGGGGGGGCAGCGGGGGGCCGGGCGGCGGGGGACGTGGGGGGAGCCGGGGGCGAGGGTGCGGGGGGGCAGCGGGGGGGCCGGGCGGCGGGGGTGCGGGGGGGGGGCAGCGGGGGGCCGGGCGGCGGGGGACGCGGGGGAGCCGGGGGCGAGGGTGCGGGGGGGGGCAGCGGGGGGCCGGGCGGCGGGGGAGCCGGGGGCGAGGGTGCGGGGGGGGCAGCGGGGGGCCGGGCGCGGGGCCGTGGGGAGCCGCCTAGAGGGGACGTGGGGGGCCCGCACAGCGCCCCCCACCCCCGGCACTCCCGCTGCCTCTCCCGGCAGGCGGCTGCTCCCCGCTCTCGCTGGCGGTGCCGGCTGGCCCGGTGGCCGCGCTCCCCGGGGGCCCGGCCCTGCTCCCCCGCCGCCCTGCGGCTCCCGGCCCCGCCGCCCCCTGTCTTCCAGGTGCGCTGGCGTTTCCAGCCCACGGGCCGCCTGGTGCTGCTGCTGGCGGCCCGGGGCTGCGGCGGGGCGGCCCCCTGGCGCCTGTCCTGCCGCCTGGCCCCTGGGAGCGCGGCCGGGGCTACGAGGGCCGGGCCGGCCTGGGCCCCCGCGAGGCCTCGCTGCTGCTGCGGGGACGCCCGGCCCGAGGACGCCGGCATCTACCGCGTCAGCCTGCTGGGCCTGGACGTGCTGGCCGTGGCCGAGGTCAACCTGACCCTGCCCCCGCCCCCGCCGCAGGTAACCGGGGTGGGGGCGGGCGGGGACAGCCGGGGCGGGGTCCCGCCGGCCGGCCCCTGCCCCGTCCCCCGCAGCTCAGCCCCACCCCCGCCCCACGCCCGTTCCCTCCCCTCCCCTCCCCCGTCCTCCCAGGGGATCCCGCCGGCCGGCCCCTGCCCCGTCCCCCGCAGCTCAGCCCCTCCCCCCGCCCCACGCCCGTTCCCTCCCCTCCCCCCCCCCCCGTCCTCCCAGGGGATCCCGCCGGCCGGCCCTGCCCCGTCCCCCGCAGCTCAGCCCCACCCCCGCCCCACGCCCGTTCCCTCCCCTCCCCTCCCCCCCCCCCTGTCCTCCCAGGGATCCCGCCGGCCGGCCCCTGCCCCGTCCCCCGCAGCTCAGCCCCTCCCCCGCCCCCGCCCGTTCCCTCCCCTCCCCCCCCCCCCCGTCCTCCCAGGGGATCCCGCCCGGCCGGCCCCTGCCCCGTCCCCCGCAGCTCAGCCCCTCCCCCGCCCCACGCCCGTTCCCTCCCCTCCCCCCCCCCGTCCTCCCAGGGGATCCCGCCGGCCGGCCCCTGCCCCGTCCCCCGCAGCTCAGCCCCACCCCCGCCCACGCCCGTCCCCTCCCCTCCCCTCCCCCGTCCTCCCAGGGGATCCCGCGTCCCAACCCTCCCCCGCTCCCTCCCAGGGGATCCCGCGTCCCCAACCCTCCCCCGCTCCCTCCCCTCCCCCGTCCTCCCAGGGATCCCGCGTCCCAAACCCCTCCCCCGCTCCCTCCCCTCCCCCGTCCTCCCAGGGGATCCCGCGTCCCAACCCCTCCCCCGTCCTCCCAGGGGATCCCGCGTCCCAACCCTCCCCCGCTCCCTCCCCTCCCCCGTCCTCCCAGGGGATCCCGCGTCCCAACCCCTCCCCCGTCCTCCCAGGGGATCCCGCGTCCCAACCCCTCCCCCGCTCCCTCCCCTCCCCCGTCCTCCCAGGGGATCCCGCGTCCCAACCCTCCCCCCGCCTCCCCCCTCCCCGTCCTCCCAGGGGATCCCGCGTCCCAACCCCTCCCCCGTCCCTCCCTCCCCCCACCCTCCATGGGATCCCACGTCCCAGCCCCTCCCCCACCCCCTATGGTCCAACCCCTGCCCATCTGCTTTCTCCAGTCCCCATTGGATCCCCACATTGCAAACCCCTCCCCTCCCCTCGTGTTCCCGTCCCTCCCCCATTCCCTGCTTCCTATCCTCACCCCCATCCCCCGTGGGATCCTGTAACCTTGTTCCCCCACATATATGGGGATCCTGCCCCCCCACATCTCCCCAGCAGAGATCCAGCATCCCCGCTTCCCCCATGGGGGATCCCACCCCTACCAGGGATCCTATATCTCTGATCCTTCCCCGCATGGGGATCACCCCCGCAGGGTTCTGGCATCCAGCTGTCCCCACGGATCCCATTGCAAAGCTGCCATCCCGCCCTACTCTCCTACCCTGGCCAGCCCCTGTCCCATGGTGCTGCCCCCCACCCCCGTCACGGCCTCTAGTCCGCTCCCTGGGGAGGCCCAGCTAGTGCAGAGTTGAACTCAGCAGCCCGGCAGGGGATCCCTCCCTCCTGCCAACCCCCTCACCCACCCTGCTCTGGCTTGTCTCCCTACAGACCCCAGTCTCCCTACAGACCCCACCACCGTCCTGCCTCCCACCTCGCCAGCACCTGCCAGCAGCACCGAACTGCAGGGTGAGGAAGGAGAACAGAGGGCACAGTGTGGGGGGGTGGGGTGGAGGGGGCAGGTCTTGGTGTTTACAGCACCGAGCTGGGACTCAGGGGATTTCGGCTCTGTTCCTGGCTCTGTGTCGCATCCCACAGTATTCTTGCCAGCACGTTAAAGAAGTATGGGCTGGGTGAATGGACTGTAAGGTGGGTAGAAAGCTGGCTAGATCCTCAGGCTCAACGGGTAGTGATCAATGGCTCCATGTCTAGTGGGCAGCCGGTATCAAGTGGAGTGCCCCAAGGGTCGGTCCTGGGGACGGTTTTCTTCAATATCTTCATAAATGATCTGGAGGATGGTGTGGATTGCACCCTCAGGAAGTTTGCAGATGGCACTAAACTGGGAGGAGAGGTAGATACGCTGGAGGGTAGGGATAGGATACAGAGGGACCTAGCCCTGGTCTACACTACGGCGTTAGGTAGAATTTAGCCTCATTAGGTCGTTTTAAAAATGACTGCGTCCACACACCAACCCGTTCCGTCAATCTAAAGGGCTTAGTGAGGACGCACTCCACTGACTTAATGCGCTTAGTGTGGACATACGCAATCGACTGTATAAAATTGAAATCTAAAAATTGACTTCTATAAAATTGACCTAATTTCGTATTGTAGACATACCCCTAGACAAATTAGAGGATTGGGCCAAAGGAAATCTGATGAGGTTCAACAAGGACAAGTGCAGAGTCCTGCACTTAGGACGGAAAGAATCCCAGGCACCCCTACAGACTAGGGACCGAATGGCTCGGCAGCAGTTCTGCAGAAAAGGACCTAGGGGTTACAGTGGACGAGAAGCTGGATATGAGTCAACAGTGTGTCCTTGTCGCCAAAAAGGCCAATGGCATTTTGGGCTGTATAAGTAGGGGCATTGCCAGCAGATCGAGGGACGTGATCATTCCCCTCTATTCAACATTGGTGAGGCGTCATCTGAGTACTGTGTCCAGTTTTGGGCCCCCACACTACAAGAAGGATGTGGAAAAAAACTGGAAAGAGTCCAGCGGAGGGCAACAAAAATGATTAGGGACTGGAGCACATGACTTATGTGGAGAGGCTGAGGGAACTGGGATTGTTTAGTCTGCAGAAGAGAAGAATGAGGGGGGATTTGATAGCTGCTTTCAACTACCTGACAGGGGGTTCCAAAGAGGATGGATCTAGACTGTTCTCCGTGGTGGCAGATGACAGAACGAGGAGTAATGGTCTCAAGTTGCAGTGGGGGAGGTCTAGGTTGGATAATAGGAAAAACTTTTTCTCCAGGAGGGTGGTGAAGCACTGGAATGCGTTACCTAGGGAGGAGGTGGAATCTCCTTCCTTAGAGGTTTTTAAGACCCGGCTTGACAAAGCCCTGGCTGGGATGATTTAGTTGGGGATGGGTCCTGCTTTGAGCAGGGGGTTGGACTAGATGACCTCCTGAGGTCCCTTCCAACCCTGATGTTCTATGATTCTATGATTCTTTCCCCAGGCCTCCGGTTCCCAGCTTCGCCCCCTGTGGCCCTGCGTCCCGGGTCTCCGCTCCAGCCCCTCTTATGTTACGTCTACCCTGCACTGTGAACCCGGATCTGTGGGCCCCGGGGCTTGCGGCCTGGAGTTGCCTGCTCAATCTGGCCTTATGGTGGTTGGCCACGGGGCTCCCAGCTGTGCTCACGCGGCCGCCCTGCGCTGCGCAGACCTTCTGTCTCGGGGCCTGAGCCCCGTCCGCACTGCAAAACAGTCCTGGTCGTGTGGGTCAGTGGAGGTTCCTGGTCCAGGCTTCTCGGCTTAGATCCCAGCTCTCCTGTGCGGCGTCATGACATTGAGGGCCGGGGTGATCCATGCTTGACCCCCCCGCCCCCCAATCCCGTGACAGGCAGGCGGGTGTGTGCGGAGCGGGGCGGGTGTCGGTGAGCCCTAGGGCTGTGCTGTTGAGCAGGGCTCTGAATTTGGTTTCCTCTCTGCAGGGGACACGGCGCCGCCCCTCGCCCCGGTATGGGCCACGCTGGATGGAGGGAGAGCTGTGATGCCCAATGCTGTCCGGCTGTGCCTAGCGGGCCTGGTTCTCTGCCTCCTGGTGCTGATCGTGGGCGAGGTGAGCGGGTTCTCCCCCCTTTCGTGTGTCTGTGTGTGTGTGAATGCTGCCCCCTGCTGGAGGAAATATGTTATACATGCCTTGAACCGTGTGTGTGCGGGTGTGAGTGAGTGAGAGAAATAACACTGCCCCCTGCTGGAGGGAACGTCTCACACCCCATTTGCCCTTGTGAATCACACTGGATTCTCTCTGTGTGTGTCCGTCCTCATATCTATGAGTGGAAAGGTAGCTTAACATGGCCTCTGCCCCTTAACGCCCCCTACCACACCCACTAACTGGGCTCCTACTTGGAAACACTCCCTGTCGCCCGCTGAATGATCAGAGTCAACTTCACACTGTGATTCCCTTCCCCAGTATGTTCTGTCCATGAGAAACAAGGACACCTCGGGGACAGGTTCACCCACAGATGCTGCTGCAACCGTCACGACACTGTCGACGATATACGTCCTCCAAGAGATGCCCATACCAGATGGCTCAGAGGAATTATATGCCAGCCTAAGTTTCTGATCCTGCTGTATGATTGCACACACATGCTGCCGTTTCTCCTCTCAAACCCACACTTACCATCATCATTAGGTGGAATTGTGTTCCTGCAGCAGTGAGTTCCACCGGTTGCTGCCACACTGCTTAGTAACCTGAGACACTGTGGTGAAATCCAGTGCAAGCCTGCCATGCTCTCTGCCTGAACGGTCTTTCGTTTAAGATTGGAAGGGGCTGATGAGACGAGAAAGAACAGATGTCAAGCTCCCCGGTGAGAGCCCCACCTGGTGTAAATGTGTGTCGCTTTGCTGGAGTCAGTGCGGCCAGACCCCCAGCAGGTGTGACTCAGCCGTCACTTCATTGCAATCAATGGGGCCAGATCCCTGCAGGTGTGAATCAATATTGCTCCGTAAAGACAAACACACCAATTCCCAGCTGGTGTTACTTGGCGTCCTGTCGCTGAAGCTAGCTCAGGACCGGTGGATCCACCGAAGCTGGAATTTCCCATCCCCCGCCCTCCTTCGCTTTTATCATGGAAGAGAAGAGCGTGATACATTAGCCAACACTTTCTTCTCATTTTCATTTCCCCCTCGCATTTCCCACTGCAGACTAAAGCTGCCCAAGCTTTAAGCATAATATCACATGGGATCTTCTTGCATTTTGTAGTCACCCCACATCCTGTTTGGGTCACCAGTGAGATTTGGATCCAGGGACCAGACAAAAAATTCCCTCTGATAACCACTGGGAGGAGTTATTTGGCCGGGGTTAGACTAGATGACTTCATTTTCCCTTCTGGCCTTAAAATCATCCCTGACATCTTTGAAAGCATCCCTGCATTTTACACTGGTTGAAACGTATAGGTCTATGTTCATAACTGGAAGTGTGTTTGTTATCTTTAACCCACTGGCAGCAAGCATTCATCTGATTGTTAGTAGAGCATCTCTCAAATGGAATTTCCTTTATTCTCAGCGCTTGTTCTGTTTGCAGACCTATGCAGTATACATCAAGCAAGTTTGTATGTGGCCGTATAAATAAGTGGCACTGAATTTCAACGGTTGGTCTTAATGACTGTATGACACAGACTTTTCTTTACGCTTCAGTGCATAATAAATACACGTTGCAGCCACATCCTTTGAAGTGCTTTGTGTGACGGGTTGGGTCACAGAAACCGCCTTGGGACTGCCGCCTGATGTGCTGAGATTACCTCTGAGCCCGTTTTCCCTGCCAGCCTGGGACTCCAGAACCCTGCCTTGTTGAGCCAGACATGCTAGTCCTGCTGCAAACACAGACCCAGGTCTGAACCATGTCCCCCAGAGCTGCAGGCTTTAACTGAAAGCCACTTAGCAGGTATTCCTGTCTCCAGCACCCAGTACCCAGTTCCCAGTGGGCTCCAACCCCCCAATAAATCTGTTTTACTCTGTATAAAGCTTATACAGGGTAAACTCATAAATTGTCCGCTCTCTATAACACTGATAGAGAGATATACACAGCTGTTTGCTCCCCCACGCGCTATCTCAGAGTTCTCGGTCAAGTAATAAGCAAAAGTGATTTATTAATCACTTTTATTAAAAGTAGGATTTAAGTGGTTCCAAGTAATAACACACAGAACAAAGTAAGTTACCAAGAAAAATAAATAAAAACACTCAAGTCTAAGCCTAATACAGTAGGAAACCGAATACAGATAAAATCTCACCCTCAGAGATGTTCCAATAAGCTTCTTTCACAGACTAGACTCGCTTTCTAGTCTGGGCCCAATCCTTTCGCCTGGTACAGTCCTTGTTCCAGCTCAGGTGGTAACTGGGGGATTTCTCATTACTGCAGCCGCCTTGTTCTGTTCCACCCCCTTATATACCTTTGCACAAGGCGGGATCTTTTGTCTCATTGGGTCCTCACCCCTCCTTCTAAATGGAAAAGTCCCAGGTTTAAGATGGATTCCAGTACCAGGTGACATGGTCATATGTCCTGTGAGACCCTGAAGCCTTCATTCTTCCCAGCGTGACTCACAGGAAGGCTTGCAAGTAAACAGAGCCATCTACAGTCAATTGTCCTGGTTAATGGGAGTCATCAAGATTCCAAGCCACCATTGATGGCCCACACTTTGCATAATTACAATAGGACCTCAGAGTTATATTTCATATTTCTAGTTTCAGATACAAGCATGATACAGTCATACAAATAGGATGACCACACTCAGTAGATTATAAGCTTTGTAATGACACCTTACAAGAGATCTTTTGCCTGAAACATATTCCAGTTACATTATATTCACACTCATTAGCATATTTTCATAAAATCCGATGGAGTGCACCGTCACACTCTGCATCACAAGCCGATCTGAGCAGGGCAGTGTGGTGGCCAGGCCCCATTGAGGGGCAATTTGCATCTTCTGTGATGACAATGTTCTCTCTCCCTTATTATTTATATTACAGTCACACCAACCAAGATCAGCCATTGTACCAGATGCCCTAGAGCCTTACTGACAGTCTTTACCTTGCAAGGCTTATCATCTAAATACACGAAAGGCTTATTATCCTCATTTTACAGAGCGGGAAACTGAGGCACTGAGCAATGCAGTAACTACCCATGGTTACACAGAGAGGCTATGGCAGAATTGGGGATAGCGTACAGTCCTGTAACACAAGGTCAGCCTCCCTCTCAAATGAAGTTTACCAACCCCTTAAGCATGTTGATATGTCAAGTACCATCATTAGGGCTCAGAGTCAACATCCCAAGGGGTATTTTGGCTTGCATGACTCTAGAGACCACCACCACACTGTGGGCACTCCACTATGCCAGCACTGGTTTACTGTTTCAGTAGGACCTGGAGCTCCATGTTCAGAGATCAGTTTGGAAGTGGCATGCACACCAAGTGAATTCTGGGATATGGGGAAGGCGGGCAGGGGGAAACTGTGGTCCTTTGATCCCTTTTCTCACGGGTGCTCTGGGCCTCTGAGAAGTGTCCCACAATGCAGTGCAAAAATTACCTTGGTGAATTCTGGGATACAGCATGGAGGCAACCCCCGCTGGCCTCCTGGAACTATCCTACAATCTAGTGCAAAATTTACCCAGTGGGCCATAGAGCACCTGGGTTAACTACCCACGATGCAATGCACCATGCACGGAGGCGTGGCTCAGCTTGCACCAGCGCTACTGGAAGTGTGTGACTATGCACACACAGCTGTGGATTCACCACTGCGTGTGTTACCCGGGTAGAACGCCTACGGAGACCAGCCTTCAGCTGTGTGGATAATTAAGGGAGTGGTGGGCAGACCTCTGTGTCCCCAACACACACAAACAGCGACAGGCTGATTTTGGGGGATCCCTGGTCACATCTACAGCCTTCTGTCTTCACCTTCTTGGTCGCCCACGGCTATCCTCGCCCACACGTCCTTTAGCTTCCAGCCCACAAGGGCTAGAACCGCCGAAACTGGAATGAGAAGGAGCAGGTACCATCTCCAATCCACAGGTTCTGCAAACAGAGAGAGGAAGGAAGTTTGTTCCAAGGCTGGCTACTGCGGGGGGGGGGGGGGGGTTCTTTTATGGAAAAAGTTAATTTGCATCTCATGGTGCGTACCCTAACCTCCAGCCCTATTGGCTAGTCTGAGTTCTTGCTCCTTCTCCCAGAAATTCCATCTCGGACCGAGGCCCCCCTGTTCCCGATCACTGTTGTCCAATGATACATTTCTCTGAAAAGTTTTGAGGCATGGTCAGCTTGCTCTAGTAGCTTCACAAGATGGGGCAGTGCGGTCCCTGGCCCTCACAGAAGTTTCGGGACGAACCGGTGGTGGGCATTTTACGTTTTCATTCAGGGGAGTGCATTGGGTTGCTCCACCCCCCGACTGAGATGGAAAATTCCCCCACCCCTCACCAAACCCTCCGAGCAAACAATGAGGCTGAGCCGCCCCCTGGGCTGAATTTACCCAACACCACCAGATGGAGCCGGGCCAGGCACGTCGCATCCAGATCTTGGAACATGTAGACTCCCCCGTCCCCGCTGCGTACGCCCTGCACCGCGAAGTCGCCCCCGGACACAGAGACCCGCACTTGGAAGGAACGCAGCAGCTGGTGTGATGTCCCGTTGATGAAGGTGTAGACGTGGTCCCATGTCAGCGTGGAATTGTGCCACTTGTAAAGGTCCAGGGTGGCGGGCAGGTGAAGCGGGACGCGCAAGGAGCTGCCCCTGGGCACAGAACAGTGGGCATGGGGGCAATCGCCAGCGCCTAGAAGGGGGAGCAGACAGGGACCGGCGTGTGAGAGAGGAGAGCATGAGGTGGCAGGGCTGTGGGGCTATGAGTGGGAACGTGATGTAGACAGGGCACTGGATACGCATTCAGAATACCCAGGCTCCATCCCCAGCTCTGCGTGGGGAGTGGAGTCTAGTGGTTAGAGCAGGTGGCGGGATGGAAGTCAGAACTCCTGGGTTCTCTCCCCGGCTCTGGGAGGGGTGGAGGGTCTGGTAGGTTAGAGCAGGTGGAGGGCTGAGATCCAGGACTCCTGGGTTCTCTCCCCGGCTCTGGGAGGGGTGGAGGGTCTGGTAGGTTACAGCAGGTGGGGGCTGGGGGCCAGGACTCCTGGGTTCTCTCCTCAGCTCTGTGGAGAGCATGCACCTGTAATGCCTGAGCTAAAAGAGCCATCTGTGTAACGCCAAATCCTGTAGCGGATTTATCAACCTCTATGTGGTTCAGCCACTAGAGGGAACCAGAGGGCCACACTGGTTTAGCACAGGTTACAGTGTGCGTGTCCCATATAGACTAGAGGATAACAACCTACTACTTCTGCTCTCAAATGGAGTAGCCCTTTTAGCTCAAGTGGTAAAAGGCTCTGATGGAGGTCCTAGGTTCAGATCCTGTTGGCGATCCGTGTTGATGGGATAGTGACATCAATAATCAATGTGCTGGAAGAAGGTTGAAAGTTTCAACAGAGCAATCGGCTTCTCGGTTACCTGATGGCTCAGGTTGGCATTGGATGGAGGTAACAGCCCTGGAAAGCAGCAGGAGGAGAAGGCAACTGTGCCCCACTGTCCTCCAGAGATGCCCCGCAAGCCTGGGAGCCATCGAGATGTGTAGGATCAGCGTGTCTGAGGAGGCTTTACCTGGGAGAGGAAACCCAGTGAGAGGGATAAAGAAGCGAGCTGGGGTGGGAGGCAGATGGACTGATAGAGAGAGAGGAGAGAGCATGGGAGGAGGAGATTGTTGAGAGAGGGAACCCTCCAGGGAGTGAGGGATGGGAAGAGTGTGAGAGACAGATAATAGAGTGATACACAGGAAACCTCGAGTGGGAATGCCACGTGCAGGGAGATAGCTTCACTCCACATTGACCCTCGATCTGAATTGAGCCCTGATTCCATTGGGGTCACTCTGGATTTACACCGGGGTCACTGAGATCAGAATCCAGCCTTGACTCCATTGATATCAGTGGGATCACTCCGGATTTACATTGGACTCACAGAGGTCAGAATCTGGCCCTGAGTCCACTAGAGCTGGTTGGGAATGGGGTGTTTCCATTCCACAGGAAATCCTAACATTTTGCGGGGGACGGGGGGGGGGGAATTGTTCTGAATTGGAACAAAAAGCCAAACTTCCCCGCAAAATGAAAATGCCAAGCTATTTCAGCTCGGGGCCACCGAATTATTTTGTTTCAAAAGGGTCAAAAGTAGACCAGGGCAAATAATGATTTCTCCCCCACCCCCGGCCCCGGTTTGCCGACAATTGTGGGGAGGGGGGATTTATTTTGGGCTGAATGAAAAAATGCAGTTTGTAAAATTTCTGGCACATCATCAAGTCACTAAGCGCCGTGCTAATTATTTGGAGGCAAGCAGAACATTAGGGTTGACCAGAAGCGAAATGTTTCGTTCCAGTTTGGGCGCTTTTTAAAGGGGTGGGTTTTTCAAAACAAAGCCACAGGGAGTTTCTAAATGAAAAGTTATTTCAACCCAAAGAAACCAGCAACCAAAAATTTTCATTTAAAAAATCTCCAACTGAGACATTTGGATGTTTTTCAAACAATGTGAAGGTTTTTCTCCCCCCGCTTTCTTACAATTTAGCCAAATAGACACAAATCCCTTAAATGTTTTGGGGTCACCGAAGCTGCTTTGTCCACCAGAAAAATATTTTGCCCAGAAATTTCACCAGCTCTAGTCAAGATGTTTTATTTTGGGGGGAGGGATAGCTCTGCGGTTTGAGCATTGGCCTGCTAAACCCAGGGTTGTGAGTTCAATCCTTGAGGAGGCCATTTAGGGATCTGGGGCAAAAATTGGGGATTGGTCCTGCTTTGAGCAGGGGGTTGGACTAGATGACCTCCTGAGGTCCCTTCCAACCCTGATATTCTATGATTCTATGAAAGCCGCTGTCAAGCCTCATTTTGTCTTTATCTTCTGATCTTTCTATTCTACTTATTAGTAACTAGATTATACATAATATTAAATAGAATATCTAAAGTATAATAACATGCAAATGAATATTTTGCTATCATACACGTGTCCAAATAAAGAGATAACGCTGGAATGCTGTGGTAGCCATGTCTGCCCTAGAAGTTGGTCCAATAAAAGAGATGAGCTCACCCACCTTGTCTCGCTAACATTGAAATGAAACATTTTGACTTGTGGAAAAGGCCATCAAAATCAGCGTGTTCCCACGAAACAATCGGACGCTGATGAAATCGGGCGCTGTATTTTTCAACCGAATGCTCCCGTCGCAAAGAAATTGACCAGCTCAATTTTTGAACCTGTACTATCCAGAATCAAGGTACCTTTGGACTCAAATCAGGAATCGGAGCAAGGTTTCCTGACAAAGCTGCTTTTCTAGAATCGGGGTGGGGGGTGGGGAGGAAGGGGGAGACTTTGCACAGAAAGCCATCCCTGACGTCAGGGAGGAAATACAGGCAGCCAGGAGTTGAGAGACACCCTCATCAAAGCAATGCTTTGGATGTGTGCCAGAGAGATGAACCCGGCGTACCTGGGAATTGGACTCCTCCCTGCCATCCCCAGATGGGGAAGGTGGATACAGTTAATCCCTGAGAGCGGGGACAACAACCTCCCTGGATTCTGCATGGGGACGCTCCAAGCAGGACCTAGCAGTGGAACAAGTGGGAAGGCAGCTGATCTCCAAAGACATCCAGCCTCCTCCACGTAGCTACTCACCTGCTCAGCGATCAGGCTTGATCTCAACCCTCGGCCTGCTGGCACAATTCTGGGTCCAGGCCCTGCAGTGGGAGCTGAGCTATTTATGCTCCCCGCGGCGGATTTTCCCCTTCGTCATGTTGCTGCTTAGCTCGCAAACCGCAGTTCTGCAATGAGCCGGTGCTGCAAAACCACCACGCACTGCAAACCTGGTGGGGAAGAAGGAGATCAAACATCCCAGAAACCACAAAGGCCCTCAGCGTTGCTCAAGGCACCACGCAGTGACTAGATAACTTGCCCATGACGGGATGTTCACCCCAGACCCACTGGGATGGGGTAAAGGAGGCTGAGAAGGGGGCTGATTAACTTGAGAGGGAATGAGGCAGGATAAGCAACCCCTGATTTGGGAATAGAGCCCAGCTGACAAGGAACAGGCAGGGCTATGGCAGAGCCAGGAAGCTGGCGGCAGAAGGAGCTGCCTTGAGTGATTCTCCAGCCATGGACTGGGAGACGAGGAACCAGGGGGAGAAGAGAAGCTCTGGGGTCCTGGCCCTGAGGGAAGGACATACCCAGAGGAGGGTGGAGAAAGAGCCCGATAGAGGCAAAGTAGGAAGCAGCCTGGGGAAACCGTAACAAGGTAAGGGGCTGTGCAGACCTTGGCTGCTGGCTGTAAGGCCCCTGGACTGGAACTTGGCGTAAAGGGTGGGCCCAGGTTCCCCTACCAGCCACGGGGGAAGTGGCACAGACCAGGCAGTGGGGCAGAAGGCTGCCTAGGACAGTTGTCCAGTGGGAAGTTGGGATGCCAGAAGGTGAGGACTATAGTGACCTAGTCAGAGGGCCAAGCCATGAAGAACGAGCACCCTGAGTCGCAGGGAGAGGTGGCTGGGTACGCGGACGAGTGTCAGAAGGGAGCCTCAGGTCTGGCAAGAGCTAATCCCCAGAGAGGCCAGCAGGAGGCACCCGAATCGTGAGTGACCTCCATGACACTGCCCCCAGGGAACATTTCTTCCTGACCGCTGTATGAAAGCGCTTGAGCGATGCCCTGAAGCATGTGGGTTTTAGATCTCACCCCAATCTCTTACGTCTGCACTTCAGTCCGCGACGTTGTGGCTAAGAGCAGGCGTAGGGAGGTGGTGTCAGTGACATAAAGGCCTCTTGGCAAAGCAAGCAATGCTCGTCTCAGACCCGACAAACTCACTCCATCAAATGCCTTGCTCACCGGGTGTTTGTCCATCAAGTGTAACGTATAAGGTCTCTACTGAAATTAGCCGTGTTCAGGATCATAGAGTGATGTGCGCACAGGTAGCTTTTAAGGAACATTGTAACTGGTCTTCAGTTTAGAAGGTGTCTACAGGGCTTGTTAGTGCAGGGGGCTAGTTGCCACCCATCCCTGGCTAGCCGGCGATGTCATCTGAGGCTCAGTTGGCTGCCTTTGCCCCGATCTTGAACAGTCAAGGGAACACCATCAAAGGCAATGGCCAACAATACATCCCACGTGGAGGTATAAAAGGAACGTTGCAGCATCCCGGGGATCACCAGCTGTATGGATGAAGCCAAAAGACTGTTTCAGCATAACACAGAGGATGCTTTGAACCCACCCATGGAGGTGCCATGATGAACGGGGGTGTTTTGGGCAGAATCGGATCACGCTTTCTTGTTTCTAGTGGAATCGCCGTCCTTCCTGAAACAAACCCGCTTGTGATTCGTGGTGTGGTTTACAGGAGCGGTGACATAAAGTGAGGGGGCCCGCTGCTCCTTCGGGGGCAGATCTCTGTGAGTAGCCAGTGTCAGGGCTGGATGTCACAGGGGAGTGCAGCAAAGGGGTGCGGGGACTGGGCTCCACCTATTGTTAACTTGCAAGCCAGAGACAGGACTGGCCTAGCCCGGAGGAGGGGGCTTGAGAAGCTGAAAGGCTGGTGGGGTTAGGGAACTGACCACCAGTTCCTGTAAGCAAGACTCCCTCTCACTGGAGGCAGGGGTTAACCAGGTGGGTGCCCCAAGATCCAGTGTATACAGCCTTGGGGAGATCCTTACTGGAGACTCTCTGGCGTCCATCATTCACACAGGCTCTTGCTAAGTTGGAAAGGGCTCAGATAAGAGCCGCGCAAAGGACTTGAGGTCTGTGAGAGCTGCCTTCTGGCGCTTGATCTGTTTAGCTCACCCACAGCCCGGATAACAGGTAGCTTGATCACAGTCTATAAGACCCAACATGGGGAGAAGATTTCTGCTAGCCATGGGCCGTTTAATCATAGCAAATACAGAGGGTCCCAAAACAATGGGTGGGGTTAGGAGAGGTCAGTAGGGTTCTGTGAGATTCACCTTGTCTCAGGGTACAAGAACCAAAAGAAAGTTGATGGTGTTGAAAGGAGGGCACTTGAAACCAGATCAAAGGAAATAATATTTCCTCTCAAAGCATGCAGGTAGCCTGCGGAACTCTCTGCCACAAGATTTCAGTGAGGCCAAGGGCATAGCTTCATTAATTCCACACGTCAGTCTCCAGGCCTGCCCGGCACAACGGGGCCCTGATCTCAGCTGGGGCAGGGCTTGTCTCTCGCTGGGTGTCTGGGCAGCGCCCGGCACAACGGGGCCCTGATCTCAGCTGGGGATGAGGTCTCATTTGCTCTGTAACACCCACAATAATCAGGGTCTGTCTGCATGATGCAAAAAGCCCGGGCAGTCAACACAGGAAACGTAGTAAAGTCTGGCTGTCTTGGTTTCTCAGTTTTAGTTTTGTGCAGATTAACTGGGGGTGGCTTGGTTTGTTTTTTTCACTCGTTTGTTTGTTTATGTTTTCAGGCTGGTCTTTTTCCCCCCCTTCCATTCTTCAATTTTCTCAAGTTTCAGGGTTTTTCTATTTTTTTCAGATTTCTGAGTTTTTCCAATTTTTTTTCACCCTTTTTTTCATATTTTCAAAGGTTTTGTTTGTTTCTTTTCCTTTTCCACCCCCAAGTTTCTGAGTTCTTCATTTTATGATTATTATTTTGCTGGCATTAGATTATATTTTTCGGGTTCTTTCTTTCTTTCTTTCTTTCTTTCTTTCTTTCTTTCTTTCTTTCTTTCTTTCTTTCTTTCTTTCTTTCTTTTCTTTTTCCTGTTCTTATCTTTCTGGAGATTATTTTGGCTTTTCCTACTTTTTTGTGGGGTTTTTTTTATCCTTCCTTTATGTTCCTTTTATTTCCTTTGCCTTTTTCCCATTTAAGAAATGGCTGGAAATTGTATTTCCTTCTTTCTGCCACTTTTGAAATGGGCACATTTTGCATACATGGAAGAAACCCTTTGATTTATATATTTTTTTCAAATTAAAAATAAAATCCCCAACAATTAGCTCAGTTGGAACTCTGCGAGATGAAATCAGTTTGGAATTTTGGGATGAAATTTGGTTTCATCTCTTGCAGCCAGCTCTGGGGTGCCAACATCTGGATGGCTTCCCTACCCTGAACTCCACAGAGCCTCCATCCTGCCGTCAAGGGGTGATGCACCCCAGGAAAGCTACCCCCCACAATTAGGGGTTCAGCCAGCTCCCCAGCATTTATCAGGGTGCACTCTGGACACAGCATCTCAATGGGGAGGTGCCCCCCAGACACAGACATGCGGGAAACCCTGCAGAGCTGGGATGGGGGCCCAATCTGGGGTAGTCCCCCCAAACACAGACTCAGGGAGGTCACCCTGCTTCAATGCCTTCCCCATGGGATTGGGGTGTAAATGGACTGAGATCCCAGCATTGAGAATAAGCCCCCAACTTGCACCCTCCAACCCCAAATCAGGCAGCATGCAGAATTCCCCTCCCCAAGAGATTGGGGTGTGGGGATGCACCCCCCTCCCCCTAAGCTCCCTCGGAATTAGGATCAGGCTCCCCCTTTGTAGCCTCCCCTCACACACAGGGTCTCCCCTCTCCTCCACTGAGAGATCCAGGATCTGCCGAGCCCAGGGGCTCCGTCAGAGCTCTGAGCGGCCGGGTAGTGGGTCTGCCTTGCACTGACCTGGCTCCCAGGGGCAGGGGGCTGGGGGTGGGGTGGGGGGTGGGCAGGGATTGAGGCTGTCTTAGCTCAGATCTGCAGACCAAGGGTCTGATCCAAGGCTCCCACTGGTGGCACACGGCCAGAGATCTCCTAGCTGGGTTGATGGGCTGAAGGCCCCGAGCCAGAGGGCGAAGGGCTGGGGGAGACCCCAGGGCTGGGAAGTGGAGGAGACAGAGAGGGGGCGGTTTCTGGGGAAATCCTCCCCCTAAGGGAGCCCCATGACTGGGGGCGTTTCAGGCTCTAGAAATTGGGTAACAGGGGACAATCCGCGCCGGGGCTGGCTGAGTTGGGTGCGCATGGGGTGCCGGGGGCTGACTCAGTGGGGTTGTCAGTCTGCCCGGCTGGGAAAGGGGAAATGCATGTGTGAAACGCAAACCGCCACCCGCCACGTGAGCCCTCGCTGGATGCGGCATAGAGGAAACACCAGTTTCTCGTCCTCAGAGCTGGGGCAGGCAGAGAGAGAGTGGAAGGAAGGAAGGGAAGAGGGAGGGTGAGTGCGAAGAAAAGCCAGGGACTGTGAGTCGAACTCAGTGGCTGTGGGTTATGGACTGGCAGCCTGACACCTCGTGGTCACAGGTTGGTTTCTGCCCAGATGCAGGAAAGTTTATAGCCCTGCCAACCACAGCGATTGTGAACCCCTTCCTGTTATAACTCTGGAGAGTCTCATTCTCCAAATCAAGGTGTGATCCTCCTCTAAACACTGCTAACTTGTGGCCCCAGTGAGATCTTGTGGCAGAGAGTTCCACAGTCTATCTCCGCATTCACAGGTTCTAAGGCCGGAAGGGACCATTATGATAATCTAATCTGACTTCCTGGATAACACTGGCCAGAGAACTTGCCCAAATGAGCAGATCTTATAGAAAAACATCCAGTCTTCATTTTCAAATGGTCAGTGACGGAGAATCCACCACAACCCTTGATAAATTGTTCCAATGGTTAATTACTCTCACCATTAAAAATTTACACCTTATTTCCAGCCTGAATTTGTCTAGCTTCAACTTCCAGCCACTGGATTGTGTTAGAGCTTTCTCTGCTCGATTGAAGAGCCCACTGTTAAATACATTAAAATATATATTAAATATTAAATAACTCTCATGCTTCAGGGCAGAACTCAACCTCTTTAATATTGTGGTCAGGAAGAAATTTTCCCCTGGGGGCAGGTTAGCCAATCGCTGCAGGATTCCTTGACCCATCCTCCGGAGGAGTTGTCACTGGCCAGAGGAGAGTGGATGACATGCCCGCCTGGTCTGAGTGGCGTGTCCTGGAGCTACGTGGTGGTCTGAATTTTGACTCAGCAAAGTCTCTGCAGATGGCTAGAAGGAGGATGCAGCCCTGAGCGCCTGTGGCCATGAGGCTCTTTGATCTCCTTTCTCTCTTCCTCCCCACAAGCTTTGCAGCGCTCGGTGGCTTGGCAGTGCAAGTTCCTGGTGAAGCTACGGTTTCCAGGCACAGTGTCAACGTGACTACGGGGAAATGCAGCAGCAACAGTGCGGAAATATCAGCGGTGACACAGGATCAGGACTCCCCACCATTCCTGTGGGAAGCGGGTTGGGCTCAAACCTACACTGGCAGTGAGGGAAGGGAAAGAGCCGAGCAGTCTCCTTCTCCATATCCGGGTCCGACCCGCCTCTAAACCCGTTTCAGATCGGGGTGGGAATGGGTTGTTGCAGGGTTGGGCAGCACAGGGGTCCCGATCCTGAATTCTTTGAGGATCCTGGGCCAAGCAGCTTGTGGTGGCTGCTGGAGGCAGGCAGGGGCGATCTCAGTGCACAAACAGCCCCGAAGGAAAGAGGTTTGGGTTCCCAGAAACACCAGTGCCCTCCTTGAAATGCCTCGTCTTGTGACTGAGGGTGTCAACCAGGCCAACCTCAAACCTCAGTCACACGCTGAGCAGCTGGTCCTGCGTAATCGGTCAGGGCAGTCAGCGAGCACACAGGGTGGTGGCGAGATGGGCAAGTTCCAGTCCCCTCAGACCACACCCCCAGCTGGCGTCAATAGGCCGTAGCTCCTAGCGGGGCTGGATCCCCAGCTGGTGTGAATCAGCTGTCGCAAATTGGAATCAGTGGACTAGATTCCCAAGCGGTGTAAACGGGTGGACCTTCAGAGCGGTCACTCTGTATTTTACACCAGCGTCACGCAGATCAGAATCCAGCCATGATTCCTTTAATTTTCTGAGGGGGTGGAGAGTCACTCCAGGTTTATACTGGAGTCACTGAGATCAGCATCCAGCCCCGACTCCATTGACTGCAGGGGGGTCACTCCGGATTTATGCTGGGGTCTCTGAGATCAGATATTCAGAGTCTGTGGCATTTTCATCAGTGAGGCACTACCATACGGCCATTGTGTGTCGCTACGTGAAAATGACAGCCCTTTTCTAACAAACAGGCAGAAAGAACAATCAGTGGCCTACAAAAACTGTCCCGCAAAGAGAGATTGAACTGACTGGGATTGCTCTCTTAGAGAGGAGATGGATACTGGGGGACAGGATAAAAGTCTAACGAATGGGATGGAGAAGGGAGGTCGGGAATTATTCCCTCTGTCCCAAGAACCAGAGGACAGTCAATGAAACTCATAAGTACATTCAAACTGGATCAAAGGAAATATCTGTACATATAACATGTCATGAGACTGCGGAACTCACTGTCACAAGAAATCACAGAGGCCAAGAACTTAGTAGTTAGTAGGCTGGAGAAGCCCATGTTCATATAACCCCCTTTAATCTGGCCCCCCAAATTCTTCCAGCTGCTCCACTCTC
The DNA here is from genome assembly GCF_965140285.1 of Lepidochelys kempii. Lineage (NCBI taxonomy): Eukaryota > Metazoa > Chordata > Testudines > Cheloniidae > Lepidochelys > Lepidochelys kempii. The sequence goes on along the minus strand of NC_136393.1, from coordinate 48,775,921 downwards.
CCCCTCAGGGGTGTCTCCCTCCTAGCTTAAGACCCCCCCTTAGCACCTGATTCATTTGTGCCCCCTCCCTGCTGCAGTCATTTATAATAGTGCAAACTGAGAATATGCTTCGACCCTGTTGGTACTATGTTTCACACCCCCTTGGCACAGCATATGAGGGACCTGATCCCAGATTCTCTCCCCACCCCTTGTACCAGCACACTCATAGACTTGCAAACAGCCCCAGGGCTCTAGGACAGTGGTTTGCAAACTTTTGTACATTGGTGGACCCCTACAACATTTCAAGGTGCGGACCCCTTGGAAATCTTAGACATAGCCTGCAGACCCCCAGGGTCCACGGATCACAGCTTGAAAACCACTGCTCTAGGACACTAGACCTCTGTATCTGGCACTGTTGTGACCACTGCTGTTGTCCTGTGTCCAGCTGTAGTACCCGCAGGTCAAGGAGGATGTTGCTAAATCAGAGATGGGGGTCAGAGAAGAGCCGCGAGAATGATTAAAGGACGGGACCTCGAGAAGTCTTCAAATCCAGCCCCCTCTCGCTGAGGCAGGAGCAAGTAAACCTAGACAGTCCCCGATGGGAGTTTGTCTGACCTGCTTTTAAAAATCTCCAGTGAGGGGGATTCCACAGCCTCCCTTGGAGCCTAGTCCAGAGATTAATTGTCCTTAGAATTAGAAAGTTTTTCCTAATGTCGAACCTGAATCTCCCTTGCTGCAGATTAAGCCCATTGCTTCTTGTCCTGCCTTCAGTGGCCCTGGAGAACGATTGATCCCCGTCCTCTGTATAACAGCCCTTAACATATTTACCAGCCTCCCTTCTGTAGACAAAACATGGTCATTTTTAACCTTTCCTCCTAGGTCAGGTTTTCTAAACCGTCAATCGCTTTTGTTGCTGTCCTCTGGCCTTCAGAACGCCGTTCGCCTTTTGTGCCGCACTGTGGACTCGAATTCAGTTTGTGACGGTCACCCTCGGCTCTTTGTCAGCCCAGGACCGGACTCATACGCAAGCACAGAGCATTCATGGCAGGGGTTAGAGCTGCACGGCTTCTTTCTGGCAAATCCAGTTGATGTCGCCAGGGCAGGTGTCAGCCCGAGCCCGATTCCTCTTTAACAGCCCACAGCTGTGGCCTGTAGCAGGAGAAATTTTTTCCCCGCTGTGACGACTCCCCCAGCCACCCACACAAAGCGTGAGAGCCGGTGGCGGCCCTGCCGGGCGCCCGGCCAGCAGCCACCGCTCTCCGGCCGCCCAGCTCTGAAGGCAGCGCAGAAGTAAGGGTGGCAACACCAAATCACGGACATTTGTCCACCTGGAGGGAGATCAGAGGAGCAAAAAAGAGGCCGTATCCGGGAAAACCCAGATGTATGATGTGTGGTAACTCTCACGACCCGGCTACAGTAGCCTTGCGACCCCCTTTTGGGTCAGGACCCCGAGTCGGAGCTAAATCATAACAAGTCGCTCTTACGTCGGGACCAGCGTATCCATCTGTGTGGGGAGTTGTAGCAGCAGAGCGATGCCAGTAAAATCGGGACGAGCTGTCAGTACTTGTGTGTAGACACACCGGTTTGTAGACACACCAGAGCCTTTCCCCGGCTATAATCCAGCCCTCAATCTCCAGAGGTCGGGCGTTGGGACCTGCATTGAGTGCGAGGGGAGAGCGCCCCCTACTGAGCTCCACCGCCCCGATCCTTGTAGAACAGCGCCCCCTAGTGCTGCCCTGGAGCCACACGGACTGTGCGGGGGAGCACTCCCCTACTGGGTCCCCACCCCGCTCTCTGCAGCACAGCGCCCCCTGGCCCCACACTGGGGAAACGCCACCAGCCCTCGTATTCGCTGGCACCCAGTGAAATCCCCAGCTCCCCAGGGGAAGTTACAGCATTTTGCTCTTTACCCTCTCCCCCCGCTCCTGGATCGCGAGCAATCGGGACCTGACTGAGCAGGAGACATGGCTTGAGAAAACCAATGGCGTTTGCTCCTGGGCAGCAGCCGGTTAAGCGGGCAGCATCTGATCCCGGATCCGTCCACTGGAGGAAACGGGAGAGCCAGCGTTAATTGGACGGAAAGTTCCTCTGGATCAGTGCTGAGCGAGGCAGGTACAAGGGGGTGCTGTGCTGGGGGGCGGGGGTGAATCGCCGGTGGGTTTCCTTTCTGCCTCCCGAAATTCCTCCTGCAGGTTCAGGTGGATACAGGATTCCTCTTCACCGTTGCGTTGCTGTGGGCTAGTGAACAGCTGCCACAACCCACCCCAGAGGGGGCTGCATTTCAGGGCTGGATGCAGTGAATTCTATAGATCTCCTTGCTCCTTGTACTTTGGGGTCGTTTGGGCTGAAAAGAGGACGGGAAGGGGACCATAAAGCGCTGGCATTCAGTGATCCGGGTTCAATTCTCAACTCTGCCACAGCCTACCCGGGGTCACCCTGGGAAAATCACTTAATCTGTATATTAAGCCCTGCCAGAGATTAATTAGGTCAGTGGTTTTCAACCTGGGATCCGCAGACGATGTGTAAGATTTCCCCAGGGCTCTGCACGTCCATTTGAAAAAATGGTAGGGGTCTGCAAATGAAAAAAGGTTGAAACCCACTGGATTAGGTGGCCCCGGTGTCTGAGCATTTCTGTGCCTCCATTTCCCCGTCTGTGTAATGGGGATACCAATCCACCCTTTGTCTATCTGGAGGGTCAACTCTGGGGTGGGGACTCACAGTGTCTGCCCAGAGGCCAGGCTGTTTGGAAAGCTGTTTTCTCGCCCCGTGAGTCCCCGAACTGGCCACTAGGTGGCACTTCTGCGCTGCCAAACCCCAGCTGAGTTTGCATCCGCGTGACTCAGCTTCCCCCAGAGCTAGAGATGGGCTCAAGGCTGGCGACCAACTCCGGGTTTCTTCCACACACCCCGTCCACACACAGACACGCACAACAGCTGCCTTTGGCTCTGGCCTGTCGGGTGCTGGCCCAGGTGTTCCTGGAAAATCCCAGCCTGCAGCGGGGTTTGCGATCTGAGGGAGCCAGGAGCTGTCCCAGGGGCAGGATCCTAGGCAGAGGGCCCCAGCCGCAGGGAGTTCGGCGTGGGGTCTATCCCAGGCACTTCCCCACCCGGCTCAGCACGATCCCAGCCAGAGCCGCGCGCCCGGAGCCTTGTGGACCTGGGGAGACTCTGCGGGACAGAAGGGTCGGGGGCACAAATTTCACTGGCAACGTCAGGGCCTGATTCTGCCCTCAGGGGGGCAGATCCTCATCTGGTGTAAATCAGCCCAGTGCGCCGTTCCGTCAGCTGACGCACAGAGCAGTGACCCCAGCGGGGCTATGGCCAGTTCCCCCCAGCGGGGATTGGGCCCCACTGACCCCAGCGGGGCTACGGCCAGTTCCCCCCAGCGGGGCTACGGCCAGTTCCCCCAAGGGGATCGAGCCCCGTTGAGCCCAGCGGGGCTACGGTCAGTTCCCCCCCAGCGGGGCTACGGCCAGTTCCCCCCAGCGGGGATCGGGCCCCGTTGAGCCCAGTGGGGCTACGGCCAGTTCCCCCCAGCGGGGCTACGGCCAGTTCCCCCCAACGGGGATTGGGCCCCATTGACCCCAGTGGGGCTACGGCCAGTTCCCCCCGGCGGGGATCGGGCCCCAGTGACCCCAGCGGGGCTACGGCCAGTTCCCCCCAGCTGGAATCAGGCCCCAGTGACCCCAGCGGGGCTACGGCCAGTTCCCCCCAGCGGGGCTACGGCCAGTTCCCCCCGGCGGGGATCGGGCCCCAGTTCCCCCCAGCGGGGCTACGGCCAGTTCCCCCCCAGCGGGGCTACGGCCAGTTCCCCCCAACGGGGATTGGGCCCCATTGACCCCAGTGGGGCTACGGCCAGTTCCCCCTGGCGGGGATCGGGCCCCAGTGACCCCAGCGGGGCTACGGCCAGTTCCCCCCAGCTGGAATCGGGCCCCAGTGACCCCAGCGGGGCTACGGCCAGTTCCCCCCAGCGGGGATTGGGCCCCACTGACCCCAGCGGGGCTACGGCCAGTTCCCCCCAGCGGGGATCGGGCCCCGTTGAGCCCAGCGGGGCTGCGGCCAGTTCCCCCCGGCGGGGATCGGGCCCCAGTGACCCCAGCGGGGCTACAGCCAGTTCCCCCCAGCTGGAATCAGGCCCCAGTGACCCCAGCGGGGCTACGGCCAGTTCCCCCCAGCGGGGCTACGGCCAGTTCCCCCCGGCGGGGATCGGGCCCCAGTTCCCCCCAGCGGGGCTACGGCCAGTTCCCCCCCAGCGGGGCTACGGCCAGTTCCCCCCAACGGGGATTGGGCCCCATTGACCCCAGTGGGGCTACGGCCAGTTCCCCCTGGCGGGGATCGGGCCCCAGTGACCCCAGCGGGGCTACGGCCAGTTCCCCCCAGCTGGAATCGGGCCCCAGTGACCCCAGCGGGGCTACGGCCAGTTCCCCCCAGCGGGGATTGGGCCCCACTGACCCCAGCGGGGCTACGGCCAGTTCCCCCCAGCGGGGATCGGGCCCCGTTGAGCCCAGCGGGGCTACGGCCAGTTCCCCCCAGCGGGGCTACGGCCAGATCCCCCCAGCGGGGATTGGGCCCCATTGACTCCAGTGGGGCTACGGCCAGTTCCCCCCGGCGGGGATCGGGCCCCAGTGACCCCAGCGGGGCTACGGCCAGTTCCCCCCAGCTGGAATCGGGCCCCAGTGACCCCAGCGGGGCTACGGCCAGTTCCCCCCGGCGGGGATCGGGCCCCAGTTCCCCCCAGCGGGGCTACGGCCAGTTCCCCCCAGCTGGAATCGGGCCCCAGTGACTCCAGCGGGGCTACGGCCAGTTCCCCCCAGCTGGAATCGGGCCCCAGTGACCCCAGCGGGGCTACGGCCAGTTCCCCCCAGCTGGAATCGGGCCCCAGTGACCCCAGCGGGGCTACGGCCAGTTCCCCCCAGCGGGGATCTGGAGTCAGGTTACTCCCATGGGCAGGGGTCTGTGGGATCAGCCGCTCCCCCTCCCCCGGCCCAGTCCGGCCCATCTCCAGTGTGATCCCGGCTCCGTCCAGATTCTCCCCCCTGTTCCCCGCCCTGGGGTGGCAGCCACCACCCTGCCCCCTGGGCTGTGACACAGAGCCCCTGTGGGCGAGGGGGTGGATTTCGGTACCTTGGTTCCGGGCTGGGGACGGGACGCCCACGCGCCCCTCCTGGGGCCACAGGTTCAGTGCTGGGGAGCCCTCCTGTTCCTGCATTGTGCCGGAGAGCGAGGAGGTGGCGGGGGGTGGGGGGGGCGCAGTCAGGAGTTGTGGGGCAGGTGCTGGGGGGAGGGCAGTGAGGGGCTGTGGTGTGCGATCACCCAGGAAGCTGCAGCTGGGGGGGGGGCGGGGGGCAGGGATGCTGGTCAGAGCGTCCGGCCTCAGGGGCTCGCAGCTGCTGCAGAGGTCGGCTCAGGCAGGCAGGGGCTGGTCACAGACAGTGATGGCGGCCCCCCCGTTCCACCCTAATGCAGCTGCAGCCGCCCTGATGCCAGGGTGAGGGGCACAGCCTGTGTATGGGCTAGTCTGGCCCTGGTCATTTCACCCCCCTGCTTGGTGATGCAGGGAGGTATCATGGCCCCCCCTGACCAGCCGGGGGGCGTTTGGCCCTGGGATCCCCGGCAAATGGTCACACCAGAGCCACACACCCCGTGCTCTCCCCTTCCCGACGGCTGGCTGCCACCTAGGGCGCAGCGGGGAACTGCTGGCCCAGAGAGGGGATCGGTCTCACCCCGGCTGTTTTCCTCTGGCTATAACGAGTTTTCAGGCACTCGCTGGGCCCGATCCTGGGCTGGGGTCGAGCCCTGTGGAAATCGACTCTCACACATGCTGGGCCCAATCCTGGGCTGGGGGGGGTCGATCAGTGGGACTGATTCTGAGCGGCACCTACTGAGGCTCTGACCCTAGAGCTCAGATTTTTGACACTGCGCCCCTCACCCTGGTGTCAGGCCAGCTGATCCCCCTCAGGGAGTGGAGGACGGGGGGCGTCCGGGGCTGGCTGGGAGCTTTCGCATGACAGAGCCAACATCTGCCAGAGCAGAGAGAGGAAATTCAGGCCAGAGCCTCTGACCGTGGCCCCTCAAACCACGCGACTGCAGCCCAGCGGCTCAGCTTCCTGTGTGATCTCACAGCCCAGCCCCCCCACCCCCTGCCCGCACCTTCATCGTCTCCTCTCACTCGGGCACGATGGAGGACGAGGAGGGCTACACGGCATTGAACCTGCGGCCCAAGCGGGGCGGCTCGGGAGGCCCCTCCCCACCCGGGAACCAAGGTAGCGATTTCAACCCCCTCCTCCCCACCTACGGGCCCCATGTCCTGGCTCAAAGACGGGCCAGGGGCCGGCAGAGTCTGGCTATGTGGTTATATCACGGGGTGGGGGCGGAGTAGCGCCCCGGACAGAGGTAAATAGCGTGGGGGATCCACAAAGTGACAGAGCAAGAGTGAGAGCGCTCATGGGGAGCTTTCCCCTCTGGAAGCCAAAAAGATGGGTCAATAGGGGGAAACTGAGGCACAGATAAGGGAGAAAATCTTTCACAAGGACACACCCACTAGACCCCATTCCCCTCCCCGAGATGGGAATACAGCCCAGGCATCCTGGCTCCCAGGCTGCCCCGCTCTGACCCACTAGACCCCACTGCCTTGCCAGGTTTGAGGCTATAACATAGGAGTCCTAGCTGCCAGACACATCCTGCTCCAACCACTAAACCCCACTCCCCTCCCAGAGCCAGCGATAGAACCCAGGAGTCCTGGGCCCCAGCCCCACTGCTCCAACCTACTAGACTTCGTTTCCTGCGCATATCTGGTCGGTTTCAGAGGAGCAGCCGTGTTAGTCTGTATTCGCAAAAAGAAAAGGAGGACTTGTGGCCCCTTAGCGACTAACCAATTCATTTGAGCATGAGCTTTCGTGAGCTACAGCTCACTTCATCGGATGCATCTGGTGGGGTTTGCAGAGCTTTCAAAACAGGGGTTTTTGCAATTCATGGAGCAGGGTGCATGCAATTGGTGCAGGCTCTCTCCAAAGTCAGGCAGTGTTGCTGTAACAGTAACACTTGGGGGTCACATTTTCAATCTTTTCTCCCCTTCTGTGAGGGCTGAAAACTGCCTTTCTCTTCTAAATGAAAGCTGAGACCCTGGTACAATCATCTGACTCCTGGAGCTGGGGCCTGAGGCCAGGATCTAGAGTAGCGTTAATTCAGCCCGGCTCTGCTTGTGTTTCCTTACAGGTTCCCGTCAGTGTCCTGGCTGGCTTCAGGTCGCTCTAGGGGCTGGGAATCTCATCCTGTCTCTGCTCTTGCTGGCGGTTTGTGGTGAGTCACCAAGGGCTATAGCTTTATCTGTCCGGGTGCGTCAGTTGGCAGCGTGGATGAGACACTGCGGGAGGGGCGGCCAGTGACATTGAGAGGCAGCACATTTAAAACGGATGCTCAGTCACAATGAGCCTGTGGAACTCACTGCCACAGGATCTCACTGGCGCCATGAGCTTAGCAGGGCTCAGTGAAGGATCAGGACACATATATGAGGAAAGAGACCAGCCAGAGGGCTAGGAAGTACCCAAGTGCTTTGGCAGGGGCTATAAACCCTCCTGCTTCAGGGCATCAATGAGCCTCTAAGTGATGGGCAGGAAGGGTCTAAGTTGGGGGACAAGGTATCATTGTCCACTGGGGCTGTCTTGCTCCTTGCTCAGAAGTAGCTGGGGCTGTCCAGCCTTGGAGTTGGGCTCCCGGGTTAGATGGGCCCCAGGTCTGATTCAGTCTGGCCATCCCCATGCAGCCTGTTTTGGGGGTCGTTTTGAGGGTGAGAATGGGTGGAAACACGATCTGGGTTTGCAAAGAATCCCAAGGGATTTAGGCACCTAGTTCCCAGTGATTTTCAATCCCAGACACTTTTTCAGACCGTGTCCCTTTGGGGTTTCTCCCAAGCCCATGGGAGACAGTGGCAATGGGGCTGAATGAGCTTTGGGGCAGCCCCTCTGTCTCTGCAGGACTCTCCTGGCGCTTTTACCCGCAACTCTCGTACCATTGACCAGTCGCCTCCACTCCCACCGACGCTGCTTTGCAGTTTCTCACTTGGTGTCCGAGAAGGGACAGACCCCGGCAGCCCCTGGGAGCGACGGAGCTGGGCGCAGAGGTACAGCGACACCCCCTGGGAGCGCAGACCCCAGCACAGCAGAATGCAGCGCCCGCCTGCAGCGTTTCCGATCCCAGCTGTGCCCCCCGGCCTGACCCGGCCCAGACCTGGGTTCTAGTCCCACATCTGCCGGGTGACCTTGCGCAAGGCACTTTGCCTTTGTGTTCCTATTCCCTCCCCAGCCGATGATTTGCCTTGTCCATTTACAGGGAGATTTTCAGGAGCCCTTTAGGAATTTAAGAGCACCACCTTCACGCTGACGTGAAATACTCTCCCTGTGTGACTGTGGGCAAGTGCTCTGGGCCTCAGTTTCCCCATCTATAAAATGGAGATTGTGCCTCCTTCGTCTAAGTAGATTGCAAGTTCTGTGAGGCAGGGACCGTCTCTCCCTGTGTGTCTGGCAGTGCCCGGCACAACGGGGCCCTGATCTCAGCTGGGGCCGGGACTGTCTCTCTCTGTGTCTGGGCACAGCTGGGCCTCTCGGCTCCACAGTCATAGATATAATACCAGTAAGAGAAGGCTGGTCCAAGGGCCTACGGCCTATTGAATGTGTCTGTGCTGGGCTGTAAGGAGCCAGCTGGGCTCTGGGCAGAAGATGCCGTTTGCTGCCCTGTCCCTGTTTGTAACCTTGTTTACTTGGGTGGCCGGAGCGACATAGGTGGTTTCTCTTTGTGGTACAGGAGAGGAAGTAAAATGAGGACAGGAGCTGTTTCCACACTAGACTGGGCAGTGAGGGGGCGATTCAACTTCAAAGGTCATCTAAGTCAATGGAAAGTTTTATTAACATTGCACTAGTAACCCAGCTGAGATCAGGGCCACATTGTCCTGGGTGGTGCACAGACCCACAGGGAGAGACAGTCCCTGCCCCAGCTGAGATCAGGGCCCCGTTGTGCCAGGAGCTGTACAGACCCACAGGGAGAGACAGTCCCTGCCCCAGCTGAGATCAGGGCCCCGTTGTGCCAGGAGCTGTACAGACCCACAGGGAGAGACAGTCCCTTCCCCAGCTGAGATCAGGGCCCCGTTGTGCCAGGAGCTGTTCAGACCCACAGGGAGAGACAGTCCCTGCCCCTCCAAGAGCTCAGAATCTCAGTAGACAAGACAGTCAAAGCAAATGAGCTGAATTTACTTGGCCAAGGTCATACGGCAGAGCTAAGTCTGAATCCCGATTTCCTCCTCACGCTGCCTTTCCATTGATCACGCTGGGCACTCGGCTGAACCACCGGCTGGGGAGTTGTAAAGGGATTGTTGTAATTTCAAATTTTGAAACATTTCCACTTGCTTCAAAATCTGGGGGCAGGGGGAAATGATCCTAGTGGACCCCCAGCTTTTCGTCAGCCGTGGGCGTTTCCATACAACTGTCCCCAGCACGTAATAGTGAGGAAATGTAGCTGGTGGATAAAATGGAGAAGGGGCGTCCCCAAAATGTGGCTGGGAATGTTTCCCCCTGAAGGTCGTGTTCCCATCGCCAGGCTGACATGTCAGACAGAGCTGGCTGTTCGCCACAGGATGGTGGGACGGGGCAGGAGCTCCCAGGCATCCCGAGAGGAAGGCTGGCCACTGGTTTTGGTGCTAATCTGGGACTCAGGAGCTCTGGGACCTGTTCCTGGTTCTGCCACTGATTCCCCGTGTGACCCTGGGCTGGTCCCTTAAGGCTGGAATTCCACAGGAGTTTAAGTACCTAACACTGCATTTAGGCGCCTAAAAACAACCCACTTGATGACTAACGCCTATTGAAGTCAATGGGCATTAGGTTCCTAGGGCCCAAGTTCTCAAATGTATTTAGGTGCCCAACAGCCAAGGGAGTTAGGTGCTTAAATCCTGTTGAGGATCTGGGCCTAGGTTCTTCTGAAAACCCCACTCGGGGCCTCTCTGCAGCTTTAAGTGCCTAAACCCCTTGAATAGCAGGCGTTAACAGCCCTGCGCCCTGCCTCACAGGGTGGGGTTGGGAGGCGAAATGTAGCAAAGACTCTGAGGTGTTCTGATACTGCTTTGATGGGGGCTGGATAACTAGATGCAAAGATGAGGTGGGTTTTCAAAGAGGCTCAAGGGGTTTAGGCACCCAACTCCCACTGATTTTCTATCCCAAGCCACTCTTTTGGACTGTGGCCCTTTGGGGCTGTTCTGAAGCCCATGGGAGTCAGTGGAGATGGGGCTGGGTGGGCTTTGGGCCAGGCCCTGTGTCTCAGCCGGTGCTTTTCCCCAGCAACTCCCCATCACATTGACCCGCCACCTCACTCCCACCGACGCTGCTTTGCAGTTTCCCACTTGATGTCCGAGAAGGGATGGACCCCGTCAGCCCCTGGGAGCGAGGGAGCCGGGCGCAGAGATACAGCGACACCCCCTGGGAGCGAGGGAGCCGGGAGCAGAGATACAGCGACACCCCCTGGGAGCGCAGACCGCAGCACGGCAGAATGCAGCGCCTGCCTGGAGCGTTTCCGATCCCAGCTGTGCCCCCCGGCCCAGCCCGGCCCAGCAGGTAACCCCAGCTCGTGTGTCTCTGAGCCGCCCTCCGCCCCGGGCACGGCCAGTGGAAACCCAGCGGCCGTCCCAGCCCGTGGGGATCCTGCAGGGCAGGGACACGCCGCCCCCTGCTGGCTGCACCGATCTAGCCACCAGCCCGGCTGGGTGCCAGGCGAGGAATGGACCTGCCTCAGCTGGGACTGGGTGTGAGGGCTCTGCTGAGACGGGGGGGGGGCGAGCGACATCTAGTGGCCATGCCCGGTACTGCTCAAGGGGGGTCTTAAAATAATCTAATACCAGGATGGACAAATGCTTGCAGAGCAGGGACAGATCCCAGCAGAGAGACGGTCTCATGGACTCACCCTCTCCCATTGCCAGTCATCCCTGGGATCCCACCTTCTCTCCTGTGCTCCCCAGTTACCACCTCCCCTCCCATATCCTGTTAGATTTCCACTAACCAGCCCCCAACGCATCTTCAGTTGTCCTAAGCCCCTTCTAGGCCACTCTGGCAGAATAATGTAGCCTTAAAATGGATGCAAATAGCCCCATGAGGTCCCCTCTGCCCTGGAGACCTCCCTGCCTAGTGTGGGGCTGGAGTAAGAGCCCCTCACACACTCTGTTCCCAACCCCCAAAGTAGGGAGCAGATTGGCGTGGGTGGGTAGAGTGCAGTGCACTATGGGTATTCTCTGCTCCCCAGGGCCCATATGGGAGCAATGGATAAGGCAGAGCAGCCCCGAGGCTGCTCTAACTAATGCCAGGAGCCAGGCAGGGCCCAGCCTAACCCCAGATTTCAGGGAGCACAAAGGGGACTCAAACCCATTTTATCCCCATCCCAGCCCCAGTCGCAGGAAGGGAGTAGCCGGGAATGAGGCCCAGAGGGCTCAGAGCATTAATGAATCCTGTCTCTCTGCAGGGGGCTCTGGGTGCAAACTCTGCCCCACGGACTGGCGGCTGCACAGGGACAAGTGCTACTGGGTCGGCAGTGGAAGTAAAACGTGGAGCGAGAGCCGCTCTGACTGCTCAGCGAGGGGCTCCCAGCTGCTGGTGATCCAGGACAAGGAGGAGCTGGTAAAGGGGACGGTAACATCCTGCGGGAGCTGCCCCTGCAGGCCTGGGCCCTGGGTAGAGAGTCCGAGGACTCGTATATGCTACATGGTGGATCTAGGATTGTCAGTGCTGCCTAAAGGACTTGGACACCCCACTCCCATTAATTGTTAATATCAGGGTGTCCAAATCCCCTAGGCAGCTACGACAAATCTCAGCCTAAATCACCAGCCCTGAGATCAGGGACTGACAATGGTGGATTAAAGCTACCGGTACCCTCCCCCTTCTGGGATGCGCCCAACACAACTCAGCTGGAGAGAGGGGCTGAGTGTGAGTGTGTGTGTGAGAGAGAGAGAGAGTTATGAGGCTTGAGGGCTACAGAGAGAGGGGGTAGGTGTGGGGCTGGGTGGACAGAAGAGTCTACATGGGGAATACTTGGCGAGATGGACAGGTATGCGTGGGGATGGATAGGTGTGTACAGGGATAGGTGGACAGCCAGACAGTAGTTCTGGGGCTAAAGTTGTTGAGAACTTGGATTTGCAAGAAAAGAGCCGAGAGCAGGTTCTGGTCCCCAGCTGCCTGTCCCACACTCCCTGCAGGAGTCCCTCCAGGCCCTGACACGAGGCACGTATCAGTTCTGGGTCGGACTGTCCCGCCCCTCCCCGGAGAAGGCCTGGACCTGGCTGGATGGCTCCCAGCTGGATCAGACCCTGTGAGTGATTCCTTGAGTCAAACCCTTTCCCTCCCCTCTGTGGGCAGCAGGGGCTGGGGACAGAGATGGGGGAGGGGATGTTTGGGGGAAGGTCAGGACTTTGGGGGAAGTCATTTTCAGTGTAAGGTGACGACAAAGACCCTTCTATTCCCCCCCCAGGTCCCCAGAGGAGGTGAAGCTGGAGCCCTGGGGGCAGGGGAGGTGGCCCAGAGTCGGGGTGTGGAGGGAGAAGAGCAAAGGGGCCAGGCCAGAGCCCTGGGGATCCCCCAGACAATGGGGCAGGGGGGAGGGGGAGACACAGAGCCGCCAGAGAGGCAGGAGGGGACCAGGAGGGGGCAGCGTTGGCCCAGCCCGGTGGGGAGGGGACGCGGAGCAGGGGAGGGAGATGGACAGGGTCTAGCCCAGCGGGGAGGAGGAGGCTGGAGCAGGTCCCTGGGCTCTGGGCAGGGAGAGGCTGTTCGAGATCCTGGCCAGGGCCCTGACAGTGGGGAGAGGGGGCAGCCCCCAGGGCAGAGCCGGAGGAGACGATGGCTGTGGATCCCGTTGGAACAGGGAAGAGCCGCTACCGACTGCGTGTGATGGATCCACACGCGCTGACAGGGGCCCTCTCCTCTGTCCCGCAGGCTCCCGGTGTCAGGCCCGGCTGAGGGGAACAGCTGTGGGATGGTGAAGGGGAATCGGCTTCATTCTGACACCTGCGGCTCTGGATTGCAGTCGATTTGCCAGCGAGACGCCGTCCTGCTCTGAGCAGGGTACGGGGGAGACCTCAGAGCGCGGCACCGTTATCCCCGTGTCACACGAGGGGAAACCGAGCGGCAGACACTGACCTGCCCAAATTACACCGAGAATTGGTGGCAAAGTGGGAAATGGAACCCAGGAGTCCTGGCTCCCAGCCCCTCCCCCTCGCCCAGCGCTGGGAATGGAACCCAGGAGTCCTGGCTCCCAATGCTACCTCAGCCTAGAGAAGAGCGATTCCAATCTCTGGCTTTGCGTATTCCAGCTGGGGCTGGAGAGCTCTGCAGGGGCAGGGCTTGGGCTGCAGGTATCAGGCTCTGCAGAGCCCTGGGGCAATTTATCCCTCACCCCACCCAGGACTGGGAGAGAAGAGTCTGCCCCAGGTCACGTAAATTAGCCCCGATTCGGTGTCCAGTGGAGCAGAACTGATTGACCCCAGCTGGGGATCTGGGCTTTCCCCTGGATTTCACCCGATTCATTTCCTTTCACCTCTCTGCCAGGTTCCGCTCTCCGCTCTCTTCCCCGGCGCACCCACTGCTCCCGTCCAGCCTGTGACCTGACGCACCTCTGCCCATCCTGCCCTAACGGATCGTTAACTCCTGTCACTAACGATGGGGTCTCAGCTTCAGAGGTTTCTGTGTGGATGTGCTGTCCACTTGCTACCTCCTTAGAGCACCTTTAAGTAGATCAGTGCCCCCAACCCCGATCCCAAATGGAAGCTTTCCCTGTGCATTATTTGACGCTCTCCGGGGTCACTGTCTCTGTCAGAGGAGCCGGGTTGGGGTGCTCCATGGCAGTGAGGGGGGCACTACGGGGACGGCTGGGGGCTAACGAACGCCCTGTTACCCCGTGGCCCGGCAGCCCAGGAGGAGATGGCCTGGCAAAGCTGGAGGGCAGGGCGGCTGGCCAGGCTGAGAGGTGACCTTCCAAACAGACCCAAGTGTCTTTAGGAGCCGCCCCCGAGACAACTGGGCTTGTGAGTGCAACAGGACAGAGCTTGTCCGGTCCGCGGAAGAGACAGGGCTGGCGAGCGCTGGCCCGGTCAGGGTTTGGTCCTGGGGCTGGACGAAGGCAACATGCTGAAGGTGCTGTCACACGAGGGAGACGGTGTGGCCTCCAACCAGAGCCCCAGCATCTACCCTGCAGTTAAACCGCTCCTTCGCTCGAGCCCGGGTTAGGTGGCATGAGCCAGGCGCAGGTGTCCAACGGCCGTGTAAACATCGCCCTTGTGCTTCACTTTCCCCATCTGCGAAATGGGGATATTGATATTGACCTTCCTGCATGAAGCACTTTGAGATCTACAGATGCAAAGCTTGAGATCGGAGCTAGGGATCATCATGATCATGGGGACATTAAAGGTTTCTGTTAAACCGTGCGAAAGCTGGGTGTGTTTATTGTTGATGGGTCACAGAGCGACTCGAACCATGGCTTTGACGTGTTATGTGACTTTAGACAAGTCACTTGCCCAATCTGTGCCTCAGTTTCCTCTCCCACCCTTTTTTCTGTCCTGTCTGTTCAGATGGTGAAGGGACCACAATATAGTCCTGATCTCAGCTGGGGCAGGGACTGTCTCTCGCTGTGTGTCTGGGCAACGCCCGGCACAACGGGGCCCTGATCTCAGTTGGAGCCTCTAACCACTGGTGTCATACTTGATGCTTAGCATGGTGGTGTGGGTTCGTGTGTAATTGTTTGCAGTTTGTCTATCAGGAATTGTTCCTGGGGATTGTGCATGGCCAGAAAGAGAACAGCCTGGCTGTTTGATATCACACACACGCAGTCTCTCTCTCTCTCTCCACTGTGCTCATGGCAGACACGTTCCTTCCCAGGGCAGAGACATCAGGCTGAGCCCTGCCCTTTCTAGGCAGAGTCCAGGGAAAAGCCCTTCCCCAAGTGAGTGGCGAGCCCTTCCCCTAGAGAACATCACCCCTTGGCAGGCAGAGGGAAAGATGAAGAGGATCGGGCAGAAAAAGGAGAGAGACACACACTGTCCTCGGTTCATTCGGCCTTGCGGGGAGAGGCGCTCACAGCCCTGTTGGCAGGATGCAGCTGCTGCCTCAGTTTCCCTGCTGCAGTGGGAGGAGCCATTCACATGAGGTTTACAAAAGAAGTTTCCCTCCCGGGAGCTGGTTTACTCTAGATATCATTATATCGATAGCTCTCTATATTTTATAATATTAGTATAAAAATGATAATAACGTACACACGTGTTTATACACACACACGTGTGTGAACCTGTCCATGCGTCCTTACGCCAGGCTGCAGGTTTCACACCGGCCCCTTTGCACCATGGCTACAGGGTCCACAGCACCTCCTGATGGCCCCAGCTGGTCCATTGGCCTCTAGCCACAGCCCGGGCCAGGCTCCTGCCCTGGGCCCCTGACAGGAGGGACACAGCAGGCTGGGCTGCTCCCCTTCTCATTTCCAAGCCAGAAGATCCCTTCTCTGTGCCCGAGACCAGTGTTTTTCAAAGTGCGGCTTGCAACCCAGCGTGTCAGGCGCTGGGTGGCTCTGGTCAGAGCGTCCGGCCTCAGGGGCTCGCAGCTGCTGCAGAGGTCGGCTCAGGCAGGCAGGGGCTGGTCACAGACGGTGATGGCCGCCCCCGTTCCACCCTAATGCAGCTGCAGCCGCCCTGATGCCAGGGTGAGGGGCAGAGCCTGTCTATGGGCTATTCTGGCCCTGGTCATTTCACCCCTTGCTTGGTGACGCAGGGAGGTATCATGGCCCCCCCTGACCGGCTGGGGGGCGTTTGGCGCTGGGATCCCCGGCAAATGGTCACACCAGAGCCGCACACCCCGTGCTCTCCCCTTCCCGACGGCTGGCTGCCACCTGCCACCTGCAGCTGGGAACTGCAGGCCCACAGAGGGGCTCCGTCTCACCCCAGTGCTCTGAGCTGTTTTTCTCTGGTAATAATGAGTTTTCAGGCACTCGCTGGGCCTGATCCTGGGCTGGGGATGCGGGGGGGGTCGATCCCTCTGGAAATCCACACGCTGGGTCCGATCATAGGCTGGGCTCGATCTTTGGGACTGATTCTGAGCGGCACCTGCTGAGGCTCTGACCCTGTCCATAGAGCTCAGATTTTTGACACTGTGCCCCTCACCCTGGTGTCAGGGCAGCTGATCCCATTCAGGGAGTGGAGGACGGGGGGGCGTCTGGGGCTGGCTGGGAGCTTTCGTGTGACAGAGCCAACATCTGCCAGAGCAGAGAGAGGAAATTCAGGCCGGAGCCTCTGACCGTGGCCCCCCCCAACCACGCGACTGCAGCCCAGTGGCTCAGCTTCCTGTGCGATCTCACAGCCCAGCCCCCCCACCCCCTGCCCGCACCTTCGCCGCCTCCTCTCACTCGGACACGATGGAGGACGAGGAGGGCTACACGGCCTTGAACCTGCGGCCCAAGTCGGGCGGCTCGGGGGGCCCCTCCCCAGCTGGGACCAAGGTAGCGATTTCAGCCCCCTCCTCCCACCTACGGGCCCCATGTCCTGGCAGCAGAGTCAGAGCCGGGGCTGGGACCCCAGAGATGGTCCAGGGGCCGGCAGAGTCTGGCCATGGGGTTATATCACAGGGTGGGATAGCGCCGCTGTGTCTGGGCAGCGAGGGGGCGACTCAACTTGAAAGGGCATCTAAGTCAATGGAAAGTTTTATTAACGTTGCCCTAGTAACCCCCCCTGAGATCTGGGCCCCTTTGTCCTGGGCGCTGCCCAGACACACAGTGACGGTCCCTGCCCCAGCTGAGATCAGGGCCCCCTTGTGATTAAGGGCCAAGTAATTGATCTCACCTCCCACCCCCCCCCCCAACAACTGTCAGTGAAATTTCTGTCAGTCTCAAAACTGAGTTTTCCCCTTCCAGTGGCTTTTGAAATTTCAGAATTGACTTTTCCCCTTCCGCTGGCTTTTATTAGCTCTGGATTTAAGATGTGCAGCCAAATGCCTATTGTAGTTTTTGTTGATTACTGTTGGAGATCCCCTCAACAAGGGGGCAGAAAAGAACTGCCCCGCCCTGGTCTTGCCCTCCCCCACCTGTGAGTGAAATGAACAAGGATGCCAGAAATGGCTCCTCATCCCGCGGTCTGAACCGCGGAGGGAACCCCTGAGTTTAAGCTGTTCTTATGCAGGCGGCAGGCACCCTGGGCAGTCCTCAGCTCCGGGGGGAGTGGGGTCTAGTGGTTAGAGGGGGTGGGACTGGGAGCCAGGACTCTTGGGTTCCATCCGCAGCTCCAGGGGGAGTGGGGTCTATTGGTTAGAGCGGGGAGGGGCTGGGAGCCAGGACTCCTGGGCTCTCTCCCCTGGCTCTGGGAGTAGAGTGGGGTCTAGTGGTTAGAGTAGGGGAGCTGGGAGGCAGGACTCCTGGGTTCTTTCCCCAGTTCTAGGAGGGGAATGGGGTCTAGTGGTTAGAAGGGGGTGGGTCTGGGAGCCAGCACTCCTGGGTTCTATCCCAGCTCTGGGATGGGGGCAGGGTCTAGTGTTTAGGACCAGGTGGGAATTGGCTGTCAGGGGGATTGAAGGATGAGAAAGAATCACACCTGACATGGGGGGAGACAGCAGTTCTCCCTCAGCCAGTCCCCCTGCAAGCTATAGGGGAGTGCCAGGCGGGGGAAAGCGGGGAGCCTACCTGCCTTCCGCAGCCTGGCTGGAGGAGGAGAGGGAGAGAGGCAACAAACAAAGGTGACAGGGAGTTTTCCCTTTCCAAGCTTTTATTAGCTTTGAGTTTAAACTGTTTGTTACGCGGCCAAAAGAGGTGAAAGTCAGCCGGGACTGCCTGCTCCACTTCTTTGCTCCGTACCTGGCTCACTTTCACCTCTGCCCAAGACCCGCACAAAGGAGCGTGGCAACAGTGAGGAAACGGTAACACAGGGAGAGCTTAGCTGTGGGGATGCTGGCCCCCAGGAGGAGGCTAACCCAGGCCGATCACCCAGATTAACGATGCAGTGAGACATGCCCGGGGAGGGGCCACGCAGTTGCAGGTGGGTTTTACCTGGCACAGGGACCGGAGGCGTCAGCTGCCTTCCTGGCACGTTGGCAACACGTGTTTTGAGGGAGTCGTGCCAAGTCTCCCTGAATTTTTCGTGCTGTAACCAGCCACTAGCTGGCACTGCGGGTGCATAAATGAACCCCAGGCCCGCCTTCTGGGCTGTCCTGGGAGGAGCATTTTGGGAGGCTTTTCCCACTGCAACAAACACAGAGTGGCCTGTAGCTCACGAAAGCTTAT
This sequence comes from Lepidochelys kempii, assembly GCF_965140285.1. Taxonomy (NCBI): domain Eukaryota; kingdom Metazoa; phylum Chordata; order Testudines; family Cheloniidae; genus Lepidochelys; species Lepidochelys kempii. Next base: position 48,757,670 of record NC_136393.1, on the reverse strand, counting down.
GCTCAAATAAATCTGTTAGTCTCGAAGGTGCCACAAGTCCTCCTGTTCTTTTAGAGATCAGAAGGTGAGACTCTCCCCAGCAGGCCGTTACCCTGAGGAGTAGATTCACTCCCGCGTCTCCGGAGCACAGAGATGGGCAGGGGACGGTCTCCCACCGCTGGGTGGCTCTGTGGATTTTCTTGGCTCTGTGGATTTCGCTGGGTGGATTCGCACTGGATCTGAGCGCACCGGGAAATGATCCTGAAGAGGGGAAGGGAGCTGGGGCTGCAGCCTGAGCATCCGCCCCACACATGGGGCATGAGTGGGCTGGAGAGGAGGGAGCGCAGGTAAGGGGCAGGGCGGATTCATTGCGATAGATCTGGCCCAGCGTGAGAAACAGGGACGGGACGGTGCCGGGACTCAGCCCCAGGGAGTCCCTGGAAAAGCCACATCGCTGCTAGAGAGAGTTAAACATTTTGGTGTTTAGAGCAGAGAAGACTGGGAGCCAGGACTCCTGGGTTTCATCCCCAGCTCCGGGGGGAGTGGGGTCTAGTGGTTAGAGCGGGGGGGGGGCTGGGAGCCAGGACTCCTGGGCTCTCTCCCTGGCTCTGGGAGAAGAGTGGGGTCTAGTGGTTAGAGGAGGGGAGCTGGGAGGCAGGACTCCTGGGTTCTTTCCCTAGTTCTAGGAGGGGAATGGGGTCTAGTGGTTAGAAGGGGGTGGGTCTGGGAGCCAGGACTCCTGGGCTCTCTCCCTGGCTCTGGGATGGGGGCAGGGTCTAGTGTTTAGGACCAGGTGGGAATTGGCTGTCAGGGGGATTGAAGGATGAGAAAGAATCACACCTGCCGGGGGGGGAGACAGCTGAAATCGTCCTGCTGCAGAGCCAGCTGCCATCGCAGCAGGAAGAGACACTAATGATGGCCCAGACCCAACACGTGAGCCCCACCCTGGCTGGCTGCTACCCCCGCGACAGAGCCCTTAGGGGTTTGGATTCCTTGGGCACCTGCCTCGCTCATCCTGCCAGCACGGCCTCTTTGCAGTGCAGTGGGGTCTGGCTGGACTCATTCATTCTCCCCTTGGAGAATTCCATTCTCCCGAATGGAAATTCGCTGCCAGGGCAAAGCGTAACACAGAGGGACTGTCGGTACTTTTTGGACTGCTCCGAAGAGACAGCCTGGATCGCGTCCCCTGGGGATCCCGCTGATCTGCAAGCGGAGGGTCACCCCAGCCTGGATTCTCCCGTCGTCCATGCAGAAGCCAGGTTGCACAGCAAGAGCGGGGTGAGACAGTGATTGTTCGGTTGACTGGCTGTTCCAAAGAAACGAGGGGGGGGAAATAGTTTGGGGTTGAAGGAAACATTTCATTTCAGTTCTGGGCTTGGGGGTTTTTTTAAACTTTTTTTTTTTAATGAAATAAAACAGAAGGAAATTTGTAAAGGAAAAGCTCTCGTGAGTGGAAAACGAAAGCGTTTCAGCTTGAATTTCCCCCCAAGAATTTTACTCCCCATCCATAAAATGTTACCGTTGACCGGAATCTGCAGTTTTTGGCTGGCGAAAAGTTTCACGTTGACAATTTTTGCCCATCTCTTGCTCAGCCTCGTTCCCACTCCGGGCCATGTGGAACTGTCTCTGTGCAAGCCGGAGTCAGCGGGGATGGGGGTTGGATGGACACACACACCCCTTCCAGCCTCCTGGAACTTATATGCAGAATGTATCCTACCCCAGGCTGGCTTCTGGGTCCATAGTTTCCTGTCTCCGTGTTTATCCCTTTGCCCATCCCCACGGCATCCCGATGCCCTGGTTATACACCAGCCTCCGGTAGGCTGTGTCTGAGTGCACAGACCTGCAGGTTCCCCTGGCCTTCTCACACTCCCCCACGCTGCCTGGGGGAGACCAGACAGGAAGCGACCGCCCCACAAGCCGGGCTGAAGCCTGTTTTACCCACTAGAGGCTGCATCCCCCACTGGGTCACCCAGCAGTGGACTCATAGAATCAGAGAACTGGACGGGACCTCGGGAGGTCATCTCGGCCAGTCCCCTGCCCCCAGGGCAGGACTAAGTCTTATCTAGACCATCTCTGACAGGTGTTTGTCCAACCTGCTTTTAAAAACCGCCAATCACCGTAAATCTAGAGCAGGGAACCAGGACTCCAGGGAGGGACCTGATAACCCGAGAGGGGCAAGTGTCACAGGAATAGAATCATAGAATCATAGAATATCAGGGTTGGAAGGGACCCCAGAAGGTCATCTAGTCCAACCCCCTGCTCAAAGCAGGACCAATTCCCAGTTCAATCATCCCAGCCAGGGCTTTGTCAAGCCTGACCTTAAAAACCTCTAAGGAAGGAGATTCCACCACCTCCCTAGGTAACGCATTCCAGTGTTTCACCACCCTCTTAGTGAAAAAGTTTTTCCTAATATCCAACCTAAACCTCCCTCACTGCAACTTGAGACCATTACTCCTCGTTCTGTCATCTGCTACCATTGAGAACAGTCTAGAGCCATCCTCTTTGGAACCCCCTTTCAGGTAGTTGAAAGCAGCTATCAAATCCCCCCTCATTCTTCTCTTCTGCAGGCTAAACAATCCCAGCTCCCTCAGCCTCTCCTCATAACTCATGTGTTCCAGGACGGTGTCTCCTCCTCGTTTTGCACACCTGCTGGAGGCTAAAATCGTTGCACATTGTTCCATGATGGGAGAGGAGGGGAAGCAGCTGGAAAGGCAACCAACCAAGTGGGCCTTTTAAAGTGTTAGGGGTGGATTCTGATCTCAGTCACGCTGGGATCCATCCAGACTGACCTCACTCCAGTCAATGGAGTCACGGCTGGATTTGGATCTCAGGACCCCAGGATAAATCCAGAGTGACTCCACCCATGTCAATGGAGTCAGGGCTGGATTTGGCTCTCAGACCCCACTGTAAATCCAGAGCAGCCCCACAGCAGAGCTACATCAGTAGAGCTACATCAGTGTAAACCAGTGTACACCAGTAGAGCTACATCAGTGTAAACCCAATGTGAGGTCAGAACCTTTCTCATATATTTTAAGGTAAACCCTCTACTTAGCTATGTTCTGCTACATTCCCCTCCAGCTACTCGTAAGTTACACTGCCTAGCAAACTCTTTGAAAGGGCTATAATTTGCCAGCTACTATTTAACGTAACATCATTCACTGCCTGTTTACAGGGACATGGCTGTCCTCACACACAGCAGCAGGGACAGAGGTGCCAGGGGCAGAAAGTAGGGGCTGAAATGTAGCCCTTTGTCCTCCGCTTGGAGTGTAAACGGAGTTTGTACAGCACCTTGCACAATGGGGCCCTGGTTTTGTGCTTGATGCAGCTCTGGGCTACAGCCATTGAAATAATACAGACTAGTTAGGTTTGATTCCAGTGGAGATAGGGCAGTATTAATGCCACCCCCCTAGGTGCGGTGCTCCCATCTCTCCCAGTCCCTCCCCACCCAGCTGTTACACAGCTGCTGAAGCAGGGGCTGGAGGGGATGGAGGGGCACTTCTCTCTGCCGGACGTCCCTGCAGGGCTGCGTTAGACAAGGGCACTCTCCAGCCCTGTGTGTGCGAGGTGGACAGTACCCAGGGATGGGAGGCAATATTTATTCCTAAGTGATTTCTTGAAAGAGACAAGATCCCTGTGCAGTTGTCAGTGACTTTGTAAAATATTTTACAGAAATTACACTGAGTGATTTCTACCCCAGGGGGATTATTTTGTCAGATCTTTTCTCATTCATTGGCTTTCTGATTAGACTGTAGGTTCCCGTGGAGATAAAACATCCATATGGCTTCCTGATATGACCAACACCTGTGTCCCTCCGTGAGTTTCTGGTTATTTTGAGTTCAGTTTTGAATATGTATCAGTTTGGGTTCTTGCTTTCTGCACCTGTTTAAGTTTGGAGAGTACCCTGAAATCACTGCAAGGCTTAAATGCCACATTTTGTATTAGTCACTTTACAACTCAGTCTTTATTCCAAGAGAACATGCTTCATTTAGGTCTATTATATTATTATGATGATGTATTTTATGGAAGCAGCTTGTTGCCCCAAATAAGATCAGGGCCCCATTGTGCCAGGTACTGCACAGACCCACAGCGAGAGACAGTCCCTGCCCCAGCTGAGATCAGGGCCCCATTACACTGGGAGCTGCACAGGACCACAATAAGAGACAGACCCTGCCCCTAAATGTTTGCAATTTAAGGTCCTTATAAAAGCCCAGTAAAGCGAAGAGAACTCCAGGTTGATTTCAATGGGCTTTGGATCAGGCCCTATATCTACAAGGGAGAAGTCAGGTGGCAGGTGTGTAGATTGAGGAACTGAGACACAGAAAGATGGCTTAACGTGTCCAAGGTAAACCCCAAATAAATCCATTTTATTCTGTATAAAGCTTATACAGGGAAAACTCGTAAGTGTTCTCCCTCTTTAACACAGAAAGAGAAATATGCACAGCCTTTTGCCCCCACAGGTAACAATTACTTCCACTGGGTTTATTAATAAACAAAAGTGATTTTATTAAGTATAAAAGTAGGATTCAAGTGGTTTCAAGTAATAACAGACAGAACAAAGTAAGTCACAAAGCAAAATAAAACAGCACACGCAAGTCTAAGCCTAATACATTGAGAAACTGATGACAGGTAATATCTCACCCTCAGAGATGTTCCAATAAGCTTCTTTCACAGACTAGACTCCTTCCTAGTCTGGGCCCAGTCCTTGGTACAGTCCTTGTTAGTTCCCGCAGATAAGTTCTAGTTCCAGGTGGTAAGCAGGGGTTTTCTCATGACTGGCCGCCCCCTTTCTCCTGCTCCACTCCCTTTTATTGCTTTTGCACAAGGCGGAAGCCTTTTGTCTGTGCTTGGCCCCCACCCCTTTCTCTCAATGGAAAGGTAGAAGGTTTAAGATGGATTCCAGTATCATGTGACAGGGTCACATGTCTATGTGAGACCTCAAGAACAGGAGTGCTGGAAGCTCCTTAGAACTGGCGGGGGGGACACAAGCACCCAGACCATGGACCCTCCCCCACCCCACCACTCCCCCCAAAGCCCAGCCCATGTTCCACCCCTCCCCATGAAGCCCCACCCCTGTTCCACCCCTTCTCCAAAGGCCCTGCCCGCCGCTCGGTCCTTTTCCCGCCTTCCTCCCCTGTTGCTTGCCCTTAAGCCAGGAAAAAAACATAGCCCTCCCACTTTTAAAAGTGATGGGGCCATGGCCCCCTGGTCCCCGCCCCCCGTCTTCTGGTGCCCCGATCATGCATCTCTTATGGAGGATGAGACAGAGCAGTTCTGTGGTCTGCTCCTGGGATTCGCTAGGTGCATTGGATGGTAGCTGGTGTCTCTATAAGCCCTGGCCCTGGCTCCCACCACGTCATCCCTCTCAGCCTGTCAAGGCGCACGTGTGGGACTCAGTGTGCAAGGTAGCCCAAGGACAAAGCTCACACAACATTATCTACGCAGGAAGCAGACACGGCTGTGGGATTCCGCCCTGTAGTGTGAAGAACTCTCCTGGTACCCAGGTCTCAGGGTTATGTCTGACGGGAACCATTTTCAACAACAAACACAACAGAGACACGAATCTGGTGTGAAAAATACAGCACTTTGGTGCTGAAATGTGGTCACAAATGCAGACGAGACTTCTCACCTCACCACAACTTAATCTGCTGCTCTGAAATGCATAAACCGCCCCAAACCACAAACTTGCTCTGCAGCTGGGCCTCATGTTTGGAAACCGTATGCTCAGACGCCACTTCCTGCCCTGCAAGCGAGTTTGCTCCTGGTAGAGCTCTGCCTAACGTCTCACTGCCCAGCCCTGCTTCTCCCGCATTGAGTCCAGGGTCTGCAACGCACCTCACCTCGTCTCCCCTTCAGACTCCCTCCTCCAGCCCTCGCCCCCTTCTCTGCCCAGGATCTAGCCAACTTCTCAGAACAGAAGATGGCAAAATCCCACAGTACTCTGCCCTCCCCACGATCGCCCCCCTTGAGATCGCCCTCTACTTATTATTACCAGTGTTCCAGGAGCACCCACCGGCCCCAGTGTGCTGGGAGCTGCACAGAAACAGCATGAGAGACAGGCCTGGCCTTGAAGAGCTGATAGTCTAGATAGAAAAAGGATGGGAGGGAAAACTGAGGCACAAAGAAGGGAAGTGAGGTGCCCAAGGTCACCCAGTAGGTCAGTGGCGGGAATAGAACCCAGGTCGCTCAAGCCCCAGAGCAGTGCAGTGCACTAGCCATTAGGTGGGGTTATTGTCCCTCCTTCATCGTAAACCTCAAGCTCCCCCATCCACCCTCCTCTTCTAGCTCCATCCACCCACCCCCTCATCCCTAACTCCTCTGGCCACTCCCCTCCTGCCCCTGAGCCCTCCCCGCTCCCCGCTGTGCTCAGACATGTCCTGGTCTGTCCCCTCCCTAAAGGAACCCCCCTTTGACCCTCTCTGTGTCTGCAGGTTCCTTCCCATCCCCCTGCTTCCCCTCCTCTCTGCACTCACTGAGCACCTTTCCTGCACCCGCCGCATCGACCCACCTGCCTCACACCCACCCTGGCCCCTGTCCCATGCAGCACCCACCCTCTGCACCCCACAAACCAGCCTCCCAGGGCCGGATTCACAGCTGGTCACGGCAGCGGGCGGGTGCTGTGCCAGGCCCCTGGCTCTTGGCCCCAGCACTGGGGTAGCCTAGAGGAGCCGGGGAAGGGGCAGTTGCTCTAACCTGCCCCAGCTGGTGACAGTCCCCCAGGGGGGCAGGCCTCTCCTCACACCATCCTCAGCCAGGGCTGTGGGGCTGGAGGCAAAGGACAGGCTCTGAACCGCAGGGGATGTCCCTGGGCTGTGGGGTGCGGGAGGGGGCTATGGGTCTGCGGCGAGGAGAGAGGACTCCCCCAGCTCTCTCTCCCCTCAGCAACACCTGAGCTGTGAGGGAGAGGCACCTCTCCCCGCCACGGCAGCTCCACGGCTGGGGCTGCAGGATAGGTGCCCCTTCCCTGGCCCCAGCAGGTCCGGGCCAGGGCTGGGTTTGGGCCAGGGGAGGGTTGCTCCAGCTGCATCTGGGTCTGGGCCGCTCCACCCGGGCTGGGACTGGGGCTAGGCTGCACCTCCCTGGCCATGTCTGGAGCTGGGCCGGGCTGCTCCAGCCGCACCTAGGTCTGGGCTGGGCTGGGCCACTCCGGGGTCTGGGCCACTCCGGCCACGCCTGCCCGGCGCTAAATAGGCTGCTGCCTGGCTGTGCAGCTTACAGGGAACCTAAGTCCTGGGGCCGGTTTTGTTCAACATCTTCATTAAGGATCTGGAGGATGGTGTGGATTGCACCCTCAGCAAGTCTGCAGATGACACTAAGCCGGGGGGAGAGGTGGATACGCTGGAGGGTAGGGATAGGATACAGAGGGACCTAGGCAAATTGGAGGATTGGGCCAAAGGAAATCTGATGAGGTTCAACAAGGACAAGTGCGGAGTCCTGCACTTAGGATGGAAGAATCCCAGGCACCGCTACAGACTAGGGACCGAATGGCTCGGCAGCAGTTCAGCAGGAAAGGACCTAGGGGTTACAGTGAACGAGAAGCTGGATATGAGTCAACAGTGTGTCCTTGTTGCCAAGAAGGCTAACGGCATACTGGGCTGTATTAGTAGGAGCATGGCCAGCAGATCGAGGGACGTGATCGTTCCCCTCTATTCGACATTGGTGAGGCCACACCTGGAGTACTGCGTCCAGTTTTGGTCCCCCCACTATGGAAGGGTTGTGTACAAATTGGAGAGAGCCCAGCGGAGGGCAACGAAAATGATCAGTGGGCTGGGGCACATGACTTACGAGGAGAGGCTGAGGGAACTGGGCTTTTTTAGTCTCCAGAAGAGAAGAGTGAGGGGGGATTTGACAGCAGCCTTCAACTACCTGAAGGGGGATTCCAAAGAGGATGGGGCTGGGCTGTTCTCCATGGTAGCAGATGACAGAACGAGGAGTAATGGTCTCAAGTTGCAGTGGGGGAGGTTTAGATTGGTTATTAGGAAACACTGTTTCACTAGGAGGGTGGTGAAACACTGGAACGCGTTACCCAGGGAGGTGGTGGAATCTCCTTCCTTAGAGGTTTTTAAGGTCAGGCTTGACATAGCCCTGGCTGGGATGATTTAGTTGGGGTTGGTCCTGCTTTGAGCAGGGGGTTGGACTAGACGACCTCCTGAGGTCTCTTCCTACCCTGATATTCTATGATTCTCTCTGCCCCCTGGCTGGACCCCAGTCCACCTCCGGCTCTGGGCAGCCTCTGCTTCCCACCACCTGTGCAGTCCCACCTGTCTCCCTGGAGCTGAGCCACCTGGGACTGGTGCAGAAGCCTGGCCAGTCTCAGCCAGTTGATGGGGGGACAATGTGTGTGTGTGTGTGTGTGGGGGGCTTGGCTGGGCCCCTCCAGGAAAGTGGGTCCTGAGGGAGGCTGGCTGGGGCAGGCCCTGGCCTGGCTGGTCGCGCCACTCCCGGCGGGCCAGCCTGATTCTCCGCCCCGGGACCAGCCCTGGCTGCATTGGCAGCTCAGCCCGGCAGACACAGTCGCCTCCCAGAGGGCCGGTGAGTGCGGCCAGGAGGTAGGGCTTGGGGGAGTGGGTCTGTGGGGGACCTGGGGCGGCGCTGGGCTGTGAGGGGGTGGGGAAGATCTGTGTGTTGGGGCACTAGAGTGTGGGGGGTGCCGGACAGTTGTGGTGGGGCTATGCACAGGGAGGCACCGGAGGGGGGTGGTGGTGTGCAGGGCGCTGTGCATTTGTGGCAGACTCGGGGGGGGGTCTGGGCAAAGTGGGTCTGAGGGGGCTCTGGCCATAGGGAACTGATGGGGGGGGTTCCAGTGTTGGGTGGGGGGGCTGTGTGGCACGGCATGGCTCACCCCGCGAGAGAAAGGGGCATGCTGGCAACACAGGGCCGGGCAGGACGCTGTGCGTCTGGCAGCTGCCGGTTTGTAAATAGTGCCCTCCCATTGGGCTGGGCAGAGCGGGGCCGCCCCTGCCATGCCATACCCCTGGCCGGCCCCTCGCTCCGGGGGCTGGCCCCCCCGCACCATGCTCCATTGCCCCCATGGGGGCCCACACGTATGTTTGGCACCAGGCCCACACAAGGTTTTTGCCGGGATAACGTGTAACCAAACCCCCAAACTAAACACCTCTTCCCTTCCCCCAGCAACACAAATAACTGCCAGATAGCTCCTGCCCTGCCTGTGATTGTACAAGAAACACCTGGGGCCTGGCTCTCACACACACACGCTCTGTTCTTGCAGCTGGAACGGATGGGCTTGTGCATCCTGTCTATGCTTTGGTTGTGCCCCTAAACCCCCTACACTGGGTGCTGGGAGCAGGGCTGGTTCAGAACCAAGAGACTCCGGCGCTGCAGCCATGGGGCGAGCTAGGGCTAGCTGCAGGGGGGGCAGGCAGAGCTCCTGCTATGTTTTCACCCTGCCTCTACCGCCAGCGGTGAAGCGTGAGCCAGCCAGTGCTGCTCTCCCTCCAATGGGAGCCCAGTCACCTGAGACCAAGCTTGACCTTGCCAAAGGCCTCATCCCTCCGCTGCTGTTTGTCTGTCTGCAGGAGCTGGGCAGGGACCGGAATTTCCCTTCGCAGGAAGTGTCAGGGTTTTGAAGTTGACGTTCCTTCCAGACGGGAACGAAACGGCCGAATTCGAACTCTCCCGCCAAAGGAGTGTCTAAAATTTGGCTTTCAGTCGATGGTTTCGATTTCAACGTTTAAATTTCCTATTGCGATGCATCATGTAACGTAAACTAAAAATCAACATGGAGAGTTTCACCTTCCCAAAGCCACTGGCTTTGATTTTTTCTAAACGAAATTGCATTGGAATTGGCCCGTTCCCGCAGAACATTTTGATTTTGTCCAACCAGCATTTTCCCATGAAAAACCCGCTCCATGGGGAAATTTTCCACCCGCTCTACTTAATAGGTCTTGTGCATGTGCAAAGTCTGTTGTGCTGCGAATGGGAACAGACTCCCATGGGCACAAAACAGCATCTCCTTTGTTGTGTTTTACTTTTGCAACTGTTCACTGTTTCAATCCATTCATCAATATGTAGAAATATCTTCAGCCACCCCTACTTTGTGCAAGGCCATACCAGTTAGCAAACATCTGAAACCACCAGTTCTGCATCTAGGATGACCAGGGTTTTTTTTGGCAACACCTCCAGCTCAGTCTCCAGATAACAACCTACTTCTGCAAACTGCTTTCCATGACCACGCTAGGAGGTCACTTCATGGTTTTCAAGCGCCAGGCCAGTGTCTTAACTCCAAATCCCGCTCTCCTGAGTGCAGAGAAATGGGGGTATTTCAGCTCAGCACTCTAATGGGACTGTCTGGCCCTGGTTCTCTTCCATGCCATTGGCAGGGGCTCTCACTTCACGCACACTCAGAGCAGGGGGTTGTCACTGCAGTGGTGACGTCAGACTGTGACTGGGTATGTAAGATCCAGCCTTGGCCACCATTACTCTGCTACTGGCTGGGAGACAGAACCCAGCTCTTCCTCGGTGCTCCAGAGACAGCCCTGCCCAGGTGATGCTGGGGGATGTGATCAGCTCCTCCTCAAAGCTGGTTTTGTTGCTGTGTTTGCATATGAACAGGACCAGGGATTTTGCACACAGGGGAGGTCTGGTATCCGTAGGGCAGGGTAATGTTGCAATAACTGTCAGATGTTTCTCCGTTGTGAAGCTGGACTCTCCGGCCCAGCTGCAGGGTTCGTTCTAGGCCTCAAGTCATTTGACGGCCCATTGACAAACTAGCAAACAACGGGCCATGTCATCAGCAGGTGTAAATTGGACCTACTGCCTATGGCCGATTGACACAAAGTGGGGATCTGGCCTGGGGCTGGTTTGAGATCAGGACCAAGGGAGAGTAGAAAAGAACATTCACTGCCCCTGTGGCTTTGCCCACAGTAGGAAATGTGCACAGGCCGGATAACGTGTCTGAGCAATGCAGGCAGTTGCATCTGTCACCATCAACGGGTGAATTTCCCAGAACAAGCAAAGAGTCTAATGAGAGGGTCTTATCTGAACAGACGGGAAACAAGAGCGTCTGGTTGCGGACATACAGTGTAGCCAACTTCCCATGATTAACACCTCTTGTCACAGTCTCCCCTCCCTCAGAAGAAGTACATGGGGCCTGGCTCTCAATCACATAGACCCTGTGGTTGGGAATCAACACGGTGCAGTCAATCAATAAGGCAGGTTCAACAAATGAAGAGGCTGCCTTTGTGCTCCCCGTGTTCTGGGACTCTGCAGGGCCCTGTCCAGCCCTCAGCAGAATTTAGAGCCGCCTCAGGGCTGCTCTAATTTCATTCTGCTCCCCATGAGCCCTGGGCAGCATGGGCTAAAGCTATAGCACAGTGTGCTCTGGCCACACCCCCAATCCACCCTGTATTGGGGGGCCTGGGGGCAGGCTGTTTGCAAGGTCTTTACAAAAGCTCCACACCAGCCACAGAGATCCCTTGCATAGGGAGTTTCCAGGGGGCTGTTTGCATCCATTTTAAGGTGCGTTTACACTTCCAGAGCAGCACAAAGCGACCTGAAGCAAATACGCACCAGCAACCACACACCACACAACAAAAACACTAACCCAGGAACCTATCCTTGCAACAAAGCCCGTTGCCAACTGTGTCCACATATTTATTCAGGGGACACCATCACAGGGCCTAATCACATCAGCCACACTACCAGAGGCTCGTTCACCGGTACATCCACCAATGTGATATATGCCATCATGTGCCAGCAATGCCCCTTTGCCATGTACATTGGCCAAACCGGACAGTCTCTACTTAAAAGAATAAATGGACACAAATCAGAGGTCAAGAATTATAACATTCAGAAACCAGTTGGAGATGCTCAAATAAATTTGTTAGTCTCTAAGGTGCCACAAGTCCTCCTTTTCTTTTTGTGAATACAGACTAACACGGCTGCTACTCTGAAACTTCAGTCTCTCTGGTCACTCGATTACAGACCTAAAAATTGCAATTCTTCAACAAAAAAACTTCAAAAACAGACTCCAACGAGAGACTGCTGAATTGGAATTAATTTGCAAACTGGATACAGTTAACTTAGGCTTGAACAAAGACTGGGAGTGGATGGGTCATTACACCAAGTAAAATTATTTCCCCTTCTTTATTCCGCCCCACCCCCCGACGTTCTTGTCAAGTGCTGGAAATGGCCCACCTTGATTATCACGACAAAAGGTCCTGCCCCTTACCCCCCCCACCCCCCCCCGGCTCTCCTGCTAGTAATAGCTCACCTTTCCTGATCCTCTTGTTACAGTGTGTATGGTAACACCCATTGTTTCATGTTCTCTGTGTAGATAAATCCCCCCACTGTATTTTCCACTGAATGCATCCGATGAAGTGAGCTGTAGCTCACGAAAGCTTAAGCTCAAATGAATTTGTTTGTCTCTAAGGTGCCACAAATCCTCCTGTTCTTTTTGCAGATACAGACTAACACGGCTGCTACTCTGAAAACTGTCACAAAGCGACCTGATTGTGATGGAGAATCAGGCCTGAGTGGCATCTGTGCACAGAGGGTGAGGGGAGATTCTGCTTTGGGAATGTTTCAGTCTCACTTTGCACAAGTATAAGTGACTTCGACAAGGAGGAGGGCAGGGCAGACAGAACCCATGTGTCAGCACGAACGATCCAGCTACCCTGGCAGGGGCTAGTGGGCTGAGAAAGGCTCTGCAGTAACCAAAGCCTCAGGTTTCCACAGGTTCTTAAAATGCGTTCAAAATCCCTGGGCTAGAGAAAATTCTCACTGCCCTAACATGGGGGGTGCAGTTCTACACAGGTCCAGGGTGAAGGTCACATGGGGGAAGGTTGGTCTTGTGATTGAGCCAATGGGCTGGGGATCAGGAGATCACATTTCAATTCACGGCTCTGCCACTGAGTCCTTGGGTGACCTGGGGCAAGACTCTGTGCCTCAGTTTCCCCAGCTGTAAAATGGGAACAAGGCTCCTTCCTTTGTCTGTCTTCTCTGCGTCAGCTAAGCTCTTCGGGGCAGTGTCTGTTTCTGTCTCCACATAACAATACTCTAGCTTATGCCAGGAGATCCAACGAATGGGGGGGGGGATCAATGGAGTGGTGTTCCACACCCCTGCATCAGCGGTGGAAGGAGCAGGCTGTCAGCATAGTAACCCAGCACCTCCTGCTTTACATTCCAGAGCAATTCTCCGCAGGCCGTTTCCGGCCAGAATCCGGATCCCTTGTGCAACCTGATTGGAGCGACAGGGATGGATAGGTCCTAACCAAGAATCCAGCACAATATCTCCACGCCCATGGACATCCCACATGCTCTGAGAGAGCTCAGCTGGGGCGGAAACAGCCCTCAGGTTCCAGGTAGTGGTTTGCTGCCCACAGTGAGTGACCAAGGTTCAGGACATTGACACTGAGCGATTGTAAAACATTCCGGGGCTTTCACACCTCCCTTGCTCATAATGGACGTTGATCTAACTGAGAATGGAAAGCATCTGAAATCTTCGCTCCCAGTAGCCCTCTGAGATAAGACAGAAACCACAGCAGGTAACTGCACAGATATATTCAGTTTCACACTGTGAATTGTGGGCACGGTGACAAATTTGAAGCCACTCAAGAGGAATGGCCTTCGGTACCACAGGACATCCTCTGACTCAGAACTGTGTCTGGGATCATTTAGGAGTCTATTACAATTGTTGCTTCTTTGGCCTGAGCGGTTTGCCCGTATTCAGGGCCTTGCAGGGTTGTTTCCATTAGAATGAGAAATCGGTGACATGAGTCAGGTCTATTTTTGGTGTAATTTCTTGTATTTCAGAAGAACACAACAGAAACAAATAACCACAGGCCTTGTACTTGCTCAGAAATCCCTAAGTCTGCCCCTCCATTGAGCTCTGTGCCCAAAAAGCTCAGTCTCTTTGCTCCATCTCAGGGCCATGCTCACAATTGCTTCCCCTGGCTTCCTGCCTGTAATGCACACAGACTGCAAACCAGTCTCCTAGCCCCTGCATTTGCAGTCAGGGAAACCTCTCGGCCCACATGGCTTAGCTCTGCCCTGCCATGTGCCTTGGAGGATCCCTCCATTGTCTCCAGCTGCCTTTACTACAGAACAGGGGTTTAATTGCTCCTTCCATTGTGTCGGACAGCGGGTGCTTAGCCACCCGTGGACTCTGACGAGGTCTGCGACTATCCTAGGAGCAAAGGACTCACTTGATGGCATCCATCAGCATCTCCCAGCGTAGCGGTATTTTTGTGCAGCATCTAGCACAGTGGGGCCCACCCTGGAGGCTTTTTGATGCTTTGTTTAGTAATAATAATGATTTCCCTGTGGAAGGCTTTAAAGAAGAGTTGGGAATGATTTAGGCAGCAGTATATCCAAACTGAAGAAGGGAAATGTCCCATCTGGCTGACCGACGGCCTTTTTATTCGTTGGGGTCATGGGATAGTCAAATGCAATTTTCTCTGTGTAAACTGAGCCAGGGCAGGGTTGAACTGAAGCCCCAGGGGTCTGGAGGCCTCAGCAGTTGCCACAGATAGGAATTACTTCATGGTTTCTTGCCAAATCACATTGGCAGGGGAAGCTCCTCAACTGAAGAGGTGGTTGCGTTAGGTCTAAATCCAGACATTTCATAACTCAGGAGTCACTGCAGAGCAGAGCTGGTCAAAATTTTTCATTTCAAGACAGATGTTTCTGTGAGAAAATTTCACCTTGGACAAGATTTTGGGGGAGTTTCATTAGAAACCAAAAATGTTTCCATTTTCAGCAGCCAAACTCCTTTTTTTTTTTAAAGTTATAAAGCAACTGAAAAATTTCTACCGATCTGGTGAAAATTCTCAGGAACACCAAAAAATGTTGGCCAAAAATTTCATCTGGGCGTACCAGCCAGGGGTATACCTCACAGGGGTGTTTATGAGTATAAATAGATTCATGATTGTGAGGTGCTCAGATACCATGATGATGAGGCCATATAATGAGACTGGGGACATCTTTGTTAATTTGGATCAGGAGGGATTCATTTTTTAACAAGTGGCTCTGGGATCTGCATAAACAACAGAGGCTCCATTCCAGGAAATGAACTCACAGAGTTCTTAGTCTTTCCATTGCTAGAAATGACCAGAATGTGTTGTCACAGAAATGTGCCCTCTCCACCCAGTCAAAGGCTATCAGCCTGTTTCCCCAGGGTCTTGCCCCTCGTGCAGTCACTGACACTAGTGCAAGGTGAGTATCCAGTGTTGGGATTTGGAAGCATTTTGCACTGGTGTAAATGACCACACAGTGGTGTAAATCGGGCCCCGCACACTGATGCAGAGATACGACTGCAGCCCGGCTGGCTCTGGCTTTCTCACCACTGAATGGGGAACATTGTCAATCTCTGGCAACTCTTAATCAGTACCACCAGATCTGGTTCATTCCTGGGTAGGATGCTGAGGACAATCAGTGCATTAATGGGCAACTGTGACATTTATTTTCCATACATCACTAGTGTGACAGCGTGACATTATTACCGTGCCAATAACTAGCTATTATATAAAGGGGTGTAAACACAGATCACAATGAAATGCATTTATGGAGAAGAACAACAGACTAAAGAACAAAGCTGGGGGCAATTATCTGACTGTATTGTGTATTCCACGCAAAACACAGTTTTGGGTCACCCAGAACTCTTTGTGAATTCATCAAATCATTTAGGCCAAACAATAAAATTGGGGGCTAGATTCTCCACAGGACTTAGGTGTCAGTTACTAAGTCACTGCAGGAGGAGGGGATGCCAGGGCCCTCATTTATACCCAGTGGCTG
Organism: Lepidochelys kempii; assembly: GCF_965140285.1. Taxonomy (NCBI): domain Eukaryota; kingdom Metazoa; phylum Chordata; order Testudines; family Cheloniidae; genus Lepidochelys; species Lepidochelys kempii. Next base: position 48,741,941 of record NC_136393.1, on the reverse strand, counting down.
GGGCACTTACCTGGCACATGGGAGGTGTTGGTCTATAAGTCTCTACACGAGGAGAAGGGTTCTGAGAGCAGACGGCTCTTTACTCTTGCAGACAAAGGCTGAATTAGATTCAGGGCTGGACATTGCAGTGGGACAAATTCAAACAGGAAATAAGGCCCAGTGTTTTTGAGGGTGGGTGATTAACCACTGGAGCAGCTTCCCCCAGGACGAGGTTGATTTTCCCTCACGTGGAGTCTTTGCACCAAGGCTGGATTGGTCTTTCTAGAAAACACAGTCTGGTTCAAGCACACGTCAAGGGCCTGATGGCTGAATCTTTTGGTGAGTTTCTTTGGTCTGTGTGATGCAGGTCAGGCTAGATGAGCAATACTGGTCCCTTTGACCTTTAAAATCTACAAAACTATAAACTTATGAAAGTAGAACCCTGTATAGTCAGTTAGTCTTCATCTTTCATGTGGCTTCTTTCATAGAGTTAGCTGGTTTCCCAGTTTTGTCCTTCACACAGTGGCAGGGGAGAATCCCATTGAAAAACATAGTGAACGGTTGTAAAATGACAGGAAATGAGATGTGTATTCAAAAGCAGGTGTAGGGACTGACATTGGTTCGATCTCATTTTCTCATACTGCGATAACCTACTTGTTGTGAGATGAAGCTCCTGGTGTCTGTATCCTCCTGCAAGGTGCGGGCCCTTCTCAGTGTGCTGGGCTGGGTGTCTGTCCCAGGCTATCAAGGGAACAGCTGGATTTGCATGTGGGTGGGATGGGCATGGGCTGCTCCCCCTCACCCATTTAGCTGTCTGTGAACACAAGGCTGGGGTGACTCTCAGCACCCCCGTGCGTGAACAGCTGCCCAGCAGTGACGTACGAATGGTGCCAAGATAAACTCTCGGGGCTGGTTGCTCAGGCCACCAGCGTCTGCTCCGTGCAGCTGAGAAGGGAAAACGGGGCCACGGCAGCTTTGCTCTCGGGACCAGACCGGGGGCAGGGGGCTGTGTCGACCCCCAGCGTAATTCCAGCAGCCTCAGGGCTATTGTGACTGCACCACTCTGCAAGGGACCCCCGAGGGGCTCACCCTGTGCCTGGGGATGGCTGGAGTCTCTGCTCCCTCCCAGCTCTCTGTGATACCCCCGAGTCTCAGCCTGCCCCAGCCTGGGTTACCTCTGAGTCCGAGCAGGCGGAAGCAGGCTCAGGGGTATCTCACGCTTCCATGTCTCTGCCCGGCCACCTCTGCTGGGCATTACCCAGAGATCACATGGGCCTGGTGTCGCTGGTCCTGTGCCAACTGCTGACAGGGCAGAGGAGACGGACGCTGTGTGTCAGCATCTCAGAATTACTTGTGGCTCCATCTATTTAAGTAAGATACTGTGAGGGTTTCTGAGAAGAGCGGAGATCGTTCTGTGCCGTGCGGGGCAGGGGAAGGTGGTACCAACGGACCCATTGCAATAGCCCGGGACCAGCTGTAGCATTTGTCCAGCTCTTCCTCTCTTTGGAGTCCCGGCTGGAGGGAGTTTCTGGCCAATAGGCTTTGAAATCGAGTAGGGCCATGAGATTTCAGGACGATGCATCAGGGATGGCTTCTTCCTCCTGAGGGTCAGGGTGGGGTCTGATTTCTGCCAGAGATGAGCAATGCTCCGAACTGGAAAGGCAGGGCAATTCCTGTGGTGCTGGGCTGACAGATTCAAACCCGCCCATGGGATTTGGCCACCCAAATGTCAGTGAGAATTGGATTTGCAGATCCCTTAAGCAACTTGGGATAAATCGCATCTGTTCCGCTCCCACACCCCACCCGGAGATGCAGCCAGCTGTGTGGGTGTCTCCATCTGAAAGATATTCCAACATTGCACCGTTCACACCAGGAGACCCTGAACAAACTTTCCCCCAGCAACTCTGTCACACAGCCCCACAATCAACAGCTGTTCTGGTTGTGTGGCCCATCGGTCAGTGTCTTCTGTGTCCCTCGCTGTGCCCAATCCACAGAGACTATAAGCCATCATTGTCCCTGTTTCAAAAACCTGGCTCTCTAACTCAAGCTGTAACTGGTCATGCTGTCAGCTGTGAAAGTCCCTGGTTCATATCTGGGTATCCCTTAACACCCCTCTTGAGGCCTGTTTCACTGTGTGGGGAGGTCCCTCCCTCTGGAGTTATACTGGTGGGGGAGTGAGAGGAGAGGAGCCACACAGAAGACTTCCCCCAGGAGGATGGCTGAGTACAAGGGGGGGTGTCAGTGGAATAGCCAAATTACATGGAAAAGTGGCAGATTTAAACCCGGTAGAAGGCACTGCTTTAATCACACAATTAGCCAGCGGAACTCACTGCCACAAGAGACTATTGAGGGCAAGAGCTTAGCAGGATTCAAAACTGAAGGAGGCATTTCTATGGAAAATAGAACATCCAGAGGTGTAACAGTAAAGATTCTGACAGACACCCAAGGGTTTTTGAAGAGCTATAAACCCTCCCTGATTTCAGGGCATATGAACATAATGGCCATACTGGCTCAAACCAAAGGTCCATCTGCCCAGTATCCTGTCCTCCAACAGTGGCCAATGCCAGGTGCCCCAGAGGGAATGAACAGAACAGGGAATCATCAAGTGATCCATCAATCCATCCAGGGCAGAAGACAACCTCTAACTATTAGGGGTCAGGAGGGAACTTGCCCCTCGGTGCAGGGGATTAAGTGTTTTCTAGACCACCCCTGACAGGTGTGTGTCTAACCTGCTCTTAAAACCCACCAGTGATGGAGATTCCACAGCCTGCCTAGGTCATTTGTCCCGGTGCTTCATCACCTTGATAGTTAGGAAGTGTTTCCTAATGTCCAACCTAAACCTTTGCTGCAGTTGAAGCCCTTTGCTTCTTGTCCTGTCCTCAGTGGTTAAAGAGAACAATTCCTCCTCCTCCTCTTTATATCAACCTTTCAATGCTTGAGGAATGTCACCATGTCCCCCCTCAGTCTTCTCTTCCCCAGACTAAACAAACCTAGCTTTTTCAATCTTGTCTCATGTGGGGACATGTGAAAAGGTTGTTACAAGGAGGATGGAGAAAAATTGTTCTCCTTAACCTCTGATGATAGGACAAGAATCAATGCACTTAAATTGCAGCAAGGGAGGTTTATGTTGGACGTTAGGAAAAACTTCCTGTCAGGGTGGTTAAGCACTGGAATAAATTGCCTAGGGAGGTTGTGGAATCTCCATCACTGGATATCTTTAAGGGCAGCTTAGACAAACGCCTGTCAGGGATAGTCTAGATGGTGCTTGGTCCTGCCATGAGTGCAGGGGACTGGACTTGATGGCGTCTCAAGGTCCCTTCTAGTTCTATGAGTCTATGATTCCATGTGTCATATTTTCTAGACCTTTCATCGTTTTTACGGTTCTCCTCTGGACTTTCTCCAATTTGTCCACATCTTTCCCGAAGTGTGTTGCTGAGAACTAAACACCGCACTCCAGCTGTGGCCTCATCAGGGCTGAGTAGTGTGGAAGAATTGTTTCCTGTTTCTTGACTATAATACACCTGCTACTAAATCGCAAAGATGTAGACGGACCCCAGATCTGATCCAGTCTGAGAACTGCTCGGATTCTTTAAGAATCAGGCTTGTACTGGACGGCTCGTTACTGTCTTAAATTAGAACAAACCCCCCATGTTTCCACCTTTTAGGTCGAATGACAGTTTCTTCTTCATTGCTTTCCTTGATGCTTTTGGAGTTCTCTGAGTGTACAGCAATATAATGCTATGGTTTATTTCAGACAGCCTCTTTTATATAAACCAGGCACCCTCTCATCAGGGGTTTGAAATGCCCTGTCTGCCGGAGGTACTCATGTGGGTCTGCAGGGCATATTTACATTCTGCAGCATCTCATCTGTCGTTTAAAAATAAAAAGTAAGTGTCCAGCCATCACAGCTGCAAAGGAACCCTTCTAAATGTGACCCACGTGTAACCGATACAGTAACATATGCCTGAGTCTGCAGAGAGCCTGAGACAATCTCTCCAAGGAGGGGGGAACTTCCTTGCATGTCACTGAGGTGTACAGAGGATCCAGAACAACGAATCAGAGAGGTGTGAACTCTCCACTCCTGTTAATTTCAAGAAGAGTTAACTCTTAAGTGTAATTGTGGCACATGGAATGCCAGCATTAACCATTTCTTTGCTGGTCCTTTTAGCAGAGTGGAAAAGGATGAGAGAAAGGAAGAAGGAAGCATGAGGAAACATGTTTTTGAAGAGATGAACACACAGGAGATGGAGCGATAACAACACATCTTAGAAAAATCTACCATCTACTCATTTGTCTGAGCCTTGGTCTACACGGGAAGGGTGTGTCCACCTAAGATATGCAACTTGGCATATCTTAGGTTTCAGAGTATATCTTAGGTTAAGCATATCTTAGGTTGACTACCTGGCCGTGAGGACGGCGGCAAGTTGACTGCTGCCGCTCCCCCGTCGACTCCGCTTCCGCCTCTCGCGAGCTGGAGTTCTGTAGTCGACAGGGAGCGTGTTCGGGGATTGATTTATTGCATCTAGACGAGACGCGATAAATCGATCCCTGATAGATCATTCACTACCCGCCGATCCGGCGGGTAGTGAAGACCTGCCCTTAGCGTTCACCATGGCAGCCATCACTATCTCGAATGAAGATGGTTGGAAAAATTTGCTCTCTTCCCCCGCAAAAATGTTGACATTTTATCAAAAGACTGAAAATCTTTCAGCATCTGTCGACAAAAACTCAACAGGCACTGGCCATGAAAAATTTCAGTTAATCAAATACTCAATTTTTCATCAATTAACAGTTAGGATGGGAAAATTTTGACTCATTCTAATCTTGATTTCGAGATCTTAGATACCGTATTATCGAATAAAGAACAGGAGGACTTGTGGCACCTTAGAGACTAACAAATTTATTAGAGCATAAGCTTTCGTGGGCTACAGCCCACTTCATTGGATGCATAGAATGGAACATATAGTAAGAAGATATATATATACACATACAGAGAAGGTGGAAGTTGCCATACAAACTGTAAGAGGCTAATTAATTAAGATGAGGTATTATCAGTAGTAGAAAAAAAAACCTTTTGGAGTGATAATCAAGATGGCCCATTTAGACAGTTGACAAGAAGGTGTGAGGATACTTAACATGGGGAAATATATTCAATATGTGTAATGACCCAGCCACTCCCAGTCTCTATTCAAGCCCAAGTTAATGGTATCTAGTTTGCATATTAATTCAAGCTCAGCAGTTTCTCCTTGGAGTCTGTTTTTGAAGCTTTTCTGTTGCAAAATTGCCACCCTTAAATCTTTTACTGAGTGGCCAGGGAGGTTGAAGTGTTCTCCTACTGGTGTTTTTCTTCCAGCTCAACCATCAGTGTTCACGTCCTACCCAGGAAATCTCCTCTGTCTTCAGGCAGGAAAGGAAACATGATCACAATCACTGGCCCATTGCTTATGTAGAATTGTGCCAAGACATAAAGCACGGACTGTCTTCGCTCAGAAACAACCTTGTTCGCTGCTGAGGAGTTTGCTTTGCAGAGGTTTCTTTGCCTAGTCTGGCTGGTCAGTAACACCCCTTGCTAACGGAGAGAGAGCAAAGCATCCCAGACATTCCAGCACTTTAAGATGCAGGGAAATCATACCGCCATTCAGTGAAGCAACACAGAATCCCCCCAGCTCAGGATCTGGCCCCATTGACTCCAACAGAGCTCTGCTTATCTGCCTCAGCTAGAGGACTGGCCCGGTGACTCCAGTGGGGCTAAAACGGATTCACACCAGCTGGGGAATCTGGCCCTGTAGCATTCAACCTTCAGCACATTGACCATGGGATAGGCTGTGTGCTCCAGCTGGGTCTCAAGGAAACCAGAGCCACAGTAATGGGGCTGCTCAGATCACACAAAAAGTAGGATTCTAGGTCACCACAGAACGGTATCATGTTACACGAACATGATACTGTTCTGTGGTGACCTAGAATCTTACTTTCGACGTCTCCGACTCAAGGAATATTTCCAACACACCTCTGAACAGCACACTAACTCACAGAGAGCTTCCTACCAAGACTACAAAAAGAAGGATTCTGGGTGGACTCCTCCTGAAGGCCAAAACAACAGACTGGACTTCTACATAGAGTGCTTCCGCCGACGTGCACGGGCTGAAATTGTGGAAAAGCAGCATCACTTGCCCCATAACCTCAGCCGTGCAGAACACAACGCCATCCACAGCCTCAGGAACAGCTCAGACATCATAATCAAAAAGGCTGACAAAGGAGGTGCTGTCGTCATCATGAGTAGGCTGGAATATGAACAAGAGGCTGTTTGGCAGCTCTCCAACACCACTTTCTACAAGCCATTACCCTCTGATCCCACTGAGAGTTACCAAAAGAAACTACACCATCTGCTCAAGAAACTCCCTGAAAAAGCACAAGAACAAATCTGCACAGACACCCCCCTAGAGCCCCGACCAGGGGTCTTCTATCTGCGACCCAAGATCCATAAACCTGGAAATCCTGGATGCCCCATCATCTCAGGTGTTGGCACCCTGACAGCAGGATTGTCTGGTTATGTAGACTCCCTCCTCAGGCCCTGTGCTACCAGCATGCCTAGCTAAAAGTCGCAATTATTCAACAAAAAAACTTCAAAAACAAACTCCAGCGAGAAACAGCCAAACTGGAATTAATCTGCAAATTGGACACTATTAAATTAGGCTTGAATAAAGACTGGGAGTGGATGAGTCATTACACTAACTAAAAGCTATTTCCCCATGCTAATTTTCCCCCTACTGTTACTCACACCTTCTTGTCAACTGTTTGAAATGGGCCATCCTGATTATCACTACAAAAGTTTTTTTTCTCCTGCTGATAATAGCCCACCTTAATCGATTGGTCTGGGAACCCCCGTTTTTTCATGTTCTCTGTATATATATATATCTTCCTACTGTATTTTCCACTACATGCATCTGATGAAGTGGGCTTTAGCCCACGAAAGCTTATGCTCAAATAAATTTGTTAGTCTCTAAGGTGCCACAAGTACTCCTCATTCTTTCTACAAATAAAATCAAATTTCAAATGTTTTGAAACCCAGGAAATACAGATTTCAACTTGTGCCTCCGAAACAAAGCACCCGCTAACTATTGAAAGAACCATTGGGCCAGAGAAAGAAAACAAGCCTGAGAATGACTCCGTTGCCTAGTGGTTAAAGCGTTGACGTGGGAGACCCAGCATCCGGTCCCTCTGTGCCAATGACTTCTTAAATTATTTTTTTTCCACCGGGGAACAGCTTCAACAGGAGAGAAGATATGGGCTCATGAGGATACGGAGGGAAATTTGGGGTGGTTTCCAGGAAAGACTAGGAGGCTGCCAGATTCAGCAGGGTGTGGAGGAAGATAGATGGGACAGAGTCTACTACCACAATTCCTTTGCTCCCAAGTCCTATGTGCCTGGATGGAGGTGACACAACTCAGAGTAACCCGCAGGCTATGAGCACATCACAGGAGGAGGTCCCATAAGACCATGTGACAGCCCTCTCCTTGTTTCACTAGACACAGAGTCAGCAGTTCCTGCTAGGATATTTATCAGTCAGTCTATATAAAAGGTGGGTATAAAATAAGAGGTCAACTGCATGACTTCACCCACCATCTGAAATGGACAGGTTCTGTGAGTGAAACTTCTCTTTGAACTTTTTCAGAGCGATGGAATACATTGTTCCTTTGGGCACATCTTACTGGATCAATGGGCTTTCTTGTTTCACATCTTTCTCTCTCTCTTATCGTCTCTCTCTTTTTGTCTTTTTCTTCCTCACTTTCAGCTGAGCTTCTCCCGGAACCCTCTACGCCTCTTTCAGTGTGCATGTAGGAGGAAACGAACAGCTGTGTGGTATTTTCAGTTGCACTTGGCCTCAGTCACACAGTAAATCAATTTTACTGTGGGACACAGGTGTAGCAGCTCTGCACTTCCCTTGGCTTTGGCTTGGTGATTAGATTCAGTTAAAACGTTAAGAGAGCAAATGATATGTTTGCCAAGTGAAGGGACAACAGTGTTGTAAGTCAGTGCTGAACATATTTATTTCAATACACCAGAAAAGCCTTGGAGATTTTAAATACATTGACTCAAAAGTCAAAATACGGATGCTGCTGAAATTCTTGCAGGGGTTCTTAGGAATTGTTCCCTTGAGTTACCAAGGCAAGGGCGCGCCCACCTGCAGGCTGTTTTTCGTCACAGTATATGTTGGATGCCCTGTTTATTTCTTGTCCCATATCCGTTTGGAAATGTGGATGGAAGAGAAATGAAGATTTTATTAATTATTATTATTATTATTCATTATACCTTGGCTGACTGTTTTCACCTGCACCTGTTACAGTTAAATTGTATATTTCACAGTCCTGAATTATCCTGCATTTAAAGGTCTAGAAAACATGACCTATGAAGGAAGATTGAAAAAATGGGATTTGTTTAGTCTGGAGAAGAGAAAACGGAGAGGGGACATGAGAAGTGTTTTCAAGTACATAAAAGGCTGTTACAAGGAGGAGGGAGAAAAATTGTTCTTCTTAACTGACAAGATGCCATGGGCTTAAATTTCAGCAAGGGAGGTTTAGGTTAGACAACTTCCTAACTGTCAGGGTGGTTAAGCACTGGAATAAATTGCCTAAGGAGGTTGTGGAATCTCCATCATTGCAGATTTTTAAGAGCAGGTTGGACAAACACCTGTCAGGGATGGTCTAGATAATACCTAGTCCTGCCTTGAGTGCAGGGGACTGGACTAGATGACCTCTCGAGGTCCCTTCCAGTCCTACAATTCTTTGATTCTGTGACTGCTTTCACGTCCTTTTATTGTTGGAAGGGCTCCATGAATAGGACGTGGTCTGTCCTTTCTGTGAAGATAGCTGATTCAAAGCATGTTTCTGGAAAACGAAGTGGTCAAAATGTGTCATTTGAAGAATATTTTTTTCCCCGAAAATTGACCTTAGTTCTAAACAAAAACGTTGATGGGAAATTTTGAATTTTCTTTTAAAAATACATTTTAAGTAAAAACGGAGGATTGGATACATTCTGGTTGTTAACAGCTAAAACAAGTCAAGAAAAATGAATGCCTAGTGACCATTTCCAGCTCACATGGGCGTCCTTACACCTCTCCCACCAGGAGATCCTTGCAGTTCCATGGCTGAGGTCAGCTGGGGAAGGAGACCTAGGAGTGAGGATGTAGTGAGTTCCCTCTCTCTGCATCTGATAGAAGGTTTAAGGGACTAAGAAGCAAACAGGATGCCCCTAAGGTGAGACTGATGCCTGAGTGGCTCTCTGGAGCCATTGAGGGATGACAGCTTTCCTGCAAAACCCTGGGAAGGTGGGGAGAATTGAGCCAGGGCTAGACCGTGGGGTGGAGTGAAGCACCGGAGACTGAGGTCAGATGGGCATGGTAGCTGGGTCCCGCCTGCAAAGGAAAGGGGTGGCCAGCTGAGGCCGAAGATGTCGTTATTTTTATATTTCTGTTGGATTTGTTAAATCAGCAGTTCTCAGGTGGGGGGTCTGCAGCCCTGTTTGGGGCCACGAGCAGGTTTCAGGGGTCTGCCAAGCAGGACTGGTGTTAGATTCACTGGGGCCCAGGGCAGAAAGCTGAAGCCAAGTCCCGCCGCTCAGGCCCCAAACCCAAGCCCAGCTGCTCAGGGCTGGAGCCGAAGCCCAAGTAACTTCGCTATGCAGGGCACCTGTGGCGTGGGGCCCTGGACCCTCGCCCTGCTTGCTACCCCCTAACGCCGGCCCTGCCTTTTATAGGCAGGAAAACAGTTGTTTTGGCATAGGTGGGCCGTGGAGTTTTTATAGCCTGTCAGGGGGGCCTCAGAAGAAAGGTTGAGGAGCCATGTGCTAAAGGATGCTGTGGTCCTGGATGGGGTCAGGCATTTGAAGGCGTCATGGATGGAAGGTCAGGGCACTCCTACAGACAAAATAGGCCCATAAAAGACATGAGGAAAACTGAAGCACAATGTCACACACGGCCACAATTGGGTGTGGTGCACTAGTGCCAGAAACAGGAGGGCCAGGAGTCCATGCCCCCCGTCCCTTTTAACAAAAGAAACATATATGCTGTGGGAATAACAAGATCATGCTGCTAAAGGTCAAGATGCTCTATCCCTTTCAGTGTCCCTGCAAATACACAGGTGTGGTGGCAATCCTCCAGCCCTTGCTTCCCGGTGGCAATATGAGCATAGCACCTCTGAAGATATGGATAATTGCAGAGTAAGGAGAACATAATAATTGTCAAGAGGATCGATGGCTTTAACCCAGTCCTTCCTGGTTTTGCTTTTTGCTAACCGTTCCAACACTGTCATTAAAAACACGTTACATGGGTGTTTATGGCTGTGGTGACCCTGTACCATTTTTGGTTTCATGGGATAGTTATTTAGAACATGAGGACGGCCACACTGGGTCAGAGCAATGTTCCATCTAGCCCAGTGTCCTGTCTTCTGAAAGTGGCTAATGCCAGGTGCCCCAGAGGGAGTGAACGTAACAGGTAATCATCAAGTGATCCATTCCCTGTCGCTCATTCCCAGTGTCTGGCAAACAGAGGCTAAGGACACCATCCCTGCCCAGCCTGGCTAATAGCCATTAATGGACCTATCCTCCATGAATTTATCTAGTTCTCTTTTGAACCCTGTTATAGTCTTGGCCTTCACAACATCCTCTCGCAAGGAGTTCCACAGGTTGACTGTGCATTGTGTGAAGAAATACTTCCTTCTATTTGTTTTAAACCTGCTGCCTATTCATTTCATTTGGTGACCCCTAGTTCTTGTGTTATTAAAAAGAGTAACAGGATTTGTGACAGGATGTAGCCCTGTGTCCACACCCTCCACACTATGGTAATCATTTTTGTACCAAGTATGTTTTGTAAGGTATCAATTGAAAACTCATAATCTGATGATTAATATTGTCCTGATAACATATGTGTGGCAACATTGTCATGTAGTTATAAGAGTCCACTGTATGGTGTTATTAACTCATGTCCCAAACTGAGGTTGGCGAACAGCTCTGTCTCAAACAGACGATTGTGTGCGCTGCTTAATTTGCATTGAAGCAGTCAACAGAGTCATCAAGCAGGAAAGGGAGATAAAGGAAGCTCAAAAGGGTGAGACAAAAGCAGCAGGGAACATCCTTCCATGTAGCCCTTTCGTCTCCTGGTGGGGCTGGACACCATTAGAAACTCAAAATAGGGGTTTGGTTAGGTCCAAGAGTGCTGGTGGATGCTCAGGATGGAGTTATAGCCCAGATTAATATATTTTTTCATCTGCTTTTGCTGAGCAGAGTCACCATTGCTGTGAAATGTGGGACTTCCATGCCTTCGTCACCTTCAGTTTAGACCAGTCAGAAACTGATACTAGTGGAAAATGTGGGTTCTCACTTGGAAGGAGTTTTCCATTGAGAACACCATAATAATCTTGCTTTGAAAGCTGCACTGGCTGCCCGTGAACTTCCAGACAGAGTTTCGAGTGTGGATTTGCATTTTAAAGCTGTAAGGGGTTAGGGGACTGGTGACCTCATGCACCACGTATTTCTTTGTGTGATCCTTCCGTAACTACGCTCCACAGGACACAGAGCTGCTTCGTGGTTATCGAGAGGGGGAATCACAGCTTTCCATTTTGAAAAACAAAAACCTTATCTTGAATTGTGGAAAGCAAAAGCAGAACTGAGGTTTTTTTAATGGCATCAAGCAGAGACTCTGGTTAGGTTCCTCAATTCACCTCATGAAGTTAAATCTTGAAGACCTTGTTCAGTCACATTGTCCACAGTAGATGAATTTCTCCTGCACCATTCCCTCAGCTGATGGCTGGCCCCCAAAATCATCACATCCTTGTGGTATGCACAGATCTAAGTGAATCTGTGGGGCCCAGGACCCTCAATGGTAGACTGGGTGGTGGGCCACGTGTGGTACCAGCCACTGTCGGTAGACAGGACACTGGGCTAGAGGGACTATTGGTCTGACCCAGTACGGCCGTTCTTATATTTTACAGTTTATAAGAATGCATGAACTGTGAGAGGATTTGAGAACTGACTTCCCTTCTCTGGGTTTATATGCTGATTGTATTGGATTGTAATAACATTCCTGGTTTGTTAATATAACAGTGCTCTGCATTTGAGGTTGGTAGCCTCTTCCTAGAGATGAGGAGTAGCATGTCAATGATGTTACTGAGCTGCATGGTCTCAGAGAGTGAGTTTGCTTCAACATGGGTGTTTTCTTTGCATCTCTGTTCTAGTATTTCTTCAGCTCTTCCTCCTTGTAGTAGTCCTGAGCTCGGAGGGTCTCGCTCGCAAACTGAAGGCGTGGGAAAAATGCTTTATGGACTCTGACTACGAAGAACTGGTGGCTATTGCCAAAAATGGGTTGGAAAAAGCGTATTGTTCAAAGAAGGTGGTGATTGTCGGGGCAGGAATCAGCGGACTCACTGCTGCCCAACTGCTGAAGGATGCTGGTTGCGAGGTAATTATAATGACCAAGAGGAGCCAGAGACAGGCCAGGGAGGCAGTTTTCCTCTGAAATAGTCTTATCATTCCTTTCGGATAGGAACTTTTTGGGCCGAGGGCCACATCTGGGTGGGGAAATTGTATGCAGGGCCGGGGCAGGGGGTTGGGGTGCGGGAGGGAGTGCGGGGTGGGGGAAGGGGTGCGGTGTGCAGGAAGGGGCTCAGGGCAAGGGATTGGAGCAGAGGAGGGGTGCGGAGTGCAGGAGGGGGCTCAGGGCAGGTGTGGGGTGCAGGAGGGGTGCGGGGTGCAGCAGGGGGTTCAGGGTAGGGGGTTGGGGTGGAGGAGGGGTTCGGGCTCCGGCCCGGCGCCGCTTACCTAAAGCAGCTCCGGGGTGGCCAGGGCAGGCTGGCAGGAAGCCTGCCCTGGCCCCACACCGTGCCACTCCGGGAAGCGCTGCGGCCCCTGGGGGAGAAGGAGGGGAGGGCTCTGCATACGCTGCCCTTGCCACGCCTCCAGGTGCCTCCTCCGAAGCTCCCATTGGCCGCTGTTCCCCATTCCCGGCCAATGGGAGCTGCGGGGGGGGGGGGCGGTGCCCGGAGGCGAGGGCAATGCACGGAGCCCTCTGCCCCCCGGCCCGGGGGCCACAGGGACATGGTGCTGGCCGCTTCTGAGAGCAGCGTGGGGCCCGCGGCGCCACGGGGGGCAATCCCTCGGGCCGGATCCAAAGCCCCGAGGGGCCAGATCCGGCATGCGGGCCGTAGTTTGTTTACTCTATCACAGAGCTGAGCAATGCTGAAGAACAAAACGATGTGAACTTAAGTAAACTGAGTGAATTGCAAAAGAAAGAAAGAAAGAAAGAAAGAAAGAAAGAAAGAAAGAAAGAAAGAAAGAAAGAAAGAAAGAAAGAAAGAAAGAAATCTATTATTTTGATTTCCAGACAACATGGTCATTGCCTTGAGGTTGAGGTTATTAGTGTGATAATAGCATAGCTGTATGAAACATAATGATGCAGCTAAAAAAATTCGAATCACTGGCTTTTATGGAAATGGTGAGTCGTCAAGTAAATGTTCCAAGAACAGTTCCCATATTTCTGACAAAATTCTCTACCTGTGAAAACTGATATTAACTAACCCATAACACCTTTAACTTTCACTCTTACTCGTTTGCTTGTTTGTTCGCGTTTTGTTTTGTTTTTCCGTAGAAAGAGCTACTGTCTTGGGCCATGGGAAAGACCAAACTCCATTATCCCTATAGGTTGCCTAAGCATCCTCTACAGCCCCTTCTCAAAACCACCCAAGAACTACAGCCCCCGAGTCTGGAAAAGACAACGGAGAGAGCTTGTGTATTTATATACACAGTTGGAGAGAGTCCAGCGGAGGGCAACAAAAATGATTAGGGGACTGGAACACATGACTTATGAGGAGAGGCTGAGGGAACTGGGATTGTTTAGTCTGCAGAAGAGAAGAATGAGGGGGGATTTGATAGCTGCTTTCAACTACCTGAAAGGGGGTTCCAAAGAGGATGGAGCTCGGCTGTTCTCCATGGTGGCAGGTGACAGAACAAGGAGTAATGGTCTCAAGTTGCAGTGGGGGAGTTTTAGATTGGATATTCGGAAAAACTTTTTCACTAGGAGGGTGGTGAAACACTGGAATGCGTTACCTAGGGAGGTGGTGGAATCTCCTTCCTTAGAGGTTTTTAAGGTCAGGCTTGACGAAGCCCTGGCTGGGATGATTTAATTGGGGATTGAGCAGGGGGTTGGACTAGATGACCTCCTGAGGTCCCTTCCAACCCTGATATTCTATGATTCTATATTTGAAGTGCTTAGTTGATGTTGTTGGTTTAAAACCTCCCTCCCTGAAAATCTGGCATTAATAATTAATGCAAAAATCGCTGTTGTTATGAAAACTTCCATACTGGAATGTGTTCCTTGAGTACCCAATGCAGGAATACAGCCCGATTCTGGAAGCATGCTTGAGAACATGCTTAACTTTAAGCCGATGCTTAAGTCTTACGAAGTTGAAATTCAAGTTGAGCATATGTGTACCTGCTTTCCTGAATCAAGGCCTGTATGCTTACATATCATCTGAAATTACTTCGATAAAACATTAATGTTCTTTCTTTGATGCCCATTTACAAAAGAAGGGATGTGGGATAAATCAAGCCCTACCTACAGCTACTAGGTACCAGCAAGGGATTGAAAATCATGATCTGCGTTTTGCCCCTAGGTCCTGATTCTGGAAGCCAGCAACCGTGTGGGAGGACGTATCTTGACCTATCGAAGAAACGATTGGTATGCGGAGCTGGGAGCCATGCGTTTGCCAAGAGACCACCGGTAAGACACAGTTCGCCCTCCTCACCCGCCAACCTTGTTCAGAACAGTGAAAGCCCCGTTTTAAAGACTTTTATGATAATTCCAAGAAAAAAAAATCTTTGAAGCCTTAAATTTGAGTAGGTTAAAATCTCCCCTTGCTTCCTTATGTGGACTAATTGCATTGCATGAAATAGTCAGTCTGTGTGCATGAACTGAAATCTCCGTGGAGCTGTAACTCTTCCTGCAAAGCTGGGATGGGACTGGGTGGGCAGAAGTGCAGGGTGGGTTGAGTTATGGCGATCTACTCCACCAGCCCAAATGCCCAATGTCATTTTTTCAAAAGTAAATTCTTTAGTGCATTTTCTTGTTTCAGTTTGGGCAAAATGTTTCATGACACATTTAACTAAAAGTTTTATTCTGAACATGTTTATAATCGTTATTGAAATAGTTATCCACATTTTTCATCTACTGCAAAACAGGGTTGAATGTGGATTTGGTAAAATATGGATTTGGAGCCATATGACACAAAAATAATGTAATTTACCTAGGTAGGATGGAACCATTCACGCTCGGGACTATATATGAGCACATAACATTCTCTCTCATTCTGGAATTTTTCTCTTTTTACTCCTCTTTTCTTTAGGATTGTGCGTGAATATATTACCAAATTCAAACTTAAACTGAACCCATTCTATAACACTAACGACAATGCCTGGTATTTGGTGAACAACATCAGGGCAAGATCTGAAGATGTTGACCAGAACCCTGATATCTTGCAATACCCTCTGCTTCCCACAGAGAAGGGGAAATCTGCCAGTGAACTTTATGACCAGACACTGGATACGGTATGTGTGTTGTGGAATGGACTCCTGTACTGTAGGTAGGTCTTCACTTCAAAGTTAGATTTTGGTCCTAAACCCTGTTTCATCCACACACAAAACCATCTCGCTCTGCTGAAGTGGTCCTTTCAACCCAGGCTAGCTGGCATGGCTTGAGGGCATGGGCGCCGGCTTCCTCCTTTCCCTGGGCGTGCTCAAACCCAGCTCAACCCCTTCCCCCAAGGTCCCACCCCTGCTCCACCATAGGCCCCGCCCCACCTCTTCTGCACCTCTTCCCACCCAGGTCTGGCCCCTCTCCCAAGCGCGCCCTGTCCCCACTCCTCCCCCTCTCCCGCAGCCCCTTCTGCATGCTATGGAACAGCTGACCACAGCAGGCCGGAGGCACTGGGAGAGAGGGGGAAGAGTTGATCAGCTGGACCTGCCAGCGGGCCGGAGGTGCTGGGCTGTAGGGGGTGGCAGCTGACTGCTGGTGGGTGCTAAGCACCCGCTAATTTTTTCCCGTGGGTGCTCCAGCTAAGGGTCTGTGTTCACTTGAGCTAGTAGGCAACTCAGCGTGTGCAGTGAAGGTGCAAGCTAAAACCCTGGAGTCCTGATAGTCCTCCAATGCCTTCCCACAATCCCCACCCCCGGGGGCCCGGAAATACAAACAAGTTCTGGGACAGAATCGTAGAGCGGCTCAGAGAACCATGGGAAACGGCCCCCGAAGTCCTAGCAATGTACACATGGGTGAATGTGTCACCAGAGAGGGCGCCCTGAGAGGAACAGACCCCTGTTCAAATCCCCACTGCTGATCAGATAGAGGGAAGACTTGCACCAGAGGTTTCCCAGAAGCTCGGTGAGTACCCAAACTCCTGGGAAACGCGACGAGGCTGGTGCTGTTGATTTCAAGACCCGCCTCAGGCTCCTGACTGCAGGAGAGGCTTCATAGCTGCGCTCCCCAAGCAGAGATCGGCGTCGAACGCCCTGGGAGGGGTAGGGATGAGGACACACCCCTCTCTTTGGCATCTCCTGTTGGCCAGTTTAGCTGTTGGCCAGCGTTGTTGTTGGTGAAACTTTTATCCATCAGGAGGGGTGTTTTTTCACACCACTGACGGACAAAAGTTTGGCCAACAAAAGTGCGACCGCAGACATTGCCTTAAACTATTTCTTTTATTGTTCAAAAAGTCTGAGCGAAAGCAGCTGAGTCAGCTGGAGAACTGCAGGAAGGGAAAACAAAAATGACCCCTCCTTGTCCCCATTCCTAGGCACCGACTCAGTGGGTGCTCCAGGGCTGGAGCACCCAAGTAGAAAAGTTCGCAGGTGCTTAGCACTGCACCAGCAGCCAGCTCCCCGCTCCCCTCCGTGCCTCCTGCCCACCGGCGGCCCCGCTGATCAACTCCTCCCCCTCCCTCCCAGTGCCTCCCACCTGCCTTGAACAGCTGTTCTGCGGCATGCAGGAGGCTCCTGGAGGGAGCGGGAGGAGTGGCGATGGGGCACACTCAGGGGAGGGGGCGGAAAGAGGTGGGAAGAGGCGGGGCAGCGGCAGGGGCTTGGTGGAAGGGGTGGAGCGGGGGTGAGGCCTGGGGGGGGGCAAGCACGCCCCAGCTAGAGGAGAAGTCCATGCCTATGTCCCCATTAAAAAGATCTTGTTAACAGCTTTTTCACCTGAGCACGTCATTTCATGTCCTGCCTCTGTGGGCATAGTCACTAGGATACCACCTGTAAGTACATCAGGGCAAACAGGGAAAATAACCAATCTGCAAAGGTAGAGCTGTGACTGTGAAACTAGCCACTGTTTTCTTCGTTGCTCCCCAGGTGACAACAGACTGCAGAGTTTTGAGAGAGAAATATGACTCCTTTTCCGTCAAGGTAATTGAATATGGCATTCCAGTCTCTTGTGCCATGTTCACACAGTCCATGGTCGGAGGTAGGACGTCTGAATCCTCCTACCCCTCCTGGCTATGTGGAGCAAACCCGCTTGCCTCATGGGGCCTTGCATACTTTCCCCTGTGGTCCTCCGGGCTCTGCTTTGTGGAAGGGGGAGGGCAGGGCCACGGATCCACATCTTCTTTGCCTCTCCCTACCCAAGACATCGGTCTGTAGAAAGCAAACGGTCTCTGTGCTCCCATCTGCCCTGTGTTTGTGCAGTGAAGACAGGACCCTCCTCCATTCCTACGTAACCGACGTGGCATCTCTCCTTCTCACCCTGGGTCTCTGAGCGGCATCCAGCTATGTGCCCTCATCCACGGTTATTTCAATGAGATACGCTTCCTCTGTGTACCTGCGTACCCCAAGTTTCACCTCACTTAAAAACCACTTGCTTAGAAAATCAGACCTAAAAATACAAGAGTGTCATAGCACATTATTACTGGAAAATTGCTGACTTTCTCATTTTTACCATATGATTATAAAACGAATCAGTTGGAATATAAATATTGTACGTACATGGCAGTGTGTAGTCTATAGAGCGGTATAAACAAGTCATGGTCTGTGTGAAATTTTAGTTTGCACTGACTTCCCTGGTGCTTTTTATGTAGCCTGTTGTAAAACTGGGCAAAGATCTACATGAGTGGATGTAGCCCCTTGGAGACCTCTGCGTTCCCCTAGGGATACGTGTACCCCTGGTTGAGAACCACTGCTGTAGGAGGTCTGACCTGGACCCTGGCTGTTTAATCAAAGGCAATAAAATCTTGCTATGGACACTCGGAATGAAATCCTGCCCGCACTGAAATCAATGACAAAGCTCCCGTTGATTTCACTGGGGTCAGGATTTCACCCGGTGAATCAAAAGGGATGAGGGATGGCGTCCTGAAGGGGATCATCCGCCCGACTCCAGTGATTGGTTATGAGGAAGCTGACAAATCACACAGGAGGGTAGTTGATGTTCCAGTCACCTGGGACAATAAGGCCTTGTCTACACTAACACTGGAAGTTGATCTAAGTTACGCTAGTCAAGTTCCGTAACTTAAGTCGACGTAAATGACATTTTTCAGAGTAGCAGCCGTGTTAGTCTGTATTCGCAAAAAGAAAAGGAGGACTTGTGGCACCTTAGAGACTAACCAATTTATTTGAGCATGAGCTTTCGGGAGCTACAGCTCACTTCATCGGATGCATACCGTGGAAACTGCAGTAGACATTATATACACACAGAGACCATGAAACAATACCCCCTCCCACCCCACTGTCCTGCTGGTAATAGCTTATCTAAAGTGATCATCAAGTTGGGCCATTTCCAGCACAAATCCAGGTTTTGTGTGTGTGGTTTTTGGAGGGGGGTGAGGGGGTGAGAGAACCTGGATTTGTGCTGGAAATGACCCACCTTGATTATCATACACATTGTGAAGAGAGTGGTCACTTTGGATGGGCTATTACCAGCAGGAGAGTGAGTTGGGGGGGGGGGGGGGGCACGCGGAGGATGAGAAAACCTGGATTCTTTTTATAAATGACATTGATTTCTATCGGGTCTATGCCGCACTAGGTTGACGGGAGACACTTTCCCATCCACGTAGCTTCCCCCTCTCATTGAGGTGGAGTACTGAAGTCGACAGGAGAGCGATCTCCCATCGACTTATTGCGTCTTCAGCAGGCCCACTAAATCTTGCAGCACTGATGTAGCGTGGTAGTGAAGACAAGGCCTAAGTCGCTTTGTTTCTCCCTGCCTCCAGCTCGAGGAAGTCTTTGCTGGGGTAGCTGGATGGCAGCTCCCTGATGCCACCAGCCTTTCGGTCACTCAAGCTCTCTCCTCTGGGCCGTGCAGGTCATAGCTTTGCCTTGCGGGTGGTTAACAGTACGTGAACCCCAATCCCTGAGACTCATTCCCCTGTGATATCCAGTACCTGCCGCGGGTTACTCAGAAATCCCAGCTCCTCCGCAGTGTACCTCAGTTTACCAGTTTTACTTTAAACCACCACTCCTGTAAACCACATAGCCCTGGTGAGCACTTATAACAGACCGAAAGAAGGTTTGTTTGAGAAAGAATAAGTATTTAACAAGAATTGAGGTGAAAGTGACAGAAGCAAATGGCTAGAACGTAAAAGCATAAACCACAAAGCTGGGCGTACCCTTCTCAATAGTCACCTTGCCAATAGACTAAAGTGGGCTTCCCTTGCAAAGCTCAGTCTGTTGCAAAGTTGGCTGGGTTCACCAGAGCCAGCATCAAAATGTTCATGAAAGGCCCCTGCTCCTTAAGGCAGTGGTCCCCAAACTTTTTCTGTCATGCTCCCCCTTACCCATAATGTAATCTGTCTGCACCCCCCAACCCCACCCCCGGGAGCCAGGGCCGGGAGTGGGGCCAGGGGCTGGGAGCTGGGGATCGGGGCCAGAGCTGTGACTGGGGCCAGGGCCAGGAGCAGAGCCACCGCCAGACCTGGGACCGTGGCTGGGAGATGAGCTGCAGCCGGGAACCGGGCTGTGGTCAGTGGCTAAGGCCAGGGCCGGGCCATGGTTGGGGGCCGGAAGCCGAAGCCAGGGCCTCAGCTGGGGTTGGAGCAGAAATGGGGGCAGAGTGGGGCTGGGTGGTGCTCCTTCCCTGCCCCCAATGGGGGCTGGCCTGGGCCCCATCAAGCCCCCCAAATGTTCCTCCACAGTTTGGGGACCACTGCCTTAAGGGGTTTTCTCAGTGAATGAATCCAGAACGCCTTCCCTGACACTCTATTTATACAGAAACAGTCTTTTGCCTTGATTCATAGCCAGGGCGATCTCTTGCCTGTTATAATGGTCTTTTTTGATAATTTGTTCTGGGATGTGGCCAGGGTAGGAACAGAACCTTGCATTACCTCCTGGCTGACCGAGCGAGGGGAACAAGTCCCTCTGGTTTGAAAGAGTTGTCACCTAGACACAGTAGCCCTGGTGACTAATTTTTACCCCAAGTCCATCAAGCATACTTTCAGTATAAATACTTTATTCCTTAAATACTACCCATACATACATCTCGCCACGGTTATGAATCTTGACAAGTTGGGAGCTTTCTGTAGATACCTTACATGTTACTCTTCATAGATAAATAGCTTGTAAGATGTGTTTGGTGTAGTCAGTTTGTCAGGGCTGAGCTGAGAGATGTTTGCAAAGAACAGGGGACTGTTTGCCAAGGGGTCTCTGTGTCTCTATGGGTGTGACCTTTGGCTAACCCTCATGGGTACTGAATAATTCCTATGTTCATCTCTTCAGCTGTCAAGTTTCAATGTGGATATGATATGCATGCACTTTCTGCCCTTCCTCTCTTCCCCAACCAGGAATATTTGATTAAAGAAGGAAAATTAAGTAGAGGAGCCATTGACATGATTGGTGACGTGCTGAATTTAGATGGTAGTTTCCACCTGTCTTTTCTGTACTCTGTCATGGACGATATTGCATTCAAAGACGGGTAAGAAGAAGAGTATCTTTAATGACTTGCTTTATATGGAGAAGAACATGTATCTATGATAGGATCTCTCTATCTATCCATCCATCTTCTGATACAATGAGGATGAGGATCAGATAGATGTATCTCATCCATCTATCAGTGCGGCCAGTTGCCTTCTTTCGAGAAGGCACCAATGGTCTGAACTGTCATAGAGGGCAGGTTTCGTTACTATATTTCTCTAGCCATACAAGGCAGGGGCCACTTTCACAAGGGAGGAGACGAACATTGCTGAAAGTGTCTATCTATGGCTTCTAATTCCCATGCAATTCAGCAATTAACTTCTGACGAGAGTATAGTGACCATCACTCTGTTGTACCAAGGGAACCCTTTGGCCAAATGACCCCAAATTGGGATTACTAACCCTACGCCATCCCCAGGAGGCACACCTAATTCTAAGGCAATCTTAGTAATCATGCAGAATTTAGATCATGTCGAAAAGTGAAGCTCTAAACGGAAAGCTGGTCTGAACCTTAACTACCGCAGACCTGGCACTTGCCTGTAATAAAAGAAGCCGGAACTGAAGTAGTCACTGGGGGAGGAGGGGATGGAAGGGGTAAATTATATCTTCAGCTAAGCAGCTCCTTACAGATCCGCTCATTATTTTTGTGATATTCACTCAGAGAACTATTGATGGAAGCTGTAATTCTTCTACCATCATCTCCCCCTCCATCCCCCCTGCCCCCCGCTGCCTTTCTTTCAGTTTTGATGAGATCACGGGGGGATTCGATCAGCTCCCAGAGGCTTTCTACAAGGCTATGCACGAGGATATTCTATTTCACTCCACAGCGGTGAAGATACTACAAGACAATGAAAAAGTGAGAGTGTTTTATCGCAGGCCAGACTCGTCGCTCTCCTTCTCAGTGACGGCCGACTATGTCCTTGTCACAACCACAGCAAAAGCCGCACGGCTCATTAAATTTTCTCCCCCTCTTTCCTCCAACAAGACCCATGCCCTGCGCTCCCTCCACTACTCAAAGGACGTGAAGATTTTTTTGGCCTGCAGGGAAAAGTTTTGGGAGAAGGATGGAATCTATAGAGGGAGGTCAATCACTGATCGCCCCTCCAGATTCATCTATTACCCCGGCCACAATTTCTCCAGTGGGGTGGGGGTGATCCTGGCTTCCTACACTTGGGACTATGAAGCTGAATTCTTCGTTCCCCTCAGTGATGAAAAGTGCGTTGATGTGGTATTGGACGACCTGGCAGAAGTCCACCAACTGCCCAAGACTTATATCCAGAACGTCTGTGATGAACATGTGGTCAAGAAATGGGGCCTGGACAAATTTGCAATGGGAGCATATGTTTCCTTAACCCCGTACCAGTTAGTCGACTACTCCAAAGCTTTGTTTCAGAATGAAGGGCGGGTCTATTTTGCAGGAGAGTACGCCGCTCACCCTCACGCCTGGATCGAAACGGCTATGAAAGCTGCTGTGAGAGCAGCCACGCACATCCATGGCGCTATCCCTGCATCGTCTCGGCGGCAAGAGAAAAAGCGGAAGGAAAATGAAGTGTAATGGACGGATGGGCGTGTGGTGAAGGTGCAAACCCACGGGGATTCTGATGGGGAATTAAAAATTGCCCGGCTAATCATCGAGCGTCCTTATGGTTGTGGTTGGGGTAGCGCCGAAGTGTCCCGCTGTGTGAGTCACTCCAAAAACGCGGAAGGAAAGCGAGAGAGGGCCTGCTCGTGATGGGGCGTACAAACCCCACCCTGGGCAACAAGGAGCTAAGGGATTACTCTGGGCTCAGCCAGCCCGGCCCTGCCACGCCTGCAGCAAATGCTCCCTCTGCCGGAGGCATTAAAAGGCCGGGAATTAGCTGGTTTGGGGGGCAGAGCTGGAGGTGAGCGGACCCGCAGCCCACAGATCCAGCAGCGCAGAGCAGAGGGAAGCCTAAGGCTCTGACCCAGCAGCCCAAAGCACGCCCCCATCGCCCGCCCCCCCCAGGGTAGGGAGGACCCGCCCCAGAGACAACCAGAGAGGGAAGTATCCTGTGGACCTTGCACCTTGGTAACCCCCTTTACTTATTGTGGTTTGGGTTTCCCCACCCGGGGAAGCCGTTGAACTAAGCTGAACCCGGGGGAGGGGGAATGAGAGGAAGAGGACAGCCTTAAGCAGCCTTGGTTGCCAGGCTACTGGTATCCTAAATGGCCCTAGGTCAGAGCTGACTGGCCCAGGCTCCCCTCCCAACAACCCCCTTGGCAGTCAGGGGTTGCAACTATGACCAGTAGGCCACGCTCCCCAACCAGACTCTAAGCAAGGACCATTCATTACACAACCCCCAGAGCTTACAATCTAATTATAAGACAAGCTTGATACAGACAGAAGGGGGCTGGGGGGGGGGGAGTACAATGAGAGAATGAAACAATCCGACTCTTTAGGTGAAGCCCAGATGGGGCGGTGCGGAAACTGCCTAAACCAGTAGCAGACTGCTATGCTCCGTCGCGCGGTGACCTTAGACTCTTTTGGCTGCTTCCCCAGTCTATTAGCATTATCTCCGGCCTATCCACACCAGGACACTCAGGGAAGTTAAAACCAAGTTACTGCAGGTATGATGTCAAAGCCCATTAATATGCATTAACCAGCTGTGTGGACACTCTCATTCAGAAGTAAAGTAGCCTTAATTCACTGTAGCTTAATCTGCTTTTGTTTTAACACATTCTGCAAGGCTACTAGGTATCACTGAGCAACCTTTACTTTGCATTAATAAAGTTTTAGGGCATTTAATATCAGTCCAGGTTCTCTCTATATATTGTAAGTATAGAGAAAAATCAAGAAAGTTCAATACAGATATGCTCAAAGAATGTGGGACAGCCACATTTTATAAATCTAATTACATTCATTAAGAAATATTCATACCTAGCTCTAATGAAGTGGTTTTCATACATATATCTCAAAGTCGGTAAGTATTATTAACCATACGTTACAGATGGGGACACTGAGTTACTGGGATTTGACGCCAGAGAGCCGGGAATAGAATCTACCTCTTATGAGTCCTGATGTCTGGCCATTCGGCTTCAGTGCAAATATTTACATCTTACTGAACTTTCTTCCTTTCTCTCTCTACTTACCAAATAATTTCATTTAACCTTCTTTCAAAAGTCCTGCTCTCCATTCTCTGAGTCCTGTACTCCTTGCTTTCTATGCTACTGTTTCTGACTCACCTCTGAAATAGGTAAAGCCTATTGTCCTTCTGAAGATGTTCTCCCCTTTTCCCCGCATACTGAGGTCTAACATTCAACTGACAGCTTGCATGACACTTATTGGACCCCATTCATGACATTAAAGAACTGGAGTACACGTGAACTAATTAAGCCAGCTGAAATGCATGACCAGCTATCTGGGTGCCCCCGTGACCTCTCCCTTGGGCTGAGTCTGAGGCCTGGTCTGCACTAGGAAATTGGGTCAGTGTAACTACTTCGCTCAAGGGTGTGAAAAATCCGCATCCCTGAATGATGCAGTTAAACCAACCTAACCCCTAGTGTAGACACCTCTAAGTCAGTGGAAGAATTCTCCCGTCGACCTGGAGGTGGATTACCTACTCCGATGGGAGAATCCCATTCAGGAGGGAGCATCTTCACTGATGCTCTGCAGCAAGGCAGCTGCAGCGGGGTAGACAAGCCCTGAGTTTAGCTTGGAAGGGAGGTGGGACGAGTAGCTTTTTGTCTCCCTGATCTGGGGGACCTCTCTCTGCCAGGCCAGTTATGGAGTAAACTAGAGGAGGATCACAGCTGCTATGCCTTATCCCAGCTGGCAGTGACACAGAGGGGTATTCAAAGACCTCTGCGGGGTAGAGATCATCCCCTTTTTGCCCAGCCATGCTGCCCATGCCAGTGGAGGGGGGAAGGTGCTGAAGATTGTGCTAGAGGGTCTCAGAACTATGAGGGGGTTTCCTATGCAGGGGACAATCCTGTGGCCAGATCCACGGAGTTTGTAGCCATTTTGTACAGCCGGACTGCCGAAAAGAGGCGGCAGCATGGCCCGAAGTATTAACTTGGAACTCCAACGGAGCTTTTCCTTGACACCTTGCATCAAGCAAAGTCGGGGCATCGTATTATAACGAGAGTTTGTCAACCCACCTTTTTTTTCCATTGAAAAATGGGGGTTTGCTTGAGCCCGGCCACCGCTTCATCTTGGATGAGCTGAGTGAGGGAAACACACAGCATCTGCTGGAGCCCCCATCATATCGCAACCCAAATACCAAAGAAGTATCAAGATAAAGTTATGGCCCCAATGAGCCGAACACTTCTGAGCTTGTGTATAAATTCAGCGGGACAAATTTATGTCTAAAGTTACTCACATAAGTAAGTGTTTGCCTAAAGTTGCCATCGTATATCCATTATTTCAAGACATTTTACCTTGCAGGGACGTTAAAATTAAAAGAAAGAAACACGTATTGGAAACCCAGTTACGGTGGCATCTTAATAATAAAGCACCCACTTAGATAACAGCTACAGAAATATGCACATGGGTGAAATTCACCCCACGCAGTGGGACAGAACAAAGCCTTATGCCACACTTAAGTCATACTTAAGCCCTGTAAGAGTGGTTATTGAAAGGATCAGTTCTGTTGGTTTAGAACCTTATCCAATGGAGAGACTCATGGAGACTTTAGCGGGTGATGAATCAAGCCTATTATTGACTAAAAGAGGTAGCCATTTGTTTGACTACACTCATGGTTCTTTCCAGAGATCAAATAACTAAATTTAGCCATGGGCTGTGTAGACGTATCCTGTATGTGCTTTGTCTCGCACAAAAGGACCATGATTTTAGTTGGTTGTCTCGGTGTGACTATAAGTAAATAAATAAATAACTTGTAATTATTTTCACTCTTATATAATGTGTCTCACATTGGGCTGCGGTCACTGGTCACTTTAGAAAATCCTTCCTTTGGGGCTGGTTCTCAGAGATTTTGAGCACCGGTATTTCCCAGTGACTTCAGCTGGATTTATGGATGCCTATAACATGGGAAATTCAGGCTCGAAAGTGCCTCTGGACCGCAGTGTGGACCGCAGCTGATCAGAAATGGTCTGTTGGAACTTTTTTTCCCCCCCAATGGAAGATGGCTTTTTGACTGAAGGAAAATTCCCATTTTCATCTAAAGCATGCTGTACCCAGAGAAATGTCAATGCAAATGTTCAAGAAAAGTGGGAAACCAATCTTGGTCGTCAGTTTTTTATAGCAGAAAAAAATATATTCCCAACAGCCTATGGTCTGGAGACTCTTCGTTCGATTTAAACCGAGCTTATATTGCTTTAGTTTAGGTTGATACCTTGCAGACGACAGTTAAATGGACATAAAATTGTTTTCAATTGGATGAAAATTGTCCACACTGTGATTGATTTACATCACTTGATCTAGATGATTGTAAAATCACACTTTGAGTTCAACCACGGCAGCTTTAAATACAGACAAGACCTGAAGCTAAATACCCTAATGCGGAGATTTCCAAAATGACATGTTATTTAAAAAACAAACAAACTTTAGCCTCAGGCCTGGTCTACACTTAAAAGTTAGGTTGACATAGCTACGGAACTCAGGGCTGTGAAAAGTCCCCATCCCTGAGCGACATAACTATGCCAACCTCACCCATAGCACAGACACAGATAGCCTAATGGAAGAATACTTCGAATAGAATCATAGATTATCAGGGTTGGAAGGGACCTCAGGAGGTCATCTAGTCCAACCCCCTGTTCAAAGCAGGACTAATCCCCAATTAAATCATCCCAGCCAGGGCTTTGTCAAGCCTGACCCTTGAAAACCTCTAAGGAAGGAGATTCCACCACCTCCCTAGATAACCCATTCCAGTGCTTCACCACCTTCCTAGTGAAATAGTGTTTCCTAATATCCAACCTAAACCTCCCTCACTGCAACTTGAGACCATTACTCCTCGTTCTGTCATCTGCTACCACTGAGAACAGTCTAGATCCCTCCCCTTTGGAACCCTCTTTCAGGTAGTTGAAAGCAGCTATCAAATCCCCCCTCATTCTTCTCTTTGCAGACTAAATGATCCCAGTTCCCTCAGCCTCTCCTCGTTAGTCATGTGCTCCAGCCCCCTAATCATTTTTGTTGCCCTCCGCTGGACTCCCTCCAATTTTTCCAAATTATTCTTGTAGTGTGGGGCCCAAAACTGGACACAGTACTCCAGATGAGGCCTCACCAATGCTGAATAGAGGGGAACGATCACATCCCTCGATCTGCTGGCAATGCCCCTACTTATACAGCCCAAAATACCGTTAGCCTTCTTGGCGACAAGGGCACACTGTTGACTCATATCCAGCTTCTCGTCCACTGTAACCCCTAGGTCCTTTTCTGCAGAACTGCTGCCGAGCCAGTCGGTCCCTAGTCTGTAGCGGTGCATGGGATTCTTCCGTCCTAAGTGCAGGACTCTGCACTTGTCCTTGTTGAACCTCATCAGATTTCTTTTGGCCCAATCCTCTAATTTGTCTAGGGCCCTCTGTATCCTATCCCTACCCTCCAGCGTATCTACCTCTCCTCCCAGTTTAGTGTCATCTGCAGACTTGCTGAGGATGCAATCCACGCCATCCTCCAGAATATTAATGAAAATATTGAACAAAACCAGCCCCAGGACCGACCCTTGGGGCACTCCACTTGATACCGGCTGCCAACTAGACATGGAGCCATTGATCACTACCCGTTGAGCCAGATGATCTAGCCAGCTTTCTATCCACCTTATAGTCCATTCATCCAGCCCATACTTCTTTAATTTGCTGGCAAGAATATGGTGGGAGACTGTGTCAAAAGCTTTGCTAAAGTCAAGGAATAACACGTCCACTGCTTTCCCCTCATCCACAGAACCAGTTGTCTCATCATAGAAGGCAATTAGATTAGTCAGGCAGGACTTGCCCTTGGTGAATCCATGCTGACTGTTCCTGATCACTCTCCTCTCCTCTAAGTGCTGTCGACTGACCTGTGTAACAAACCAGGAGTACAAATACAGAATACTCCAATGTACTGTCTGATTGGAATTTGCTTGTACAAATGTTTGAGATAGCTATTTATGCTGTAGAATTTTTAGCATTGCTGGAATATTAGTAGAGATGTTCGAGTTTAAATCCACTTTCAAAACCAAGCAATGCCGTGGACGCACAGCATGGTCTGTTCTTTACACTTCCAAGTCCTTTCCCTGTAAATTACTGAAGTATATTGAGCCTTGACGGCATTTGATTGTTATTTGTTTATAATTTTGAGGGATCATATGGCAATGATGATTTTTTTCTATTTTCATCCATTTACATTTTCATAGTTGCACAAAACGAGGGGTTTTAAACTTTAAAAAAAATGACTGATATCGATTTAAAATTTCACCGGTGTGGGAAATTATGGGGGGAGGTGTGGTCAAACAATGGGGTGGGGGGCCGGTCAGACAATAGCTATTTAATGACAGTAGATGCTGACATTGAAAAAAAGTTCACGGTTTATAACCGTTAAAACACAAACGGTCAACATCATAAGATAGGGTGACCCGACAGCAAGTGTGAAAAGGGGGGATGGGTTGTTGGGGGGTGGTGGCAATAGACCCTTATATAAGACAAAGCCCCAAATATCGGGACTGTCCCCATAAAATCAGGACATCTGGTCACCCTATAATGTCAAAATTTTATCCTTAAAGCAAATTCTAATGCAGTTGGCAAGCACCATTTGTCTGACTTTGCCTAGCTATACATGTCTGTCATCAAGGAGGCAAATGGCGTTTCATCACTTTGTGTATTTCTGGTGAAATCACCAGTTACCAATAGGTATCTCATCTCTCCAACTCTAAGTGTGTTTACCCGCTTGCACAAAGGTTTAAAGTGTCCACATCCTATCCCTGGATATGAACAGAGAGGGTTCCTCCTGATGGTGAATCTGTTCATTGCACGTATGTGACCAGATGCAAACTCCTACAGATTTCAGAGTAACAGCCGTGTTAGTCTGTATTCGCAAAAAGAAAAGGAGTACTTGTGGCACCTTAGAGACTTTAGTCTCTAAGGTGCCACAAGAACTCCTACAGAGAAATTACAGAAGAGGGAAAAAATCCTACACGTCCCTGATGCAGCCATTCCCCTGAGGGACCCGGGCAGGGTTCGCCCTCCTGGATCTCATTCTGAGTGGATCTAGCCATGAGCCAGCAAACACTTAAGCAGTGGCCTACGTGTGCACACGTGCAAGCAGACCCCGTGATTGCAATGGGATGAATCGTGTGCATACAGACACACACGGGCGGCTCTGCCCTGGTTTGGGGCCATGGTTTTCGACATCCCGGGTGCCGGGTTTCTCCAGCCTTGCCCTGGGCGCTCCTTGGCTGGCTCCATATCATGGGCAGGAAGGTTTTTCCCCACTAATATTTACCGTAGTTCCTTCCCTGCCTCATTCCAGCCCAGCTCCTCCTGGCTGCCACCGCACAATAGTTACGGCCCAGGGTTTTTGGAGCTACTGGTGATTTTGGCCCCTATGGTTTTTGGGGCCCAGCTGAAGTAGCTTTGACGGGGCTGGTTTGCGTAGGGCGGGTGCTCGACGCTTTCTGACGATCTGGCCCCTTTAAGACAGCGCAACCTGGGCTCCCCAAATCCCCCATCACTCTGGAGATTCGCAGCCCCTGTTCCTGCCAGGACAGATTGCTACCGGCCCCCGTGGCTACGCTCCAGCGCGGGGACGTTACAGCCAGCGAACAGCACCTCGACTCAGGCTTCTCAACACAGTGGGATGGAGCCATTCAGCATCGTAGGAACAGACAGCTCAGAAAGCGAAACCACACGTGTTCAAAGGCCTGGGGAAGCCACAAAGGGTGCGCAGAGTTCTCACAGTACACATCAAAACCCACCAGGAGTTAGGACGGGGGTCGGTCCCTCCTGCTTCAGGGCATGAGCCCCGACCTCTGATTCCTGGGGGGCGGGGAGACTTGTCCCCAGGGGGCAGATTGTTCTCCAGTGGCCTCATGCAGTGTTAACGACGCCTTGCTTTGGAGGGGCTGGTGCCAGCCATTGCTGGAGATGGGATACGGGGGTAGATGGGCCCCAGGGCTCAGCCACTCTGGCAGTTCCTGTGGTCTTATCTCTATTGGAGCCCCAGTCAGGATCTTGGCCCCATTGTGCTTGGAGCTGTACATACACATAGTTCACAGACAGTCCCTACCCCAAACAGCTGACAATTGAAATACCATGAGGGGGGTATTCCCTGGAGTTGATCAAAGTGTGTCAACTGAAAATTTTTCTTCACTCTCAAAAAATCGGGTTTCATCAAAATTGAGATTTTTCATGGTACAATGTTGATTTTTATTTTTTTTATCAATTTTTCCATGGGAAAATTTAAAGTGAACGTTTCCATTTTGGTTGTCTTGTTATTTATTATTTCCAAGGTGCGTATTTTGGGGTCCCCTGCTTTTTTATGACAGAAAATGGAGAAAACTCGCTTTTCAGCGAGTTGAAATTTTTTGAACAGGGTAAAAAAGTGGAGACTTTCATTTTTATTTCAACTTCCAACTTCTTCTCTGTTAAGAGACTCAAATATATTTAAATACTGAACTCCCATTTGATTGCGAGATCCAAACAAGAGGTGAAACTTTTTTTCAGACGGAAAAGACCGAAGGGAGAGAAAGTGCTATTTTCTATCACATTTTAAACTTTTCATTGAAAAAAAAAAATCCCACACTCCTGGTCGGACTCTGAAACATTGGCACGAAACCAGACACTTCGCTCTCAGGGCAAACCTTTCTGAATGTAGCTCATGTGCACAACACACATTCTCGGAAAGCTGCCAGGGAGAGGGCTCAAACTCACAGTGTATGGCTGCCACTTGTTAGACACGACATGTCAGCCACACACTTACTCTGATGGCAAGTGGCCTGCAAGCCCTATGATCAGGCCCCCATTGCGCTAGGTGCTGTACAAAAAGACAGTTCCTGCCCCAAGGTGTTTACATTCTAAGTGGACAACAAGTGGTTACATCTGAGTCACCACTTTCAGCCCCTAGTGTCACTGTCCCTGCTGCTGTGTGCGAGGAAAGCAAATCTCTGTCAATAGGCAGTGGATGATGTGATGTTAGCCATTGTTATTTGTGGCTGCCAGCATGGAGGAGACCCTGAAGTGGCTGGTGAACATGGTGCAGGAGATGCAACGGACCCAGCAGATGGAAAGGCAGGCCCTGATGACGTGGCGGGCGGACCAACAGCGGGCCCTCCAGGAGTTTATCCGGGAGCAGTCAGCGGCCCAACAACAGAACCTCCAAAGGGTGGTGAGTCCGGCATCCAGGGATAGAACCAGGACACCAGGGTGGGGGCTCTGCCAGATGGGCCCCACAGATGACCCAGATGCATTTCTGGGGTCATTTGAGTGGGTGGCGACGATGGCAGGCTGGGAGCGTTCGACGTGGGCCCCTGCGGCTAGCCCCGTACCTGGGAGGGGAAGCCCAAGCCGCGCTTATGGCTTGGGGCGAGACCCAGGCCAGGGACTACGAGGCGGTAAAGGCCGCTACACTAGACCGAGTGGGACTCTCAACGGAGAGATACCGTCAGTGGTTCCGGGCGGCCCGCTGGACAGCAGGTCTGAGGCCCAGGGCATTCGCCCAGAGGCTGACCGCCTGGACCACCCGGTGGCTGAGGCCTCCAGCCCAGACCATGGAGGAGGTCATGGACCAGGTCCTAGCAGAACAATTCCTCCTGGGGCTCCCGGACCCGCTGCGTGTTTGGGTCCAAAGACCCAAGGAGCGGAGACGGTGGGGCTAACAGAAGAAGATGTCGAGGCAGAGGGGCCCAGGCAGGTAGTGAAGTAAGAGAGCAGGACCGGGGAAAGGCCTGCCAGACGCTGCACCCAAGAGGGGGTCAGACCTGGGGCCTCTGGAGGTCCAGGGGCGCTGCCGGGGGCAGCGGGTAGGATCAGTAAAGGACTTGCCCTACCCGGTCCTACTGGGAGCTGACTGGGGACCCCCGGTGGGCAAAGCCCGGAGTCGGGACATGGAGCCTGAGGAAGGGGTCAGGGGGTACCCAATGGAGGGAGCAGAAGGGGGCGAGGAGAGGGTCAAACCCCCAAAAGCGCAAGAACCCCGCCCCCCAGGGTGCCAGCCTGGGAGGAGACAGGCGGGCTACCTCTCTGTCTCCTCGCCAACAGGAGGGAGCCTCAAGGGCTAGGAGACCCTGGCGGGGGGGGGACTAGCGGTTGGGGGAAAGGGGAGCCGCACAAGCACTGTAAATAAAGACACTCGGGTGAAAGAGCAAAAGAAGGTGTTGGGCCTCTTTATTGCACCAGCCCAAACACAGGGCGCAGGGAGGAGAGGGAGAAAACCTGGGCAGACCCTGTGACACAAATAATAAACAGGAATAAAGTATTTGTACAGCCCCTAGCATAACGTACAGCCCCTAGCGCGAGCTGCGATTTGATCTCCCGTGCACTACCACAATAGTAATAAATAATGCAACAGCTTCTGAACTCATCCCCTGCGGCCAAGCCCCAAACCCCGTGGGTACATCTACGCTGCATGGCTAACCCAGGCTCGGGCCCAGGGTTTAGCCCTAACCCCCTCCCTGTCCAGATGGAATTTCTGAGCCGGGTTTGGAGGTGCTGGAAGCCCCCCGGGGGAGCTTGGGTGCTGATAGACCTTCATCTGGCCCCCGGGCTAGGCTGATCACCCCGATTAACGGTGCAATGAGACAGGCCCAGGGGGTCACCTGCTTGCAGGTGGGTTTTACCTGGGACAGGCACCGGAGGGGTCGGCCGCCTTCCGGGCACGTTGGCAACACGTGTTTAGAGGGTGTCGTGCCCGAGCGCAATGAATTGCGAGTGCTGTAACCAGCCACTAGCTGGCCCCGCTAGTGGCAGAGGGGGAGGCCTAAGTTGGATGTTCGGAAAAACTTTTTCACTAGGAGGGTGGTGAAGCACTGGAATGGGTTACCTAGCTGGTGCAATCTCCATCCTTGAGGCCAGGCTTGACAGAGCCCAGGCTGGGATGATTTGGCTGGGGATTGGTCCTGCTTTGAGCTGGGGGTGGACTAGATGCCTCCGGAGGTCCCTTCCTACCCTGATAGTCTGTGATTCTGTGAACCCCAGCCCCGCCTTCTGGGCTGTCCTGGGAGGAGCATTTTGGGAGGCTTTTTCCACTGCAACAAAAGCAGAGAGCAGAAGGTGAGACT
This sequence comes from Lepidochelys kempii, assembly GCF_965140285.1. Classification (NCBI taxonomy): domain Eukaryota; kingdom Metazoa; phylum Chordata; order Testudines; family Cheloniidae; genus Lepidochelys; species Lepidochelys kempii. Next base: position 48,708,874 of record NC_136393.1, on the reverse strand, counting down.
CTCCCCAGCAGGCCGTTACCCTGAGGAGTAGATTCACTCCCGCGTCTCCGGAGCACAGAGATGGGCAGGGGACGGTCTCCCACCGCTGGGTGGCTCTGTGGATTTTCTTGGCTCTGTGGATTTCGCTGGGTGGATTCGCACTGGATCTGAGCGCACCGGGAAATGATCCTGAAGAGGGGAAGGGAGCTGGGGCTGCAGCCTGAGCATCCGCCCCACACATGGGGCATGAGTGGGCTGGAGAGGAGGGAGCGCAGGTAAGGGGCAGGGCGGATTCATTGCGATAGATCTGGCCCAGCGTGAGAAACAGGGACAGGACGGTGCCGGGACTCAGCCCCAGGGAGTCCCCGGAAAAGCCACATCACTGCTAGAGAGAGTTAAATATTTTGGTGTTTAGAGCAGAGAAGACTGGGAGCCAGGACTCCTGGGTTCCATCCCCAGTTCCTGGGGGAGTGGGGTCTAGTGGTTAGAGGGGATGGCGCTGGGAGCCAGGATTCCTGGGTTCCATCCCCAGCTGTGGGGGGTCTAGTGGTAGAGCAGGGGGGCCTGGGAGCTAGGACTCCTGGGTTCTCTCCCCGGCTCTGGGAGGGGAGTGGAGTTTAGTGGTTAGAGCTAGTGGTTAGAAGGGGGTGGGGCTGGGAGCCAGGACTCCTGGGTTCTATCCCAGCTCTGAGATGGGGGCAGGGTCTAGTGGCTAGGATAGGGCGACCAGATGTCCCGATTTTATAGGGACAGTCCCGATTTTGGGGTCCTCTTCTTATATAGTCTCCTATTACCCCCCACCCCGTCCCGATTTTTCACACGTGCTATCTGGTCACCCTAGGTTAAGATGAGGTAGGGATTGGCTGTCAGGGGGATTGAAGGATGAGAAAGAATCACACCTGACGGGGGGGGGGAGACAGCAGAGATCGTCCTGCTGCAGACCCAGCTGCCATCGCAGCAGGAAGAGACACTAATGATGGCCCAGACCCAACACGTGAGCCCCACCCTGGCTGGCTGCTACCCCCGCGACAGAGCCCTTAGGGGTTTGGATTCCTTGGGCACCTGCCTCGCTCATCCTGCCAGCACGGCCTCTTTGCAGTGCAGTGGGGTCTGGCTGGACTCATTCATTCTCCCCTTGGAGAATGCCATTCTCCCGAATGGAAATTCGCTGCCAGGGCAAAGCGTAACACAGAGGGACTGTCGGTACTTTTTGGACTGCTCCGAAGAGACAGCCTGGATCGCGTCCCCTGGGGATCCCGCTGATCTGCAAGCGGAGGGTCACCCCAGCCTGGATTCTCCCGTCGTCCATGCAGAAGCCAGGTTGCACAGCAAGAGCGGGGTGAGACAGTGATTGTTCGGTTGACTGGCTGTTCCAAAGAAACGAGGGGGGGGAAATAGTTTGGGGTTGAAGGAAACATTTCATTTCAGTTCTGGGCTTGGGGGGTTTTTTAAACTTTTTTTTTTTAATGAAATAAAACAGAAGGAAATTTGTAAAGGAAAAGCTCTCGTGAGTGGAAAACGAAAGCGTTTCAGCTTGAATTTCCCCCCAAGAATTTTACTCCCCATCCATAAAATGTTACCATTGACCGGAATCTGCAGTTTTTGGCTGGCGAAAAGTTTCACGTTGACAATTTTTGCCCATCTCTTGCTCAGCCTCGTTCCCACTCCGGGCCATGTGGAACTGTCTCTGTGCAAGCCGGAGTCAGCGGGGATGGGGGTTGGATGGACACACACACCCCTTCCAGCCTCCTGGAACTTATATGCAGAATGTATCCTACCCCAGGCTGGCTTCTGGGTCCATAGTTTCCTGTCTCCGTGTTTATCCCTTTGCCCATCCCCACGGCATCCCGATGCCCTGGTTATACACCAGCCTCCGGTAGGCTGTGTCTGAGTGCACAGACCTGCAGGTTCCCCTGGCCTTCTGCTCTCACACTCCTCCACGCTGCCTGGGGGAGACCAGACAGGAAGCGACCGCCCCAGAAGCTGGGCTGAAGCCTGTTTTACCCACTAGAGGCTGCATCCCCCACTGGGTCACCCAGCAGTGGACTCATAGAATCAGAGAACTGGACGGGACCTCGGGAGGTCATCTCGGCCAGTCCCCTGCCCCCAGGGCAGGACTAAGTCTTATCTAGACCATCTCTGACAGGTGTTTGTCCAACCTGCTTTTAAAAACCGCCAATCACCGTAAATCTAGAGCAGGGAACCAGGACTCCAGGGAGGGACCTGATAACCCGAGAGGGGCAAGTGTCACAGGAATAGAATCATAGAATCATAGAATATCAGGGTTGGAAGGGACCCCAGAAGGTCATCTAGTCCAACCCCCTGCTCAAAGCAGGACCAATTCCCAGTTAAATCATCCCAGCCAGGGCTTTGTCAAGCCTGACCTTAAAAACCTCTAAGGAAGGAGATTCCACCACCTCCCTAGGTAACGCATTCCAGTGTTTCACCACCCTCTTAGTGAAAAAGTTTTTCCTAATATCCAACCTAAACCTCTCTCACTGCAACTTGAGACCATTACTCCTCGTTCTGTCATCTGCTACCATTGAGAACAGTCTAGAGCCATCCTCTTTGGAACCCCCTTTCAGGTAGTTGAAAGCAGCTATCAAATCCCCCCTCATTCTTCTCTTCTGCAGGCTAAACAATCCCAGCTCCCTCAGCCTCTCCTCATAACTCATGTGTTCCAGGACGGTGTCTCCTCCTCGTTTTGCACACCTGCTGGAGGCTAAAATCGTTGCACATTGTTCCATGATGGGAGAGGAGGGGAAGCAGCTGGAAAGGCAACCAACCAAGTGGGCCTTTTAAAGTGTTAGGGGTGGATTCTGATCTCAGTCACGCTGGGATCCATCCAGACTGACCTCACTCCAGTCAATGGAGTCACGGCTGGATTTGGATCTCAGGACCCCAGGATAAATCCAGAGTGACTCCACCCATGTCAATGGAGTCAGGGCTGGATTTGGCTCTCAGACCCCACTGTAAATCCAGAGCAGCCCCACAGCAGAGCTACATCAGTAGAGCTACATCAGTGTAAACCAGTGTACACCAGTAGAGCTACATCAGTGTAAACCCAATGTGAGGTCAGAACCTTTCTCATATATTTTAAGGTAAACCCTCTACTTAGCTATGTTCTGCTACATTCCCCTCCAGCTACTCGTAAGTTACACTGCCTAGCAAACTCCTTGAAAGGGCTATAATTTGCCAGCTACTATTTAACGTAACATCATTCACTGCCTGTTTACAGGGACATGGCTGTCCTCACACACAGCAGCAGGGACAGAGGTGCCAGGGGCAGAAAGTAGGGGCTGAAATGTAGCCCTTTGTCCTCCGCTTGGAGTGTAAACGGAGTTTGTACAGCACCTTGCACAATGGGGCCCTGGTTTTGTGCTTGATGCAGCTCTGGGCTACAGCCATTGAAATAATACAGACTAGTTAGGTTTGATTCCAGTGGAGATAGGGCAGTATTAATGCCACCCCCCTAGGTGCGGTGCTCCCATCTCTCCCAGTCCCTCCCCACCCAGCTGTTACACAGCTGCTGAAGCAGGGGCTGGAGGGGATGGAGGGGCACTTCTCTCTGCCGGACGTCCCTGCAGGGCTGCGTTACACAAGGGCACTCTCCAGCCCTGTGTGTGCGAGGTGGACAGTACCCAGGGATGGGAGGCAATATTTATTCCTAAGTGATTTCTTGAAAGAGACAAGATCCCTGTGCAGTTGTCAGTGACTTTGTAAAATATTTTACAGAAATTACACTGAGTGATTTCTACCCCAGGGGGATTATTTTGTCAGATCTTTTCTCATTCATTGGCTTTCTGATTAGACTGTAGGTTCCCGTGGAGATAAAACATCCATATGGCTTCCTGATATGACCAACACCTGTGTCCCTCCGTGAGTTTCTGGTTATTTTGAGTTCAGTTTTGAATATGTATCAGTTTGGGTTCTTGCTTTCTGCACCTGTTTAAGTTTGGAGAGTACCCTGAAATCACTGCAAGGCTTAAATGCCACATTTTGTATTAGTCACTTTACAACTCAGTCTTTATTCCAAGAGAACATGCTTCATTTAGGTCTATTATATTATTATGATGATGTATTTTATGGAAGCAGCTTGTTGCCCCAAATAAGATCAGGGCCCCATTGTGCCAGGTACTGCACAGACCCACAGCGAGAGACAGTCCCTGCCCCAGCTGAGATCAGGGCCCCATTACACTGGGAGCTGCACAGGACCACAATAAGAGACAGACCCTGCCCCTAAATGTTTGCAATTTAAGGTCCTTATAAAAGCCCAGTAAAGCGAAGAGAACTCCAGGTTGATTTCAATGGGCTTTGGATCAGGCCCTATATCTACAAGGGAGAAGTCAGGTGGCAGGTGTGTAGATTGAGGAACTGAGACACAGAAAGATGGCTTAACGTGTCCAAGGTAAACCCCAAATAAATCCATTTTATTCTGTATAAAGCTTATACAGGGAAAACTCGTAAGTGTTCTCCCTCTTTAACACAGAAAGAGAAATATGCACAGCCTTTTGCCCCCACAGGTAACAATTACTTCCACTGGGTTTATTAATAAACAAAAGTGATTTTATTAAGTATAAAAGTAGGATTCAAGTGGTTTCAAGTAATAACAGACAGAACAAAGTAAGTCACAAAGCAAAATAAAACAGCACACGCAAGTCTAAGCCTAATACATTGAGAAACTGATGACAGGTAATATCTCACCCTCAGAGATGTTCCAATAAGCTTCTTTCACAGACTAGACTCCTTCCTAGTCTGGGCCCAGTCCTTGGTACAGTCCTTGTTAGTTCCCGCAGATAAGTTCTAGTTCCAGGTGGTAAGCAGGGGTTTTCTCATGACTGGCCGCCCCCTTTCTCCTGCTCCACTCCCTTTTATTGCTTTTGCACAAGGCGGAAGCCTTTTGTCTGTGCTTGGCCCCCACCCCTTTCTCTCAATGGAAAGGTAGAAGGTTTAAGATGGATTCCAGTATCATGTGACAGGGTCACATGTCTATGTGAGACCTCAAGAACAGGAGTGCTGGAAGCTCCTTAGAACTGGCGGGGGGGACACAAGCACCCAGACCATGGACCCTCCCCCACCCCACCACTCCCCCCAAAGCCCAGCCCATGTTCCACCCCTCCCCATGAAGCCCCACCCCTGTTCCACCCCTTCTCCAAAGGCCCTGCCCGCCGCTCGGTCCTTTTCCCGCCTTCCTCCCCTGTTGCTTGCCCTTAAGCCAGGAAAAAAACATAGCCCTCCCACTTTTAAAAGTGATGGGGCCATGGCCCCCTGGTCCCCGCCCCCCGTCTTCTGGTGCCCCGATCATGCATCTCTTATGGAGGATGAGACAGAGCAGTTCTGTGGTCTGCTCCTGGGATTCGCTAGGTGCATTGGATGGTAGCTGGTGTCTCTATAAGCCCTGGCCCTGGCTCCCACCACGTCATCCCTCTCAGCCTGTCAAGGCGCATGTGTGGGACTCAGTGTGCAAGGTAGCCCAAGGACAAAGCTCACACAACATTATCTACGCAGGAAGCAGACACGGCTGTGGGATTCCGCCCTGTAGTGTGAAGAACTCTCCTGGTACCCAGGTCTCAGGGTTATGTCTGACGGGAACCATTTTCAACAACAAACACAACAGAGACACGAATCTGGTGTGAAAAATACAGCACTTTGGTGCTGAAATGTGGTCACAAATGCAGACAAGACTTCTCACCTCACCACAACTTAATCTGCTGCTCTGAAATGCATAAACCGCCCCAAACCACAAACTTGCTCTGCAGCTGGGCCTCATGTTTGGAAACCGTATGCTCAGACGCCACTTCCTGCCCTGCAAGCGAGTTTGCTCCTGGTACAGCTCTGCCTAACGTCTCACTGCCCAGCCCTGCTTCTCCTGCATTGAGTCCAGGGTCTGCAACGCACCTCACCTCGTCTCCCCTTCAGACTCCCTCCTCCAGCCCTCGCCCCCTTCTCTGCCCAGGATCTAGCCAACTTCTCAGAACAGAAGATGGCAAAATCCCACAGTACTCTGCCCTCCCCACGATCGCCCCCCTTGAGATCGCCCTCTACTTATTATTACCAGTGTTCCAGGAGCACCCACCGGCCCCAGTGTGCTGGGAGCTGCACAGAAACAGCATGAGAGACAGGCCTGGCCTTGAAGAGCTGATAGTCTAGATAGAAAAAGGATGGGAGGGAAAACTGAGGCACAAAGAAGGGAAGTGAGGTGCCCAAGGTCACCCAGTAGGTCAGTGGCGGGAATAGAACCCAGGTCGCTCAAGCCCCAGAGCAGTGCAGTGCACTAGCCATTAGGTGGGGTTATTGTCCCTCCTTCATCGTAAACCTCAAGCTCCCCCATCCACCCTCCTCTTCTAGCTCCATCCACCCACCCCCTCATCCCTAACTCCTCTGGCCACTCCCCTCCTGCCCCTGAGCCCTCCCCGCTCCCCGCTGTGCTCAGACATGTCCTGGTCTGTCCCCTCCCTAAAGGAACCCCCCTTTGACCCTCTCTGTGTCTGCAGGTTCCTTCCCATCCCCCTGCTTCCCCTCCTCTCTGCACTCACTGAGCACCTTTCCTGCACCCGCCGCATCGACCCACCTGCCTCACACCCACCCTGGCCCCTGTCCCATGCAGCACCCACCCTCTGCACCCCACAAACCAGCCTCCCAGGGCCGGATTCACAGCTGGTCACGGCAGCGGGCGGGTGCTGTGCCGGGCCCCTGGCTCTTGGCCCCAGCACTGGGGTAGCCTAGAGGAGCCGGGGAAGGGGCAGTTGCTCTAACCTGCCCCAGCTGGTGACAGTCCCCCAGGGGGGCAGGCCTCTCCTCACACCATCCTCAGCCAGGGCTGTGGGGCTGGAGGCAAAGGACAGGCTCTGAACCGCAGGGGATGTCCCTGGGCTGTGGGGTGCGGGAGGGGGCTATGGGTCTGCGGCGAGGAGAGAGGACTCCCCCAGCTCTCTCTCCCCTCAGCAACACCTGAGCTGTGAGGGAGAGGCACCTCTCCCCGCCACGGCAGCTCCACGGCTGGGGCTGCAGGATAGGTGCCCCTTCCCTGGCCCCAGCAGGTCCGGGCCAGGGCTGGGTTTGGGCCAGGGGAGGGGTGCTCCAGCTGCATCTGGGTCTGGGCCGCTCCACCCGGGCTGGGACTGGGGCTAGGCTGCACCTCCCTGGCCATGTCTGGAGCTGGGCCGGGCTGCTCCAGCCGCACCTAGGTCTGGGCTGGGCTGGGCCACTCCGGGGTCTGGGCCACTCCGGCCACGCCTGCCCGGTGCTAAATAGGCTGCTGCCTGGCTGTGCAGCTTACAGGGAACCTAAGTCCTGGGGCCGGTTTTGTTCAACATCTTCATTAAGGATCTGGAGGATGGTGTGGACTGCACCCTCAGCAAGTCTGCAGATGACACTAAGCCGGGGGGAGAGGTGGATACGCTGGAGGGTAGGGATAGGATACAGAGGGACCTAGGCAAATTGGAGGATTGGGCCAAAGGAAATCTGATGAGGTTCAACAAGGACAAGTGCGGAGTCCTGCACTTAGGATGGAAGAATCCCAGGCACCGCTACAGACTAGGGACCGAATGGCTCGGCAGCAGTTCAGCAGGAAAGGACCTAGGGGTTACAGTGAACGAGAAGCTGGATATGAGTCAACAGTGTGTCCTTGTTGCTAAGAAGGCTAACGGCATACTGGGCTGTATTAGTAGGAGCATGGCCAGCAGATCGAGGGACGTGATCGTTCCCCTCTATTCGACATTGGTGAGGCCACACCTGGAGTACTGCGTCCAGTTTTGGTCCCCCCACTATGGAAGGGTTGTGTACAAATTGGAGAGAGCCCAGCGGAGGGCAACGAAAATGATCAGTGGGCTGGGGCACATGACTTACGAGGAGAGGCTGAGGGAACTGGGCTTTTTTAGTCTCCAGAAGAGAAGAGTGAGGGGGGATTTGACAGCAGCCTTCAACTATCTGAAGGGGGATTCCAAAGAGGATGGGGCTGGGCTGTTCTCCATGGTAGCAGATGACAGAACGAGGAGTAATGGTCTCAAGTTGCAGTGGGGGAGGTTTAGATTGGTTATTAGGAAACACTGTTTCACTAGGAGGGTGGTGAAACACTGGAATGCGTTACCCAGGGAGGTGGTGGAATCTCCTTCCTTAGAGGTTTTTAAGGTCAGGCTTGACATAGCCCTGGCTGGGATGATTTAGTTGGGGTTGGTCCTGCTTTGAGCAGGGGGTTGGACTAGACGACCTCCTGAGGTCTCTTCCTACCCTGATATTCTATGATTCTCTCTGCCCCCTGGCTGGACCCCAGTCCACCTCCGGCTCTGGGCAGCCTCTGCTTCCCACCACCTGTGCAGTCCCACCTGTCTCCCTGGAGCTGAGCCACCTGGGACTGGTGCAGAAGCCTGGCCAGTCTCAGCCAGTTGATGGGGGGACAATGTGTGTGTGTGTGTGTGTGGGGGGCTTGGCTGGGCCCCTCCAGGAAAGTGGGTCCTGAGGGAGGCTGGCTGGGGCAGGCCCTGGCCTGGCTGGTCGCGCCACTCCCGGCGGGCCAGCCTGATTCTCCGCCCCGGGACCAGCCCTGGCTGCATTGGCAGCTCAGCCCGGCAGACACAGTCGCCTCCCAGAGGGCCGGTGAGTGCGGCCAGGAGGTAGGGCTTGGGGGAGTGGGTCTGTGGGGGACCTGGGGCGGCGCTGGGCTGTGAGGGGGTGGGGAAGATCTGTGTGTTGGGGCACTAGAGTGTGGGGGGTGCCGGACAGTTGTGGTGGGGCTATGCACAGGGAGGCACCGGAGGGGGGTGGTGGTGTGCAGGGCGCTGTGCATTTGTGGCAGACTCGGGGGGGGGTCTGGGCAAAGTGGGTCTGAGGGGGCTCTGGCCATAGGGAACTGATGGGGGGGGTTCCAGTGTTGGGTGGGGGGGCTGTGTGGCACGGCATGGCTCACCCCGCGAGAGAAAGGGGCATGCTGGCAACACAGGGCCGGGCAGGACGCTGTGCGTCTGGCAGCTGCCGGTTTGTAAATAGTGCCCTCCCATTGGGCTGGGCAGAGCGGGGCCGCCCCTGCCATGCCATACCCCTGGCCGGCCCCTCGCTCCGGGGGCTGGCCCCCCCGCACCATGCTCCATTGCCCCCATGGGGGCCCACACGTATGTTTGGCACCAGGCCCACACAAGGTTTTTGCCGGGATAACGTGTAACCAAACCCCCAAACTAAACACCTCTTCCCTTCCCCCAGCAACACAAATAACTGCCAGATAGCTCCTGCCCTGCCTGTGATTGTACAAGAAACACCTGGGGCCTGGCTCTCACACACACACGCTCTGTTCTTGCAGCTGGAACGGATGGGCTTGTGCATCCTGTCTATGCTTTGGTTGTGCCCCTAAACCCCCTACACTGGGTGCTGGAGCAGGGCTGGTTCAGAACCAAGAGACTCCGGCGCTGCAGCCATGGGGCGAGCTAGGGCTAGCTGCAGGGGGGGCAGGCAGAGCTCCTGCTATGTTTTCACCCTGCCTCTACCGCCAGCGGTGAAGCGTGAGCCAGCCAGTGCTGCTCTCCCTCCAATGGGAGCCCAGTCACCTGAGACCAAGCTTGACCTTGCCAAAGGCCTCATCCCTCCGCTGCTGTTTGTCTGTCTGCAGGAGCTGGGCAGGGACCGGAATTTCCCTTCGCAGGAAGTGTCAGGGTTTTGAAGTTGACGTTCCTTCCAGACGGGAACGAAACGGCCGAATTCGAACTCTCCCGCCAAAGGAGTGTCTAAAATTTGGCTTTCAGTCGATGGTTTCGATTTCAACGTTTAAATTTCCTATTGCGATGCATCATGTAACGTAAACTAAAAATCAACATGGAGAGTTTCACCTTCCCAAAGCCACTGGCTTTGATTTTTTCTAAACGAAATTGCATTGGAATTGGCCCGTTCCCGCAGAACATTTTGATTTTGTCCAACCAGCATTTTCCCATGAAAAACCCGCTCCATGGGGAAATTTTCCACCCGCTCTACTTAATAGGTCTTGTGCATGTGCAAAGTCTGTTGTGCTGCGAATGGGAACAGACTCCCATGGGCACAAAACAGCATCTCCTTTGTTGTGTTTTACTTTTGCAACTGTTCACTGTTTCAATCCATTCATCAATATGTAGAAATATCTTCAGCCACCCCTACTTTGTGCAAGGCCATACCAGTTAGCAAACATCTGAAACCACCAGTTCTGCATCTAGGATGACCAGGGTTTTTTTTGGCAACACCTCCAGCTCAGTCTCCAGATAACAACCTACTTCTGCAAACTGCTTTCCATGACCACGCTAGGAGGTCACTTCATGGTTTTCAAGCGCCAGGCCAGTGTCTTAACTCCAAATCCCGCTCTCCTGAGTGCAGAGAAATGGGGGTATTTCAGCTCAGCACTCTAATGGGACTGTCTGGCCCTGGTTCTCTTCCATGCCATTGGCAGGGGCTCTCACTTCACGCACACTCAGAGCAGGGGGTTGTCACTGCAGTGGTGACGTCAGACTGTGACTGGGTATGTAAGATCCAGCCTTGGCCACCATTACTCTGCTACTGGCTGGGAGACAGAACCCAGCTCTTCCTCGGTGCTCCAGAGACAGCCCTGCCCAGGTGATGCTGGGGGATGTGATCAGCTCCTCCTCAAAGCTGGTTTTGTTGCTGTGTTTGCATATGAACAGGACCAGGGATTTTGCACACAGGGGAGGTCTGGTATCCGTAGGGCAGGGTAATGTTGCAATAACTGTCAGATGTTTCTCCGTTGTGAAGCTGGACTCTCCGGCCCAGCTGCAGGGTTCGTTCTAGGCCTCAAGTCATTTGACGGCCCATTGACAAACTAGCAAACAACGGGCCATGTCATCAGCAGGTGTAAATTGGACCTACTGCCTATGGCCGATTGACACAAAGTGGGGATCTGGCCTGGGGCTGGTTTGAGATCAGGACCAAGGGAGAGTAGAAAAGAACATTCACTGCCCCTGTGGCTTTGCCCACAGTAGGAAATGTGCACAGGCCGGATAACGTGTCTGAGCAATGCAGGCAGTTGCATCTGTCACCATCAACGGGTGAATTTCCCAGAACAAGCAAAGAGTCTAATGAGAGGGTCTTATCTGAACAGACGGGAAACAAGAGCGTCTGGTTGCGGACATACAGTGTAGCCAACTTCCCATGATTAACACCTCTTGTCACAGTCTCCCCTCCCTCAGAAGAAGTACATGGGGCCTGGCTCTCAATCACATAGACCCTGTGGTTGGGAATCAACACGGTGCAGTCAATCAATAAGGCAGGTTCAACAAATGAAGAGGCTGCCTTTGTGCTCCCCGTGTTCTGGGACTCTGCAGGGCCCTGTCCAGCCCTCAGCAGAATTTAGAGCCGCCTCAGGGCTGCTCTAATTTCATTCTGCTCCCCATGAGCCCTGGGCAGCATGGGCTAAAGCTATAGCACAGTGTGCTCTGGCCACACCCCCAATCCACCCTGTATTGGGGGGCCTGGGGGCAGGCTGTTTGCAAGGTCTTTACAAAAGCTCCACACCAGCCACAGAGATCCCTTGCATAGGGAGTTTCCAGGGGGCTGTTTGCATCCATTTTAAGGTGCGTTTACACTTCCAGAGCAGCACAAAGCGACCTGAAGCAAATACGCACCAGCAACCACACACCACACAACAAAAACACTAACCCAGGAACCTATCCTTGCAACAAAGCCCGTTGCCAACTGTGTCCACATATTTATTCAGGGGACACCATCACAGGGCCTAATCACATCAGCCACACTACCAGAGGCTCGTTCACCGGTACATCCACCAATGTGATATATGCCATCATGTGCCAGCAATGCCCCTTTGCCATGTACATTGGCCAAACCGGACAGTCTCTACTTAAAAGAATAAATGGACACAAATCAGAGGTCAAGAATTATAACATTCAGAAACCAGTTGGAGATGCTCAAATAAATTTGTTAGTCTCTAAGGTGCCACAAGTCCTCCTTTTCTTTTTGTGAATACAGACTAACACGGCTGCTACTCTGAAACTTCAGTCTCTCTGGTCACTCGATTACAGACCTAAAAATTGCAATTCTTCAACAAAAAAACTTCAAAAACAGACTCCAACGAGAGACTGCTGAATTGGAATTAATTTGCAAACTGGATACAGTTAACTTAGGCTTGAACAAAGACTGGGAGTGGATGGGTCATTACACCAAGTAAAATTATTTCCCCTTCTTTATTCCGCCCCACCCCCCGACGTTCTTGTCAAGTGCTGGAAATGGCCCACCTTGATTATCACGACAAAAGGTCCTGCCCCTTACCCCCCCCACCCCCCCCCGGCTCTCCTGCTAGTAATAGCTCACCTTTCCTGATCCTCTTGTTACAGTGTGTATGGTAACACCCATTGTTTCATGTTCTCTGTGTAGATAAATCCCCCCACTGTATTTTCCACTGAATGCATCCGATGAAGTGAGCTGTAGCTCACGAAAGCTTAAGCTCAAATGAATTTGTTTGTCTCTAAGGTGCCACAAATCCTCCTGTTCTTTTTGCAGATACAGACTAACACGGCTGCTACTCTGAAAACTGTCACAAAGCGACCTGATTGTGATGGAGAATCAGGCCTGAGTGGCATCTGTGCACAGAGGGTGAGGGGAGATTCTGCTTTGGGAATGTTTCAGTCTCACTTTGCACAAGTATAAGTGACTTCGACAAGGAGGAGGGCAGGGCAGACAGAACCCATGTGTCAGCACGAACGATCCAGCTACCCTGGCAGGGGCTAGTGGGCTGAGAAAGGCTCTGCAGTAACCAAAGCCTCAGGTTTCCACAGGTTCTTAAAATGCGTTCAAAATCCCTGGGCTAGAGAAAATTCTCACTGCCCTAACATGGGGGGTGCAGTTCTACACAGGTCCAGGGTGAAGGTCACATGGGGGAAGGTTGGTCTTGTGATTGAGCCAATGGGCTGGGGATCAGGAGATCACATTTCAATTCACGGCTCTGCCACTGAGTCCTTGGGTGACCTGGGGCAAGACTCTGTGCCTCAGTTTCCCCAGCTGTAAAATGGGAACAAGGCTCCTTCCTTTGTCTGTCTTCTCTGCGTCAGCTAAGCTCTTCGGGGCAGTGTCTGTTTCTGTCTCCACATAACAATACTCTAGCTTATGCCAGGAGATCCAACGAATGGGGGGGGGGATCAATGGAGTGGTGTTCCACACCCCTGCATCAGCGGTGGAAGGAGCAGGCTGTCAGCATAGTAACCCAGCACCTCCTGCTTTACATTCCAGAGCAATTCTCCGCAGGCCGTTTCCGGCCAGAATCCGGATCCCTTGTGCAACCTGATTGGAGCGACAGGGATGGATAGGTCCTAACCAAGAATCCAGCACAATATCTCCACGCCCATGGACATCCCACATGCTCTGAGAGAGCTCAGCTGGGGCGGAAACAGCCCTCAGGTTCCAGGTAGTGGTTTGCTGCCCACAGTGAGTGACCAAGGTTCAGGACATTGACACTGAGCGATTGTAAAACATTCCGGGGCTTTCACACCTCCCTTGCTCATAATGGACGTTGATCTAACTGAGAATGGAAAGCATCTGAAATCTTCGCTCCCAGTAGCCCTCTGAGATAAGACAGAAACCACAGCAGGTAACTGCACAGATATATTCAGTTTCACACTGTGAATTGTGGGCACGGTGACAAATTTGAAGCCACTCAAGAGGAATGGCCTTCGGTACCACAGGACATCCTCTGACTCAGAACTGTGTCTGGGATCATTTAGGAGTCTATTACAATTGTTGCTTCTTTGGCCTGAGCGGTTTGCCCGTATTCAGGGCCTTGCAGGGTTGTTTCCATTAGAATGAGAAATCGGTGACATGAGTCAGGTCTATTTTTGGTGTAATTTCTTGTATTTCAGAAGAACACAACAGAAACAAATAACCACAGGCCTTGTACTTGCTCAGAAATCCCTAAGTCTGCCCCTCCATTGAGCTCTGTGCCCAAAAAGCTCAGTCTCTTTGCTCCATCTCAGGGCCATGCTCACAATTGCTTCCCCTGGCTTCCTGCCTGTAATGCACACAGACTGCAAACCAGTCTCCTAGCCCCTGCATTTGCAGTCAGGGAAACCTCTCGGCCCACATGGCTTAGCTCTGCCCTGCCATGTGCCTTGGAGGATCCCTCCATTGTCTCCAGCTGCCTTTACTACAGAACAGGGGTTTAATTGCTCCTTCCATTGTGTCGGACAGCGGGTGCTTAGCCACCCGTGGACTCTGACGAGGTCTGCGACTATCCTAGGAGCAAAGGACTCACTTGATGGCATCCATCAGCATCTCCCAGCGTAGCGGTATTTTTGTGCAGCATCTAGCACAGTGGGGCCCACCCTGGAGGCTTTTTGATGCTTTGTTTAGTAATAATAATGATTTCCCTGTGGAAGGCTTTAAAGAAGAGTTGGGAATGATTTAGGCAGCAGTATATCCAAACTGAAGAAGGGAAATGTCCCATCTGGCTGACCGACGGCCTTTTTATTCGTTGGGGTCATGGGATAGTCAAATGCAATTTTCTCTGTGTAAACTGAGCCAGGGCAGGGTTGAACTGAAGCCCCAGGGGTCTGGAGGCCTCAGCAGTTGCCACAGATAGGAATTACTTCATGGTTTCTTGCCAAATCACATTGGCAGGGGAAGCTCCTCAACTGAAGAGGTGGTTGCGTTAGGTCTAAATCCAGACATTTCATAACTCAGGAGTCACTGCAGAGCAGAGCTGGTCAAAATTTTTCATTTCAAGACAGATGTTTCTGTGAGAAAATTTCACCTTGGACAAGATTTTGGGGGAGTTTCATTAGAAACCAAAAATGTTTCCATTTTCAGCAGCCAAACTCCTTTTTTTTTTTAAAGTTATAAAGCAACTGAAAAATTTCTACCGATCTGGTGAAAATTCTCAGGAACACCAAAAAATGTTGGCCAAAAATTTCATCTGGGCGTACCAGCCAGGGGTATACCTCACAGGGGTGTTTATGAGTATAAATAGATTCATGATTGTGAGGTGCTCAGATACCATGATGATGAGGCCATATAATGAGACTGGGGACATCTTTGTTAATTTGGATCAGGAGGGATTCATTTTTTAACAAGTGGCTCTGGGATCTGCATAAACAACAGAGGCTCCATTCCAGGAAATGAACTCACAGAGTTCTTAGTCTTTCCATTGCTAGAAATGACCAGAATGTGTTGTCACAGAAATGTGCCCTCTCCACCCAGTCAAAGGCTATCAGCCTGTTTCCCCAGGGTCTTGCCCCTCGTGCAGTCACTGACACTAGTGCAAGGTGAGTATCCAGTGTTGGGATTTGGAAGCATTTTGCACTGGTGTAAATGACCACACAGTGGTGTAAATCGGGCCCCGCACACTGATGCAGAGATACGACTGCAGCCCGGCTGGCTCTGGCTTTCTCACCACTGAATGGGGAACATTGTCAATCTCTGGCAACTCTTAATCAGTACCACCAGATCTGGTTCATTCCTGGGTAGGATGCTGAGGACAATCAGTGCATTAATGGGCAACTGTGACATTTATTTTCCATACATCACTAGTGTGACAGCGTGACATTATTACCGTGCCAATAACTAGCTATTATATAAAGGGGTGTAAACACAGATCACAATGAAATGCATTCATGGAGAAGAACAACAGACTAAAGAACAAAGCTGGGGGCAATTATCTGACTGTATTGTGTATTCCACGCAAAACACAGTTTTGGGTCACCCAGAACTCTTTGTGAATTCATCAAATCATTTAGGCCAAACAATAAAATTGGGGGCTAGATTCTCCACAGGACTTAGGTGTCAGTTACTAAGTCACTGCAGGAGGAGGGGATGCCAGGGCCCTCATTTATACCCAGTGGCTGGGGCACTTACCTGGCACATGGGAGGTGTTGGTCTATAAGTCTCTACACGAGGAGAAGGGTTCTGAGAGCAGACGGCTCTTTACTCTTGCAGACAAAGGCTGAATTAGATTCAGGGCTGGACATTGCAGTGGGACAAATTCAAACAGGAAATAAGGCCCAGTGTTTTTGAGGGTGGGTGATTAACCACTGGAGCAGCTTCCCCCAGGACGAGGTTGATTTTCCCTCACGTGGAGTCTTTGCACCAAGGCTGGATTGGTCTTTCTAGAAAACACAGTCTGGTTCAAGCACACGTCAAGGGCCTGATGGCTGAATCTTTTGGTGAGTTTCTTTGGTCTGTGTGATGCAGGTCAGGCTAGATGAGCAATACTGGTCCCTTTGACCTTTAAAATCTACAAAACTATAAACTTATGAAAGTAGAACCCTGTATAGTCAGTTAGTCTTCATCTTTCATGTGGCTTCTTTCATAGAGTTAGCTGGTTTCCCAGTTTTGTCCTTCACACAGTGGCAGGGGAGAATCCCATTGAAAAACATAGTGAACGGTTGTAAAATGACAGGAAATGAGATGTGTATTCAAAAGCAGGTGTAGGGACTGACATTGGTTCGATCTCATTTTCTCATACTGCGATAACCTACTTGTTGTGAGATGAAGCTCCTGGTGTCTGTATCCTCCTGCAAGGTGCGGGCCCTTCTCAGTGTGCTGGGCTGGGTGTCTGTCCCAGGCTATCAAGGGAACAGCTGGATTTGCATGTGGGTGGGATGGGCATGGGCTGCTCCCCCTCACCCATTTAGCTGTCTGTGAACACAAGGCTGGGGTGACTCTCAGCACCCCCGTGCGTGAACAGCTGCCCAGCAGTGACGTACGAATGGTGCCAAGATAAACTCTCGGGGCTGGTTGCTCAGGCCACCAGCGTCTGCTCCGTGCAGCTGAGAAGGGAAAACGGGGCCACGGCAGCTTTGCTCTCGGGACCAGACCGGGGGCAGGGGGCTGTGTCGACCCCCAGCGTAATTCCAGCAGCCTCAGGGCTATTGTGACTGCACCACTCTGCAAGGGACCCCCGAGGGGCTCACCCTGTGCCTGGGGATGGCTGGAGTCTCTGCTCCCTCCCAGCTCTCTGTGATACCCCCGAGTCTCAGCCTGCCCCAGCCTGGGTTACCTCTGAGTCCGAGCAGGCGGAAGCAGGCTCAGGGGTATCTCACGCTTCCATGTCTCTGCCCGGCCACCTCTGCTGGGCATTACCCAGAGATCACATGGGCCTGGTGTCGCTGGTCCTGTGCCAACTGCTGACAGGGCAGAGGAGACGGACGCTGTGTGTCAGCATCTCAGAATTACTTGTGGCTCCATCTATTTAAGTAAGATACTGTGAGGGTTTCTGAGAAGAGCGGAGATCGTTCTGTGCCGTGCGGGGCAGGGGAAGGTGGTACCAACGGACCCATTGCAATAGCCCGGGACCAGCTGTAGCATTTGTCCAGCTCTTCCTCTCTTTGGAGTCCCGGCTGGAGGGAGTTTCTGGCCAATAGGCTTTGAAATCGAGTAGGGCCATGAGATTTCAGGACGATGCATCAGGGATGGCTTCTTCCTCCTGAGGGTCAGGGTGGGGTCTGATTTCTGCCAGAGATGAGCAATGCTCCGAACTGGAAAGGCAGGGCAATTCCTGTGGTGCTGGGCTGACAGATTCAAACCCGCCCATGGGATTTGGCCACCCAAATGTCAGTGAGAATTGGATTTGCAGATCCCTTAAGCAACTTGGGATAAATCGCATCTGTTCCGCTCCCACACCCCACCCGGAGATGCAGCCAGCTGTGTGGGTGTCTCCATCCGAAAGATATTCCAACATTGCACCGTTCACACCAGGAGACCCTGAACAAACTTTCCCCCAGCAACTCTGTCACACAGCCCCACAATCAACAGCTGTTCTGGTTGTGTGGCCCATCGGTCAGTGTCTTCTGTGTCCCTCGCTGTGCCCAATCCACAGAGACTATAAGCCATCATTGTCCCTGTTTCAAAAACCTGGCTCTC
Organism: Lepidochelys kempii; assembly: GCF_965140285.1. NCBI lineage: Eukaryota > Metazoa > Chordata > Testudines > Cheloniidae > Lepidochelys > Lepidochelys kempii. The sequence continues at coordinate 48,691,063 of NC_136393.1, read as the reverse complement.
TAACTCAAGCTGTAACTGGTCATGCTGTCAGCTGTGAAAGTCCCTGGTTCATATCTGGGTATCCCTTAACACCCCTCTTGAGGCCTGTTTCACTGTGTGGGGAGGTCCCTCCCTCTGGAGTTATACTGGTGGGGGAGTGAGAGGAGAGGAGCCACACAGAAGACTTCCCCCAGGAGGATGGCTGAGTACAAGGGGGGGTGTCAGTGGAATAGCCAAATTACATGGAAAAGTGGCAGATTTAAACCCGGTAGAAGGCACTGCTTTAATCACACAATTAGCCAGCGGAACTCACTGCCACAAGAGACTATTGAGGGCAAGAGCTTAGCAGGATTCAAAACTGAAGGAGGCATTTCTATGGAAAATAGAACATCCAGAGGTGTAACAGTAAAGATTCTGACAGACACCCAAGGGTTTTTGAAGAGCTATAAACCCTCCCTGATTTCAGGGCATATGAACATAATGGCCATACTGGCTCAAACCAAAGGTCCATCTGCCCAGTATCCTGTCCTCCAACAGTGGCCAATGCCAGGTGCCCCAGAGGGAATGAACAGAACAGGGAATCATCAAGTGATCCATCAATCCATCCAGGGCAGAAGACAACCTCTAACTATTAGGGGTCAGGAGGGAACTTGCCCCTCGGTGCAGGGGATTAAGTGTTTTCTAGACCACCCCTGACAGGTGTGTGTCTAACCTGCTCTTAAAACCCACCAGTGATGGAGATTCCACAGCCTGCCTAGGTCATTTGTCCCGGTGCTTCATCACCTTGATAGTTAGGAAGTGTTTCCTAATGTCCAACCTAAACCTTTGCTGCAGTTGAAGCCCTTTGCTTCTTGTCCTGTCCTCAGTGGTTAAAGAGAACAATTCCTCCTCCTCCTCTTTATATCAACCTTTCAATGCTTGAGGAATGTCACCATGTCCCCCCTCAGTCTTCTCTTCCCCAGACTAAACAAACCTAGCTTTTTCAATCTTGTCTCATGTGGGGACATGTGAAAAGGTTGTTACAAGGAGGATGGAGAAAAATTGTTCTCCTTAACCTCTGATGATAGGACAAGAATCAATGCACTTAAATTGCAGCAAGGGAGGTTTATGTTGGACGTTAGGAAAAACTTCCTGTCAGGGTGGTTAAGCACTGGAATAAATTGCCTAGGGAGGTTGTGGAATCTCCATCACTGGATATCTTTAAGGGCAGCTTAGACAAACGCCTGTCAGGGATAGTCTAGATGGTGCTTGGTCCTGCCATGAGTGCAGGGGACTGGACTTGATGGCGTCTCAAGGTCCCTTCTAGTTCTATGAGTCTATGATTCCATGTGTCATATTTTCTAGACCTTTCATCGTTTTTACGGTTCTCCTCTGGACTTTCTCCAATTTGTCCACATCTTTCCCGAAGTGTGTTGCTGAGAACTAAACACCGCACTCCAGCTGTGGCCTCATCAGGGCTGAGTAGTGTGGAAGAATTGTTTCCTGTTTCTTGACTATAATACACCTGCTACTAAATCGCAAAGATGTAGACGGACCCCAGATCTGATCCAGTCTGAGAACTGCTCGGATTCTTTAAGAATCAGGCTTGTACTGGACAGCTCGTTACTGTCTTAAATTAGAACAAACCCCCCATGTTTCCACCTTTTAGGTCGAATGACAGTTTCTTCTTCATTGCTTTCCTTGATGCTTTTGGAGTTCTCTGAGTGTACAGCAATATAATGCTATGGTTTATTTCAGACAGCCTCTTTTATATAAACCAGGCACCCTCTCATCAGGGGTTTGAAATGCCCTGTCTGCCGGAGGTACTCATGTGGGTCTGCAGGGCATATTTACATTCTGCAGCATCTCATCTGTCGTTTAAAAATAAAAAGTAAGTGTCCAGCCATCACAGCTGCAAAGGAACCCTTCTAAATGTGACCCACGTGTAACCGATACAGTAACATATGCCTGAGTCTGCAGAGAGCCTGAGACAATCTCTCCAAGGAGGGGGGAACTTCCTTGCATGTCACTGAGGTGTACAGAGGATCCAGAACAACGAATCAGAGAGGTGTGAACTCTCCACTCCTGTTAATTTCAAGAAGAGTTAACTCTTAAGTGTAATTGTGGCACATGGAATGCCAGCATTAACCATTTCTTTGCTGGTCCTTTTAGCAGAGTGGAAAAGGATGAGAGAAAGGAAGAAGGAAGCATGAGGAAACATGTTTTTGAAGAGATGAACACACAGGAGATGGAGCGATAACAACACATCTTAGAAAAATCTACCATCTACTCATTTGTCTGAGCCTTGGTCTACACGGGAAGGGTGTGTCCACCTAAGATATGCAACTTGGCATATCTTAGGTTTCAGAGTATATCTTAGGTTAAGCATATCTTAGGTTGACTACCTGGCCGTGAGGACGGCGGCAAGTTGACTGCTGCCGCTCCCCCGTCGACTCCGCTTCCGCCTCTCGCGAGCTGGAGTTCTGTAGTCGACAGGGAGCGTGTTCGGGGATTGATTTATTGCATCTAGACGAGACGCGATAAATCGATCCCTGATAGATCATTCACTACCCGCCGATCCGGCGGGTAGTGAAGACCTGCCCTTAGCGTTCACCATGGCAGCCATCACTATCTCGAATGAAGATGGTTGGAAAAATTTGCTCTCTTCCCCCGCAAAAATGTTGACATTTTATCAAAAGACTGAAAATCTTTCAGCATCTGTCGACAAAAACTCAACAGGCACTGGCCATGAAAAATTTCAGTTAATCAAATACTCAATTTTTCATCAATTAACAGTTAGGATGGGAAAATTTTGACTCATTCTAATCTTGATTTCGAGATCTTAGATACCGTATTATCGAATAAAGAACAGGAGGACTTGTGGCACCTTAGAGACTAACAAATTTATTAGAGCATAAGCTTTCGTGGGCTACAGCCCACTTCATTGGATGCATAGAATGGAACATATAGTAAGAAGATATATATATACACATACAGAGAAGGTGGAAGTTGCCATACAAACTGTAAGAGGCTAATTAATTAAGATGAGGTATTATCAGTAGTAGAAAAAAAAACCTTTTGGAGTGATAATCAAGATGGCCCATTTAGACAGTTGACAAGAAGGTGTGAGGATACTTAACATGGGGAAATATATTCAATATGTGTAATGACCCAGCCACTCCCAGTCTCTATTCAAGCCCAAGTTAATGGTATCTAGTTTGCATATTAATTCAAGCTCAGCAGTTTCTCCTTGGAGTCTGTTTTTGAAGCTTTTCTGTTGCAAAATTGCCACCCTTAAATCTTTTACTGAGTGGCCAGGGAGGTTGAAGTGTTCTCCTACTGGTGTTTTTCTTCCAGCTCAACCATCAGTGTTCACGTCCTACCCAGGAAATCTCCTCTGTCTTCAGGCAGGAAAGGAAACATGATCACAATCACTGGCCCATTGCTTATGTAGAATTGTGCCAAGACATAAAGCACGGACTGTCTTCGCTCAGAAACAACCTTGTTCGCTGCTGAGGAGTTTGCTTTGCAGAGGTTTCTTTGCCTAGTCTGGCTGGTCAGTAACACCCCTTGCTAACGGAGAGAGAGCAAAGCATCCCAGACATTCCAGCACTTTAAGATGCAGGGAAATCATACCGCCATTCAGTGAAGCAACACAGAATCCCCCCAGCTCAGGATCTGGCCCCATTGACTCCAACAGAGCTCTGCTTATCTGCCTCAGCTAGAGGACTGGCCCGGTGACTCCAGTGGGGCTAAAACGGATTCACACCAGCTGGGGAATCTGGCCCTGTAGCATTCAACCTTCAGCACATTGACCATGGGATAGGCTGTGTGCTCCAGCTGGGTCTCAAGGAAACCAGAGCCACAGTAATGGGGCTGCTCAGATCACACAAAAAGTAGGATTCTAGGTCACCACAGAACGGTATCATGTTACACGAACATGATACTGTTCTGTGGTGACCTAGAATCTTACTTTCGACGTCTCCGACTCAAGGAATATTTCCAACACACCTCTGAACAGCACACTAACTCACAGAGAGCTTCCTACCAAGACTACAAAAAGAAGGATTCTGGGTGGACTCCTCCTGAAGGCCAAAACAACAGACTGGACTTCTACATAGAGTGCTTCCGCCGACGTGCACGGGCTGAAATTGTGGAAAAGCAGCATCACTTGCCCCATAACCTCAGCCGTGCAGAACACAACGCCATCCACAGCCTCAGGAACAGCTCAGACATCATAATCAAAAAGGCTGACAAAGGAGGTGCTGTCGTCATCATGAGTAGGCTGGAATATGAACAAGAGGCTGTTTGGCAGCTCTCCAACACCACTTTCTACAAGCCATTACCCTCTGATCCCACTGAGAGTTACCAAAAGAAACTACACCATCTGCTCAAGAAACTCCCTGAAAAAGCACAAGAACAAATCTGCACAGACACCCCCCTAGAGCCCCGACCAGGGGTCTTCTATCTGCGACCCAAGATCCATAAACCTGGAAATCCTGGATGCCCCATCATCTCAGGTGTTGGCACCCTGACAGCAGGATTGTCTGGTTATGTAGACTCCCTCCTCAGGCCCTGTGCTACCAGCATGCCTAGCTAAAAGTCGCAATTATTCAACAAAAAAACTTCAAAAACAAACTCCAGCGAGAAACAGCCAAACTGGAATTAATCTGCAAATTGGACACTATTAAATTAGGCTTGAATAAAGACTGGGAGTGGATGAGTCATTACACTAACTAAAAGCTATTTCCCCATGCTAATTTTCCCCCTACTGTTACTCACACCTTCTTGTCAACTGTTTGAAATGGGCCATCCTGATTATCACTACAAAAGTTTTTTTTCTCCTGCTGATAATAGCCCACCTTAATCGATTGGTCTGGGAACCCCCGTTTTTTCATGTTCTCTGTATATATATATATCTTCCTACTGTATTTTCCACTACATGCATCTGATGAAGTGGGCTTTAGCCCACGAAAGCTTATGCTCAAATAAATTTGTTAGTCTCTAAGGTGCCACAAGTACTCCTCATTCTTTCTACAAATAAAATCAAATTTCAAATGTTTTGAAACCCAGGAAATACAGATTTCAACTTGTGCCTCCGAAACAAAGCACCCGCTAACTATTGAAAGAACCATTGGGCCAGAGAAAGAAAACAAGCCTGAGAATGACTCCGTTGCCTAGTGGTTAAAGCGTTGACGTGGGAGACCCAGCATCCGGTCCCTCTGTGCCAATGACTTCTTAAATTATTTTTTTTCCACCGGGGAACAGCTTCAACAGGAGAGAAGATATGGGCTCATGAGGATACGGAGGGAAATTTGGGGTGGTTTCCAGGAAAGACTAGGAGGCTGCCAGATTCAGCAGGGTGTGGAGGAAGATAGATGGGACAGAGTCTACTACCACAATTCCTTTGCTCCCAAGTCCTATGTGCCTGGATGGAGGTGACACAACTCAGAGTAACCCGCAGGCTATGAGCACATCACAGGAGGAGGTCCCATAAGACCATGTGACAGCCCTCTCCTTGTTTCACTAGACACAGAGTCAGCAGTTCCTGCTAGGATATTTATCAGTCAGTCTATATAAAAGGTGGGTATAAAATAAGAGGTCAACTGCATGACTTCACCCACCATCTGAAATGGACAGGTTCTGTGAGTGAAACTTCTCTTTGAACTTTTTCAGAGCGATGGAATACATTGTTCCTTTGGGCACATCTTACTGGATCAATGGGCTTTCTTGTTTCACATCTTTCTCTCTCTCTTATCGTCTCTCTCTTTTTGTCTTTTTCTTCCTCACTTTCAGCTGAGCTTCTCCCGGAACCCTCTACGCCTCTTTCAGTGTGCATGTAGGAGGAAACGAACAGCTGTGTGGTATTTTCAGTTGCACTTGGCCTCAGTCACACAGTAAATCAATTTTACTGTGGGACACAGGTGTAGCAGCTCTGCACTTCCCTTGGCTTTGGCTTGGTGATTAGATTCAGTTAAAACGTTAAGAGAGCAAATGATATGTTTGCCAAGTGAAGGGACAACAGTGTTGTAAGTCAGTGCTGAACATATTTATTTCAATACACCAGAAAAGCCTTGGAGATTTTAAATACATTGACTCAAAAGTCAAAATACGGATGCTGCTGAAATTCTTGCAGGGGTTCTTAGGAATTGTTCCCTTGAGTTACCAAGGCAAGGGCGCGCCCACCTGCAGGCTGTTTTTCGTCACAGTATATGTTGGATGCCCTGTTTATTTCTTGTCCCATATCCGTTTGGAAATGTGGATGGAAGAGAAATGAAGATTTTATTAATTATTATTATTATTATTCATTATACCTTGGCTGACTGTTTTCACCTGCACCTGTTACAGTTAAATTGTATATTTCACAGTCCTGAATTATCCTGCATTTAAAGGTCTAGAAAACATGACCTATGAAGGAAGATTGAAAAAATGGGATTTGTTTAGTCTGGAGAAGAGAAAACGGAGAGGGGACATGAGAAGTGTTTTCAAGTACATAAAAGGCTGTTACAAGGAGGAGGGAGAAAAATTGTTCTTCTTAACTGACAAGATGCCATGGGCTTAAATTTCAGCAAGGGAGGTTTAGGTTAGACAACTTCCTAACTGTCAGGGTGGTTAAGCACTGGAATAAATTGCCTAAGGAGGTTGTGGAATCTCCATCATTGCAGATTTTTAAGAGCAGGTTGGACAAACACCTGTCAGGGATGGTCTAGATAATACCTAGTCCTGCCTTGAGTGCAGGGGACTGGACTAGATGACCTCTCGAGGTCCCTTCCAGTCCTACAATTCTTTGATTCTGTGACTGCTTTCACGTCCTTTTATTGTTGGAAGGGCTCCATGAATAGGACGTGGTCTGTCCTTTCTGTGAAGATAGCTGATTCAAAGCATGTTTCTGGAAAACGAAGTGGTCAAAATGTGTCATTTGAAGAATATTTTTTTCCCCGAAAATTGACCTTAGTTCTAAACAAAAACGTTGATGGGAAATTTTGAATTTTCTTTTAAAAATACATTTTAAGTAAAAACGGAGGATTGGATACATTCTGGTTGTTAACAGCTAAAACAAGTCAAGAAAAATGAATGCCTAGTGACCATTTCCAGCTCACATGGGCGTCCTTACACCTCTCCCACCAGGAGATCCTTGCAGTTCCATGGCTGAGGTCAGCTGGGGAAGGAGACCTAGGAGTGAGGATGTAGTGAGTTCCCTCTCTCTGCATCTGATAGAAGGTTTAAGGGACTAAGAAGCAAACAGGATGCCCCTAAGGTGAGACTGATGCCTGAGTGGCTCTCTGGAGCCATTGAGGGATGACAGCTTTCCTGCAAAACCCTGGGAAGGTGGGGAGAATTGAGCCAGGGCTAGACCGTGGGGTGGAGTGAAGCACCGGAGACTGAGGTCAGATGGGCATGGTAGCTGGGTCCCGCCTGCAAAGGAAAGGGGTGGCCAGCTGAGGCCGAAGATGTCGTTATTTTTATATTTCTGTTGGATTTGTTAAATCAGCAGTTCTCAGGTGGGGGGTCCGCAGCCCTGTTTGGGGCCACGAGCAGGTTTCAGGGGTCTGCCAAGCAGGACTGGTGTTAGATTCACTGGGGCCCAGGGCAGAAAGCTGAAGCCAAGTCCCGCCGCTCAGGCCCCAAACCCAAGCCCAGCTGCTCAGGGCTGGAGCCGAAGCCCAAGTAACTTCGCTATGCAGGGCACCTGTGGCGTGGGGCCCTGGACCCTCGCCCTGCTTGCTACCCCCTAACGCCGGCCCTGCCTTTTATAGGCAGGAAAACAGTTGTTTTGGCATAGGTGGGCCGTGGAGTTTTTATAGCCTGTCAGGGGGGCCTCAGAAGAAAGGTTGAGGAGCCATGTGCTAAAGGATGCTGTGGTCCTGGATGGGGTCAGGCATTTGAAGGCGTCATGGATGGAAGGTCAGGGCACTCCTACAGACAAAATAGGCCCATAAAAGACATGAGGAAAACTGAAGCACAATGTCACACACGGCCACAATTGGGTGTGGTGCACTAGTGCCAGAAACAGGAGGGCCAGGAGTCCATGCCCCCCGTCCCTTTTAACAAAAGAAACATATAAGCTGTGGGAATAACAAGATCATGCTGCTAAAGGTCAAGATGCTCTATCCCCTTCAGTGTCCCTGCAAATACACAGGTGTGGTGGCAATCCTCCAGCCCTTGCTTCCCGGTGGCAATATGAGCATAGCACCTCTGAAGATATGGATAATTGCAGAGTAAGGAGAACATAATAATTGTCAAGAGGATCGATGGCTTTAACCCAGTCCTTCCTGGTTTTGCTTTTTGCTAACCGTTCCAACACTGTCATTAAAAACACGTTACATGGGTGTTTATGGCTGTGGTGACCCTGTACCATTTTTGGTTTCATGGGATAGTTATTTAGAACATGAGGACGGCCACACTGGGTCAGAGCAATGTTCCATCTAGCCCAGTGTCCTGTCTTCTGAAAGTGGCTAATGCCAGGTGCCCCAGAGGGAGTGAACGTAACAGGTAATCATCAAGTGATCCATTCCCTGTCGCTCATTCCCAGTGTCTGGCAAACAGAGGCTAAGGACACCATCCCTGCCCAGCCTGGCTAATAGCCATTAATGGACCTATCCTCCATGAATTTATCTAGTTCTCTTTTGAACCCTGTTATAGTCTTGGCCTTCACAACATCCTCTCGCAAGGAGTTCCACAGGTTGACTGTGCATTGTGTGAAGAAATACTTCCTTCTATTTGTTTTAAACCTGCTGCCTATTCATTTCATTTGGTGACCCCTAGTTCTTGTGTTATTAAAAAGAGTAACAGGATTTGTGACAGGATGTAGCCCTGTGTCCACACCCTCCACACTATGGTAATCATTTTTGTACCAAGTATGTTTTGTAAGGTATCAATTGAAAACTCATAATCTGATGATTAATATTGTCCTGATAACATATGTGTGGCAACATTGTCATGTAGTTATAAGAGTCCACTGTATGGTGTTATTAACTCATGTCCCAAACTGAGGTTGGCGAACAGCTCTGTCTCAAACAGACGATTGTGTGCGCTGCTTAATTTGCATTGAAGCAGTCAACAGAGTCATCAAGCAGGAAAGGGAGATAAAGGAAGCTCAAAAGGGTGAGACAAAAGCAGCAGGGAACATCCTTCCATGTAGCCCTTTCGTCTCCTGGTGGGGCTGGACACCATTAGAAACTCAAAATAGGGGTTTGGTTAGGTCCAAGAGTGCTGGTGGATGCTCAGGATGGAGTTATAGCCCAGATTAATATATTTTTTCATCTGCTTTTGCTGAGCAGAGTCACCATTGCTGTGAAATGTGGGACTTCCATGCCTTCGTCACCTTCAGTTTAGACCAGTCAGAAACTGATACTAGTGGAAAATGTGGGTTCTCACTTGGAAGGAGTTTTCCATTGAGAACACCATAATAATCTTGCTTTGAAAGCTGCACTGGCTGCCCGTGAACTTCCAGACAGAGTTTCGAGTGTGGATTTGCATTTTAAAGCTGTAAGGGGTTAGGGGACTGGTGACCTCATGCACCACGTATTTCTTTGTGTGATCCTTCCGTAACTACGCTCCACAGGACACAGAGCTGCTTCGTGGTTATCGAGAGGGGGAATCACAGCTTTCCATTTTGAAAAACAAAAACCTTATCTTGAATTGTGGAAAGCAAAAGCAGAACTGAGGTTTTTTTAATGGCATCAAGCAGAGACTCTGGTTAGGTTCCTCAATTCACCTCATGAAGTTAAATCTTGAAGACCTTGTTCAGTCACATTGTCCACAGTAGATGAATTTCTCCTGCACCATTCCCTCAGCTGATGGCTGGCCCCCAAAATCATCACATCCTTGTGGTATGCACAGATCTAAGTGAATCTGTGGGGCCCAGGACCCTCAATGGTAGACTGGGTGGTGGGCCACGTGTGGTACCAGCCACTGTCGGTAGACAGGACACTGGGCTAGAGGGACTATTGGTCTGACCCAGTACGGCCGTTCTTATATTTTACAGTTTATAAGAATGCATGAACTGTGAGAGGATTTGAGAACTGACTTCCCTTCTCTGGGTTTATATGCTGATTGTATTGGATTGTAATAACATTCCTGGTTTGTTAATATAACAGTGCTCTGCATTTGAGGTTGGTAGCCTCTTCCTAGAGATGAGGAGTAGCATGTCAATGATGTTACTGAGCTGCATGGTCTCAGAGAGTGAGTTTGCTTCAACATGGGTGTTTTCTTTGCATCTCTGTTCTAGTATTTCTTCAGCTCTTCCTCCTTGTAGTAGTCCTGAGCTCGGAGGGTCTCGCTCGCAAACTGAAGGCGTGGGAAAAATGCTTTATGGACTCTGACTACGAAGAACTGGTGGCTATTGCCAAAAATGGGTTGGAAAAAGCGTATTGTTCAAAGAAGGTGGTGATTGTCGGGGCAGGAATCAGCGGACTCACTGCTGCCCAACTGCTGAAGGATGCTGGTTGCGAGGTAATTATAATGACCAAGAGGAGCCAGAGACAGGCCAGGGAGGCAGTTTTCCTCTGAAATAGTCTTATCATTCCTTTCGGATAGGAACTTTTTGGGCCGAGGGCCACATCTGGGTGGGGAAATTGTATGCAGGGCCGGGGCAGGGGGTTGGGGTGCGGGAGGGAGTGCGGGGTGGGGGAGGGGGTGCGGTGTGCAGGAAGGGGCTCAGGGCAAGGGATTGGAGCAGAGGAGGGGTGCGGAGTGCAGGAGGGGGCTCAGGGCAGGTGTGGGGTGCAGGAGGGGTGCGGGGTGCAGCAGGGGGTTCAGGGTAGGGGGTTGGGGTGGAGGAGGGGTTCGGGCTCCGGCCCGGCGCCGCTTACCTAAAGCAGCTCCGGGGTGGCCAGGGCAGGCTGGCAGGAAGCCTGCCCTGGCCCCACACCGTGCCACTCCGGGAAGCGCTGCGGCCCCTGGGGGAGAAGGAGGGGAGGGCTCTGCATACGCTGCCCTTGCCACGCCTCCAGGTGCCTCCTCCAAAGCTCCCATTGGCCGCTGTTCCCCATTCCCGGCCAATGGGAGCTGCGGGGGGGGGGCGGTGCCCGGAGGCGAGGGCAATGCACGGAGCCCTCTGCCCCCCGGCCCGGGGGCCACAGGGACATGGTGCTGGCCGCTTCTGAGAGCAGCGTGGGGCCCGCGGCGCCACGGGGGGCAATCCCTCGGGCCGGATCCAAAGCCCCGAGGGGCCAGATCCGGCATGCGGGCCGTAGTTTGTTTACTCTATCACAGAGCTGAGCAATGCTGAAGAACAAAACGATGTGAACTTAAGTAAACTGAGTGAATTGCAAAAGAAAGAAAGAAAGAAAGAAAGAAAGAAAGAAAGAAAGAAAGAAAGAAAGAAAGAAAGAAAGAAAGAAAGAAAGAAAGAAATCTATTATTTTGATTTCCAGACAACATGGTCATTGCCTTGAGGTTGAGGTTATTAGTGTGATAATAGCATAGCTGTATGAAACATAATGATGCAGCTAAAAATATTCGAATCACTGGCTTTTATGGAAATGGTGAGTCGTCAAGTAAATGTTCCAAGAACAGTTCCCATATTTCTGACAAAATTCTCTACCTGTGAAAACTGATATTAACTAACCCATAACACCTTTAACTTTCACTCTTACTCGTTTGCTTGTTTGTTCGCGTTTTGTTTTGTTTTTCCGTAGAAAGAGCTACTGTCTTGGGCCATGGGAAAGACCAAACTCCATTATCCCTATAGGTTGCCTAAGCATCCTCTACAGCCCCTTCTCAAAACCACCCAAGAACTACAGCCCCCGAGTCTGGAAAAGACAACGGAGAGAGCTTGTGTATTTATATACACAGTTGGAGAGAGTCCAGCGGAGGGCAACAAAAATGATTAGGGGACTGGAACACATGACTTATGAGGAGAGGCTGAGGGAACTGGGATTGTTTAGTCTGCAGAAGAGAAGAATGAGGGGGGATTTGATAGCTGCTTTCAACTACCTGAAAGGGGGTTCCAAAGAGGATGGAGCTCGGCTGTTCTCCATGGTGGCAGGTGACAGAACAAGGAGTAATGGTCTCAAGTTGCAGTGGGGGAGTTTTAGATTGGATATTCGGAAAAACTTTTTCACTAGGAGGGTGGTGAAACACTGGAATGCGTTACCTAGGGAGGTGGTGGAATCTCCTTCCTTAGAGGTTTTTAAGGTCAGGCTTGACGAAGCCCTGGCTGGGATGATTTAATTGGGGATTGAGCAGGGGGTTGGACTAGATGACCTCCTGAGGTCCCTTCCAACCCTGATATTCTATGATTCTATATTTGAAGTGCTTAGTTGATGTTGTTGGTTTAAAACCTCCCTCCCTGAAAATCTGGCATTAATAATTAATGCAAAAATCGCTGTTGTTATGAAAACTTCCATACTGGAATGTGTTCCTTGAGTACCCAATGCAGGAATACAGCCCGATTCTGGAAGCATGCTTGAGAACATGCTTAACTTTAAGCCGATGCTTAAGTCTTACGAAGTTGAAATTCAAGTTGAGCATATGTGTACCTGCTTTCCTGAATCAAGGCCTGTATGCTTACATATCATCTGAAATTACTTCGATAAAACATTAATGTTCTTTCTTTGATGCCCATTTACAAAAGAAGGGATGTGGGATAAATCAAGCCCTACCTACAGCTACTAGGTACCAGCAAGGGATTGAAAATCATGACCTGCGTTTTGCCCCTAGGTCCTGATTCTGGAAGCCAGCAACCGTGTGGGAGGACGTATCTTGACCTATCGAAGAAACGATTGGTATGCGGAGCTGGGAGCCATGCGTTTGCCAAGAGACCACCGGTAAGACACAGTTCGCCCTCCTCACCCGCCAACCTTGTTCAGAACAGTGAAAGCCCCGTTTTAAAGACTTTTATGATAATTCCAAGAAAAAAAAATCTTTGAAGCCTTAAATTTGAGTAGGTTAAAATCTCCCCTTGCTTCCTTATGTGGACTAATTGCATTGCATGAAATAGTCAGTCTGTGTGCATGAACTGAAATCTCCGTGGAGCTGTAACTCTTCCTGCAAAGCTGGGATGGGACTGGGTGGGCAGAAGTGCAGGGTGGGTTGAGTTATGGCGATCTACTCCACCAGCCCAAATGCCCAATGTCATTTTTTCAAAAGTAAATTCTTTAGTGCATTTTCTTGTTTCAGTTTGGGCAAAATGTTTCATGACACATTTAACTAAAAGTTTTATTCTGAACATGTTTATAATCGTTATTGAAATAGTTATCCACATTTTTCATCTACTGCAAAACAGGGTTGAATGTGGATTTGGTAAAATATGGATTTGGAGCCATATGACACAAAAATAATGTAATTTACCTAGGTAGGATGGAACCATTCACGCTCGGGACTATATATGAGCACATAACATTCTCTCTCATTCTGGAATTTTTCTCTTTTTACTCCTCTTTTCTTTAGGATTGTGCGTGAATATATTACCAAATTCAAACTTAAACTGAACCCATTCTATAACACTAACGACAATGCCTGGTATTTGGTGAACAACATCAGGGCAAGATCTGAAGATGTTGACCAGAACCCTGATATCTTGCAATACCCTCTGCTTCCCACAGAGAAGGGGAAATCTGCCAGTGAACTTTATGACCAGACACTGGATACGGTATGTGTGTTGTGGAATGGACTCCTGTACTGTAGGTAGGTCTTCACTTCAAAGTTAGATTTTGGTCCTAAACCCTGTTTCATCCACACACAAAACCATCTCGCTCTGCTGAAGTGGTCCTTTCAACCCAGGCTAGCTGGCATGGCTTGAGGGCATGGGCGCCGGCTTCCTCCTTTCCCTGGGCGTGCTCAAACCCAGCTCAACCCCTTCCCCCAAGGTCCCACCCCTGCTCCACCATAGGCCCCGCCCCACCTCTTCTGCACCTCTTCCCACCCAGGTCTGGCCCCTCTCCCAAGCGCGCCCTGTCCCCACTCCTCCCCCTCTCCCGCAGCCCCTTCTGCATGCTATGGAACAGCTGACCACAGCAGGCCGGAGGCACTGGGAGAGAGGGGGAAGAGTTGATCAGCTGGACCTGCCAGCGGGCCGGAGGTGCTGGGCTGTAGGGGGTGGCAGCTGACTGCTGGTGGGTGCTAAGCACCCGCTAATTTTTTCCCGTGGGTGCTCCAGCTAAGGGTCTGTGTTCACTTGAGCTAGTAGGCAACTCAGCGTGTGCAGTGAAGGTGCAAGCTAAAACCCTGGAGTCCTGATAGTCCTCCAATGCCTTCCCACAATCCCCACCCCCGGGGGCCCGGAAATACAAACAAGTTCTGGGACAGAATCGTAGAGCGGCTCAGAGAACCATGGGAAACGGCCCCCGAAGTCCTAGCAATGTACACATGGGTGAATGTGTCACCAGAGAGGGCGCCCTGAGAGGAACAGACCCCTGTTCAAATCCCCACTGCTGATCAGATAGAGGGAAGACTTGCACCAGAGGTTTCCCAGAAGCTCGGTGAGTACCCAAACTCCTGGGAAACGCGACGAGGCTGGTGCTGTTGATTTCAAGACCCGCCTCAGGCTCCTGACTGCAGGAGAGGCTTCATAGCTGCGCTCCCCAAGCAGAGATCGGCATCGAACGCCCTGGGAGGGGTAGGGATGAGGACACACCCCTCTCTTTGGCATCTCCTGTTGGCCAGTTTAGCTGTTGGCCAGCGTTGTTGTTGGTGAAACTTTTATCCATCAGGAGGGGTGTTTTTTCACACCACTGACGGACAAAAGTTTGGCCAACAAAAGTGCGACCGCAGACATTGCCTTAAACTATTTCTTTTATTGTTCAAAAAGTCTGAGCGAAAGCAGCTGAGTCAGCTGGAGAACTGCGGGAAGGGAAAACAAAAATGACCCCTCCTTGTCCCCATTCCTAGGCACCGACTCAGTGGGTGCTCCAGGGCTGGAGCACCCAAGTAGAAAAGTTCGCAGGTGCTTAGCACTGCACCAGCAGCCAGCTCCCCGCTCCCCTCCGTGCCTCCTGCCCACCGGCGGCCCCGCTGATCAACTCCTCCCCCTCCCTCCCAGTGCCTCCCACCTGCCTTGAACAGCTGTTCTGCGGCATGCAGGAGGCTCCTGGAGGGAGCGGGAGGAGTGGCGATGGGGCACACTCAGGGGAGGGGGCGGAAAGAGGTGGGAAGAGGCGGGGCAGCGGCAGGGGCTTGGTGGAAGGGGTGGAGCGGGGGTGAGGCCTGGGGGGGGGCAAGCACGCCCCAGCTAGAGGAGAAGTCCATGCCTATGTCCCCATTAAAAAGATCTTGTTAACAGCTTTTTCACCTGAGCACGTCATTTCATGTCCTGCCTCTGTGGGCATAGTCACTAGGATACCACCTGTAAGTACATCAGGGCAAACAGGGAAAATAACCAATCTGCAAAGGTAGAGCTGTGACTGTGAAACTAGCCACTGTTTTCTTCGTTGCTCCCCAGGTGACAACAGACTGCAGAGTTTTGAGAGAGAAATATGACTCCTTTTCCGTCAAGGTAATTGAATATGGCATTCCAGTCTCTTGTGCCATGTTCACACAGTCCATGGTCGGAGGTAGGACGTCTGAATCCTCCTACCCCTCCTGGCTATGTGGAGCAAACCCGCTTGCCTCATGGGGCCTTGCATACTTTCCCCTGTGGTCCTCCGGGCTCTGCTTTGTGGAAGGGGGAGGGCAGGGCCACGGATCCACATCTTCTTTGCCTCTCCCTACCCAAGACATCAGTCTGTAGAAAGCAAACGGTCTCTGTGCTCCCATCTGCCCTGTGTTTGTGCAGTGAAGACAGGACCCTCCTCCATTCCTACGTAACCGACGTGGCATCTCTCCTTCTCACCCTGGGTCTCTGAGCGGCATCCAGCTATGTGCCCTCATCCACGGTTATTTCAATGAGATACGCTTCCTCTGTGTACCTGCGTACCCCAAGTTTCACCTCACTTAAAAACCACTTGCTTAGAAAATCAGACCTAAAAATACAAGAGTGTCATAGCACATTATTACTGGAAAATTGCTGACTTTCTCATTTTTACCATATGATTATAAAACGAATCAGTTGGAATATAAATATTGTACGTACATGGCAGTGTGTAGTCTATAGAGCGGTATAAACAAGTCATGGTCTGTGTGAAATTTTAGTTTGCACTGACTTCCCTGGTGCTTTTTATGTAGCCTGTTGTAAAACTGGGCAAAGATCTACATGAGTGGATGTAGCCCCTTGGAGACCTCTGCGTTCCCCTAGGGATACGTGTACCCCTGGTTGAGAACCACTGCTGTAGGAGGTCTGACCTGGACCCTGGCTGTTTAATCAAAGGCAATAAAATCTTGCTATGGACACTCGGAATGAAATCCTGCCCGCACTGAAATCAATGACAAAGCTCCCATTGATTTCACTGGGGTCAGGATTTCACCCGGTGAATCAAAAGGGATGAGGGATGGCGTCCTGAAGGGGATCATCCACCCGACTCCAGTGATTGGTTATGAGGAAGCTGCCAAATCACACAGGAGGGTAGTTGATGTTCCAGTCACCTGGGACAATAAGGCCTTGTCTACACTAACACTGGAAGTTGATCTAAGTTACGCTAGTCAAGTTCCGTAACTTAAGTCGACGTAAATGACATTTTTCAGAGTAACAGCCGTGTTAGTCTGTATTCGCAAAAAGAAAAGGAGGACTTGTGGCACCTTAGAGACTAACCAATTTATTTGGGCATGAGCTTTCGGGAGCTACAGCTCACTTCATCGGATGCATACTGTGGAAACTGCAGCAGACTTTATTTATACACAGAGAATATGAAAAAATACCTCCTCCCACCCCACTGTCCTGCTGGTAATAGCTTATCTAAAGTGATCATCAAGTTGGGCCATTTCCAGCACAAATCCAGGTTTTGTGTGTGTGGTTTTTGGAGGGGGGTGAGGGGGTGAGAGAACCTGGATTTGTGCTGGAAATGACCCACCTTGATTATCATACACATTGTGAAGAGAGTGGTCACTTTGGATGGGCTATTACCAGCAGGAGAGTGAGTTTGGGGGGGGGGGGGCATGCGGAGGATGAGAAAACCTGGATTCTTTTTATAAATGACATTGATTTCTATCGGGTCTATGCCGCATTAGGTTGACGGGAGACACTTTCCCATCCACGTAGCTTCCCCCTCTCATTGAGGTGGAGTACTGAAGTCGACAGGAGAGCGATCTCCCATCGACTTATTGCGTCTTCAACAGGCCCACTAAATCTTGCAGCACTGATGTAGCGTGGTAGTGAAGACAAGGCCTAAGTCGCTTTGTTTCTCCCTGCCTCCAGCTCGAGGAAGTCTTTGCTGGGGTAGCTGGATGGCAGCTCCCTGATGCCACCAGCCTTTCGGTCACTCAAGCTCTCTCCTCTGGGCCGTGCAGGTCATAGCTTTGCCTTGCGGGTGGTTAACAGTACGTGAACCCCAATCCCTGAGACTCATTCCCCTGTGATATCCAGTCCCTGCCGCGGGTTACTCAGAAATCCCAGCTCCTCTGCAGTGTACCTCAGTTTACCAGTTTTACTTTAAACCACCACTCCTGTAAACCACATAGCCCTGGTGAGCACTTATAACAGACCGAAAGAAGGTTTGTTTGAGAAAGAATAAGTATTTAACAAGAATTGAGGTGAAAGTGACAGAAGCAAATGGCTAGAACGTAAAAGCATAAACCACAAAGCTGGGCGTACCCTTCTCAATAGTCACCTTGCCAATAGACTAAAGTGGGCTTCCCTTGCAAAGCTCAGTCTGTTGCAAAGTTGGCTGGGTTCACCAGAGCCAGCATCAAAATGTTCATGAAAGGCCCCTGCTCCTTAAGGCAGTGGTCCCCAAACTTTTTCTGTCATGCTCCCCCTTACCCATAATGTAATCTGTCTGCACCCCCCAACCCCACCCCCGGGAGCCAGGGCCGGGAGTGGGGCCAGGGGCTGGGAGCTGGGGATCGGGGCCAGAGCTGTGACTGGGGCCAGGGCCAGGAGCAGAGCCACCGCCAGACCTGGGACCGTGGCTGGGAGATGAGCTGCAGCCGGGAACCGGGCTGTGGTCAGTGGCTAAGGCCAGGGCCGGGCCATGGTTGGGGGCCGGAAGCCGAAGCCAGGGCCTCAGCTGGGGTTGGAGCAGAAATGGGGGCAGAGTGGGGCTGGGTGGTGCTCCTTCCCTGCCCCCAATGGGGGCTGGCCTGGGCCCCATCAAGCCCCCCAAATGTTCCTCCACAGTTTGGGGACCACTGCCTTAAGGGGTTTTCTCAGTGAATGAATCCAGAACGCCTTCCCTGACACTCTATTTATACAGAAACAGTCTTTTGCCTTGATTCATAGCCAGGGCGATCTCTTGCCTGTTATAATGGTCTTTTTTGATAATTTGTTCTGGGATGTGGCCAGGGTAGGAACAGAACCTTGCATTACCTCCTGGCTGACCGAGCGAGGGGAACAAGTCCCTCTGGTTTGAAAGAGTTGTCACCTAGACACAGTAGCCCTGGTGACTAATTTTTACCCCAAGTCCATCAAGCATACTTTCAGTATAAATACTTTATTCCTTAAATACTACCCATACATACATCTCGCCACGGTTATGAATCTTGACAAGTTGGGAGCTTTCTGTAGATACCTTACATGTTACTCTTCATAGATAAATAGCTTGTAAGATGTGTTTGGTGTAGTCAGTTTGTCAGGGCTGAGCTGAGAGATGTTTGCAAAGAACAGGGGACTGTTTGCCAAGGGGTCTCTGTGTCTCTATGGGTGTGACCTTTGGCTAACCCTCATGGGTACTGAATAATTCCTATGTTCATCTCTTCAGCTGTCAAGTTTCAATGTGGATATGATATGCATGCACTTTCTGCCCTTCCTCTCTTCCCCAACCAGGAATATTTGATTAAAGAAGGAAAATTAAGTAGAGGAGCCATTGACATGATTGGTGACGTGCTGAATTTAGATGGTAGTTTCCACCTGTCTTTTCTGTACTCTGTCATGGACGATATTGCATTCAAAGACGGGTAAGAAGAAGAGTATCTTTAATGACTTGCTTTATATGGAGAAGAACATGTATCTATGATAGGATCTCTCTATCTATCCATCCATCTTCTGATACAATGAGGATGAGGATCAGATAGATGTATCTCATCCATCTATCAGTGCGGCCAGTTGCCTTCTTTCGAGAAGGCACCGATGGTCTGAACTGTCATAGAGGGCAGGTTTCGTTACTATATTTCTCTAGCCATACAAGGCAGGGGCCACTTTCACAAGGGAGGAGACGAACATTGCTGAAAGTGTCTATCTATGGCTTCTAATTCCCATGCAATTCAGCAATTAACTTCTGACGAGAGTATAGTGACCATCACTCTGTTGTACCAAGGGAACCCTTTGGCCAAATGACCCCAAATTGGGATTACTAACCCTACGCCATCCCCAGGAGGCACACCTAATTCTAAGGCAATCTTAGTAATCATGCAGAATTTAGATCATGTCGAAAAGTGAAGCTCTAAACGGAAAGCTGGTCTGAACCTTAACTACCGCAGACCTGGCACTTGCCTGTAATAAAAGAAGCCGGAACTGAAGTAGTCACTGGGGGAGGAGGGGATGGAAGGGGTAAATTATATCTTCAGCTAAGCAGCTCCTTACAGATCCGCTCATTATTTTTGTGATATTCACTCAGAGAACTATTGATGGAAGCTGTAATTCTTCTACCATCATCTCCCCCTCCATCCCCCCTGCCCCCCGCTGCCTTTCTTTCAGTTTTGATGAGATCACGGGGGGATTCGATCAGCTCCCAGAGGCTTTCTACAAGGCTATGCACGAGGATATTCTATTTCACTCCACAGCGGTGAAGATACTACAAGACAATGAAAAAGTGAGAGTGTTTTATCGCAGGCCAGACTCGTCGCTCTCCTTCTCAGTGACGGCTGACTATGTCCTTGTCACAACCACAGCAAAAGCCGCACGGCTCATTAAATTTTCTCCCCCTCTTTCCTCCAACAAGACCCATGCCCTGCGCTCCCTCCACTACTCAAAGGACGTGAAGATTTTTTTGGCCTGCAGGGAAAAGTTTTGGGAGAAGGATGGAATCTATAGAGGGAGGTCAATCACTGATCGCCCCTCCAGATTCATCTATTACCCCGGCCACAATTTCTCCAGTGGGGTGGGGGTGATCCTGGCTTCCTACACTTGGGACTATGAAGCTGAATTCTTCGTTCCCCTCAGTGATGAAAAGTGCGTTGATGTGGTATTGGACGACCTGGCAGAAGTCCACCAACTGCCCAAGACTTATATCCAGAACGTCTGTGATGAACATGTGGTCAAGAAATGGGGCCTGGACAAATTTGCAATGGGAGCATATGTTTCCTTAACCCCGTACCAGTTAGTCGACTACTCCAAAGCTTTGTTTCAGAATGAAGGGCGGGTCTATTTTGCAGGAGAGTACGCCGCTCACCCTCACGCCTGGATCGAAACGGCTATGAAAGCTGCTGTGAGAGCAGCCACGCACATCCATGGCGCTATCCCTGCATCGTCTCGGCGGCAAGAGAAAAAGCGGAAGGAAAATGAAGTGTAATGGACGGATGGGCGTGTGGTGAAGGTGCAAACCCACGGGGATTCTGATGGGGAATTAAAAATTGCCCGGCTAATCATCGAGCGTCCTTATGGTTGTGGTTGGGGTAGCGCCGAAGTGTCCCGCTGTGTGAGTCACTCCAAAAACGCGGAAGGAAAGCGAGAGAGGGCCTGCTCGTGATGGGGCGTACAAACCCCACCCTGGGCAACAAGGAGCTAAGGGATTACTCTGGGCTCAGCCAGCCCGGCCCTGCCACGCCTGCAGCAAATGCTCCCTCTGCCGGAGGCATTAAAAGGCCGGGAATTAGCTGGTTTGGGGGGCAGAGCTGGAGGTGAGCGGACCCGCAGCCCACAGATCCAGCAGCGCAGAGCAGAGGGAAGCCTAAGGCTCTGACCCAGCAGCCCAAAGCACGCCCCCATCGCCCGCCCCCCCCAGGGTAGGGAGGACCCGCCCCAGAGACAACCAGAGAGGGAAGTATCCTGTGGACCTTGCACCTTGGTAACCCCCTTTACTTATTGTGGTTTGGGTTTCCCCACCCGGGGAAGCCGTTGAACTAAGCTGAACCCGGGGGAGGGGGAATGAGAGGAAGAGGACAGCCTTAAGCAGCCTTGGTTGCCAGGCTACTGGTATCCTAAATGGCCCTAGGTCAGAGCTGACTGGCCCAGGCTCCCCTCCCAACAACCCCCTTGGCAGTCAGGGGTTGCAACTATGACCAGTAGGCCACGCTCCCCAACCAGACTCTAAGCAAGGACCATTCATTACACAACCCCCAGAGCTTACAATCTAATTATAAGACAAGCTTGATACAGAAGGAAGGGGGCTGGGGGGGGGGGAGTACAATGAGAGAATGAAACAATCCGACTCTTTAGGTGAAGCCCAGATGGGGCGGTGCGGAAACTGCCTAAACCAGTAGCAGACTGCTATGCTCCGTCGCGCGGTGACCTTAGACTCTTTTGGCTGCTTCCCCAGTCTATTAGCATTATCTCCGGCCTATCCACACCAGGACACTCAGGGAAGTTAAAACCAAGTTACTGCAGGTATGATGTCAAAGCCCATTAATATGCATTAACCAGCTGTGTGGACACTCTCATTCAGAAGTAAAGTAGCCTTAATTCACTGTAGCTTAATCTGCTTTTGTTTTAACACATTCTGCAAGGCTACTAGGTATCACTGAGCAACCTTTACTTTGCATTAATAAAGTTTTAGGGCATTTAATATCAGTCCAGGTTCTCTCTATATATTGTAAGTATAGAGAAAAATCAAGAAAGTTCAATACAGATATGCTCAAAGAATGTGGGACAGCCACATTTTATAAATCTAATTACATTCATTAAGAAATATTCATACCTAGCTCTAATGAAGTGGTTTTCATACATATATCTCAAAGTCGGTAAGTATTATTAACCATACGTTACAGATGGGGACACTGAGTTACTGGGATTTGACGCCAGAGAGCCGGGAATAGAATCTACCTCTTATGAGTCCTGATGTCTGGCCATTCGGCTTCAGTGCAAATATTTACATCTTACTGAACTTTCTTCCTTTCTCTCTCTACTTACCAAATAATTTCATTTAACCTTCTTTCAAAAGTCCTGCTCTCCATTCTCTGAGTCCTGTACTCCTTGCTTTCTATGCTACTGTTTCTGACTCACCTCTGAAATAGGTAAAGCCTATTGTCCTTCTGAAGATGTTCTCCCCTTTTCCCCGCATACTGAGGTCTAACATTCAACTGACAGCTTGCATGACACTTATTGGACCCCATTCATGACATTAAAGAACTGGAGTACACGTGAACTAATTAAGCCAGCTGAAATGCATGACCAGCTATCTGGGTGCCCCCGTGACCTCTCCCTTGGGCTGAGTCTGAGGCCTGGTCTGCACTAGGAAATTGGGTCAGTGTAACTACTTCGCTCAAGGGTGTGAAAAATCCGCATCCCTGAATGATGCAGTTAAACCAACCTAACCCCTAGTGTAGACACCTCTAAGTCAGTGGAAGAATTCTCCCGTCGACCTGGAGGTGGATTACCTACTCCGATGGGAGAATCCCATTCAGGAGGGAGCATCTTCACTGATGCTCTGCAGCAAGGCAGCTGCAGCGGGGTAGACAAGCCCTGAGTTTAGCTTGGAAGGGAGGTGGGACGAGTAGCTTTTTGTCTCCCTGATCTGGGGGACCTCTCTCTGCCAGGCCAGTTATGGAGTAAACTAGAGGAGGATCACAGCTGCTATGCCTTATCCCAGCTGGCAGTGACACAGAGGGGTATTCAAAGACCTCTGCGGGGTAGAGATCATCCCCTTTTTGCCCAGCCATGCTGCCCATGCCAGTGGAGGGGGGAAGGTGCTGAAGATTGTGCTAGAGGGTCTCAGAACTATGAGGGGGTTTCCTATGCAGGGGACAATCCTGTGGCCAGATCCACGGAGTTTGTAGCCATTTTGTACAGCCGGACTGCCGAAAAGAGGCGGCAGCATGGCCCGAAGTATTAACTTGGAACTCCAACGGAGCTTTTCCTTGACACCTTGCATCAAGCAAAGTCGGGGCATCGTATTATAACGAGAGTTTGTCAACCCACCTTTTTTTTCCATTGAAAAATGGGGGTTTGCTTGAGCCCGGCCACCGCTTCATCTTGGATGAGCTGAGTGAGGGAAACACACAGCATCTGCTGGAGCCCCCATCATATCGCAACCCAAATACCAAAGAAGTATCAAGATAAAGTTATGGCCCCAATGAGCCGAACACTTCTGAGCTTGTGTATAAATTCAGCGGGACAAATTTATGTCTAAAGTTACTCACATAAGTAAGTGTTTGCCTAAAGTTGCCATCGTATATCCATTATTTCAAGACATTTTACCTTGCAGGGACGTTAAAATTAAAAGAAAGAAACACGTATTGGAAACCCAGTTACGGTGGCATCTTAATAATAAAGCACCCACTTAGATAACAGCTACAGAAATATGCACATGGGTGAAATTCACCCCACGCAGTGGGACAGAACAAAGCCTTATGCCACACTTAAGTCATACTTAAGCCCTGTAAGAGTGGTTATTGAAAGGATCAGTTCTGTTGGTTTAGAACCTTATCCAATGGAGAGACTCATGGAGACTTTAGCGGGTGATGAATCAAGCCTATTATTGACTAAAAGAGGTAGCCATTTGTTTGACTACACTCATGGTTCTTTCCAGAGATCAAATAACTAAATTTAGCCATGGGCTGTGTAGACGTATCCTGTATGTGCTTTGTCTCGCACAAAAGGACCATGATTTTAGTTGGTTGTCTCGGTGTGACTATAAGTAAATAAATAAATAACTTGTAATTATTTTCACTCTTATATAATGTGTCTCACATTGGGCTGCGGTCACTGGTCACTTTAGAAAATCCTTCCTTTGGGGCTGGTTCTCAGAGATTTTGAGCACCGGTATTTCCCAGTGACTTCAGCTGGATTTATGGATGCCTATAACATGGGAAATTCAGGCTCGAAAGTGCCTCTGGACCGCAGTGTGGACCGCAGCTGATCAGAAATGGTCTGTTGGAACTTTTTTTCCCCCCCAATGGAAGATGGCTTTTTGACTGAAGGAAAATTCCCATTTTCATCTAAAGCATGCTGTACCCAGAGAAATGTCAATGCAAATGTTCAAGAAAAGTGGGAAACCAATCTTGGTCGTCAGTTTTTTATAGCAGAAAAAAATATATTCCCAACAGCCTATGGTCTGGAGACTCTTCGTTCGATTTAAACCGAGCTTATATTGCTTTAGTTTAGGTTGATACCTTGCAGACGACAGTTAAATGGACATAAAATTGTTTTCAACTGGATGAAAATTGTCCACACTGTGATTGATTTACATCACTTGATCTAGATGATTGTAAAATCACACTTTGAGTTCAACCACGGCAGCTTTAAATACAGACAAGACCTGAAGCTAAATACCCTAATGCGGAGATTTCCAAAATGACATGTTATTTAAAAAACAAACAAACTTTAGCCTCAGGCCTGGTCTACACTTAAAAGTTAGGTTGACATAGCTACGGAACTCAGGGCTGTGAAAAGTCCCCATCCCTGAGCGACATAACTATGCCAACCTCACCCATAGCACAGACACAGATAGCCTAATGGAAGAATACTTCGAATAGAATAATAGATTATCAGGGTTGGAAGGGACCTCAGGAGGTCATCTAGTCCAACCCCCTGTTCAAAGCAGGACTAATCCCCAATTAAATCATCCCAGCCAGGGCTTTGTCAAGCCTGACCCTTGAAAACCTCTAAGGAAGGAGATTCCACCACCTCCCTAGATAACCCATTCCAGTGCTTCACCACCTTCCTAGTGAAATAGTGTTTCCTAATATCCAACCTAAACCTCCCTCACTGCAACTTGAGACCATTACTCCTCGTTCTGTCATCTGCTACCACTGAGAACAGTCTAGATCCCTCCCCTTTGGAACCCTCTTTCAGGTAGTTGAAAGCAGCTATCAAATCCCCCCTCATTCTTCTCTTTGCAGACTAAATGATCCCAGTTCCCTCAGCCTCTCCTCGTTAGTCATGTGCTCCAGCCCCCTAATCATTTTTGTTGCCCTCCGCTGGACTCCCTCCAATTTTTCCAAATTATTCTTGTAGTGTGGGGCCCAAAACTGGACACAGTACTCCAGATGAGGCCTCACCAATGCTGAATAGAGGGGAACGATCACATCCCTCGATCTGCTGGCAATGCCCCTACTTATACAGCCCAAAATACCGTTAGCCTTCTTGGCGACAAGGGCACACTGTTGACTCATATCCAGCTTCTCGTCCACTGTAACCCCTAGGTCCTTTTCTGCAGAACTGCTGCCGAGCCAGTCGGTCCCTAGTCTGTAGCGGTGCATGGGATTCTTCCGTCCTAAGTGCAGGACTCTGCACTTGTCCTTGTTGAACCTCATCAGATTTCTTTTGGCCCAATCCTCTAATTTGTCTAGGGCCCTCTGTATCCTATCCCTACCCTCCAGCGTATCTACCTCTCCTCCCAGTTTAGTGTCATCTGCAGACTTGCTGAGGATGCAATCCACGCCATCCTCCAGAATATTAATGAAAATATTGAACAAAACCAGCCCCAGGACCGACCCTTGGGGCACTCCACTTGATACCGGCTGCCAACTAGACATGGAGCCATTGATCACTACCCGTTGAGCCAGATGATCTAGCCAGCTTTCTATCCACCTTATAGTCCATTCATCCAGCCCATACTTCTTTAATTTGCTGGCAAGAATATGGTGGGAGACTGTGTCAAAAGCTTTGCTAAAGTCAAGGAATAACACGTCCACTGCTTTCCCCTCATCCACAGAACCAGTTGTCTCATCATAGAAGGCAATTAGATTAGTCAGGCAGGACTTGCCCTTGGTGAATCCATGCTGACTGTTCCTGATCACTCTCCTCTCCTCTAAGTGCTGTCGACTGACCTGTGTAACAAACCAGGAGTACAAATACAGAATACTCCAATGTACTGTCTGATTGGAATTTGCTTGTACAAATGTTTGAGATAGCTATTTATGCTGTAGAATTTTTAGCATTGCTGGAATATTAGTAGAGATGTTCGAGTTTAAATCCACTTTCAAAACCAAGCAATGCCGTGGACGCACAGCATGGTCTGTTCTTTACACTTCCAAGTCCTTTCCCTGTAAATTACTGAAGTATATTGAGCCTTGACGGCATTTGATTGTTATTTGTTTATAATTTTGAGGGATCATATGGCAATGATGATTTTTTTCTATTTTCATCCATTTACATTTTCATAGTTGCACAAAACGAGGGGTTTTAAACTTTAAAAAAAATGACTGATATCGATTTAAAATTTCACCGGTGTGGGAAATTATGGGGGGAGGTGTGGTCAAACAATGGGGTGGGGGGCCGGTCAGACAATAGCTATTTAATGACAGTAGATGCTGACATTGAAAAAAAGTTCACGGTTTATAACCGTTAAAACACAAACGGTCAACATCATAAGATAGGGTGACCCGACAGCAAGTGTGAAAAGGGGGGATGGGTTGTTGGGGGGTGGTGGCAATAGACCCTTATATAAGACAAAGCCCCAAATATCGGGACTGTCCCCATAAAATCAGGACATCTGGTCACCCTATAATGTCAAAATTTTATCCTTAAAGCAAATTCTAATGCAGTTGGCAAGCACCATTTGTCTGACTTTGCCTAGCTATACATGTCTGTCATCAAGGAGGCAAATGGCGTTTCATCACTTTGTGTATTTCTGGTGAAATCACCAGTTACCAATAGGTATCTCATCTCTCCAACTCTAAGTGTGTTTACCCGCTTGCACAAAGGTTTAAAGTGTCCACATCCTATCCCTGGATATGAACAGAGAGGGTTCCTCCTGATGGTGAATCTGTTCATTGCACGTATGTGACCAGATGCAAACTCCTACAGATTTCAGAGTAACAGCCGTGTTAGTCTGTATTCGCAAAAAGAAAAGGAGTACTTGTGGCACCTTAGAGACTTTAGTCTCTAAGGTGCCACAAGAACTCCTACAGAGAAATTACAGAAGAGGGAAAAAATCCTACACGTCCCTGATGCAGCCATTCCCCTGAGGGACCCGGGCAGGGTTCGCCCTCCTGGATCTCATTCTGAGTGGATCTAGCCATGAGCCAGCAAACACTTAAGCAGTGGCCTACGTGTGCACACGTGCAAGCAGACCCCGTGATTGCAATGGGATGAATCGTGTGCATACAGACACACACGGGCGGCTCTGCCCTGGTTTGGGGCCATGGTTTTCGACATCCCGGGTGCCGGGTTTCTCCAGCCTTGCCCTGGGCGCTCCTTGGCTGGCTCCATATCATGGGCAGGAAGGTTTTTCCCCACTAATATTTACCGTAGTTCCTTCCCTGCCTCATTCCAGCCCAGCTCCTCCTGGCTGCCACCGCACAATAGTTACGGCCCAGGGTTTTTGGAGCTACTGGTGATTTTGGCCCCTATGGTTTTTGGGGCCCAGCTGAAGTAGCTTTGACGGGGCTGGTTTGCGTAGGGCGGGTGCTCGACGCTTTCTGACGATCTGGCCCCTTTAAGACAGCGCAACCTGGGCTCCCCAAATCCCCCATCACTCTGGAGATTCGCAGCCCCTGTTCCTGCCAGGACAGATTGCTACCGGCCCCCGTGGCTACGCTCCAGCGCGGGGACGTTACAGCCAGCGAACAGCACCTCGACTCAGGCTTCTCAACACAGTGGGATGGAGCCATTCAGCATCGTAGGAACAGACAGCTCAGAAAGCGAAACCACACGTGTTCAAAGGCCTGGGGAAGCCACAAAGGGTGCGCAGAGTTCTCACAGTACACATCAAAACCCACCAGGAGTTAGGACGGGGGTCGGTCCCTCCTGCTTCGGGGCATGAGCCCCGACCTCTGATTCCTGGGGGGCGGGGAGACTTGTCCCCAGGGGGCAGATTGTTCTCCAGTGGCCTCATGCAGTGTTAACGACGCCTTGCTTTGGAGGGGCTGGTGCCAGCCATTGCTGGAGATGGGATACGGGGGTAGATGGGCCCCAGGGCTCAGCCACTCTGGCAGTTCCTGTGGTCTTATCTCTATTGGAGCCCCAGTCAGGATCTTGGCCCCATTGTGCTTGGAGCTGTACATACACATAGTTCACAGACAGTCCCTACCCCAAACAGCTGACAATTGAAATACCATGAGGGGGGTATTCCCTGGAGTTGATCAAAGTGTGTCAACTGAAAATTTTTCTTCACTCTCAAAAAATCGGGTTTCATCAAAATTGAGATTTTTCATGGTACAATGTTGATTTTTATTTTTTTTATCAATTTTTCCATGGGAAAATTTAAAGTGAACGTTTCCATTTTGGTTGTCTTGTTATTTATTATTTCCAAGGTGCGTATTTTGGGGTCCCCTGCTTTTTTATGACAGAAAATGGAGAAAACTCGCTTTTCAGCGAGTTGAAATTTTTTGAACAGGGTAAAAAAGTGGAGACTTTCATTTTTATTTCAACTTCCAACTTCTTCTCTGTTAAGAGACTCAAATATATTTAAATACTGAACTCCCATTTGATTGCGAGATCCAAACAAGAGGTGAAACTTTTTTTCAGACGGAAAAGACCGAAGGGAGAGAAAGTGCTATTTTCTATCACATTTTAAACTTTTCATTGAAAAAAAAAAATCCCACACTCCTGGTCGGACTCTGAAACATTGGCACGAAACCAGACACTTCGCTCTCAGGGCAAACCTTTCTGAATGTAGCTCATGTGCACAACACACATTCTTGGAAAGCTGCCAGGGAGAGGGCTCAAACTCACAGTGTATGGCTGCCACTTGTTAGACACGACATGTCAGCCACACACTTACTCTGATGGCAAGTGGCCTGCAAGCCCTATGATCAGGCCCCCATTGCGCTAGGTGCTGTACAAAAAGACAGTTCCTGCCCCAAGGTGTTTACATTCTAAGTGGACAACAAGTGGTTACATCTGAGTCACCACTTTCAGCCCCTAGTGTCACTGTCCCTGCTGCTGTGTGCGAGGAAAGCAAATCTCTGTCAATAGGCAGTGGATGATGTGATGTTAGCCATTGTTATTTGTGGCTGCCAGCATGGAGGAGACCCTGAAGTGGCTGGTGAACATGGTGCAGGAGATGCAACGGACCCAGCAGATGGAAAGGCAGGCCCTGATGACGTGGCGGGCGGACCAACAGCGGGCCCTCCAGGAGTTTATCCGGGAGCAGTCAGCGGCCCAACAACAGAACCTCCAAAGGGTGGTGAGTCCGGCATCCAGGGATAGAACCAGGACACCAGGGTGGGGGCTCTGCCAGATGGGCCCCACAGATGACCCAGATGCATTTCTGGGGTCATTTGAGTGGGTGGCGACGATGGCAGGCTGGGAGCGTTCGACGTGGGCCCCTGCGGCTAGCCCCGTACCTGGGAGGGGAAGCCCAAGCCGCGCTTATGGCTTGGGGCGAGACCCAGGCCAGGGACTACGAGGCGGTAAAGGCCGCTACACTAGACCGAGTGGGACTCTCAACGGAGAGATACCGTCAGTGGTTCCGGGCGGCCCGCTGGACAGCAGGTCTGAGGCCCAGGGCATTCGCCCAGAGGCTGACCGCCTGGACCACCCGGTGGCTGAGGCCTCCAGCCCAGACCATGGAGGAGGTCATGGACCAGGTCCTAGCAGAACAATTCCTCCTGGGGCTCCCGGACCCGCTGCGTGTTTGGGTCCAAAGACCCAAGGAGCGGAGACGGTGGGGCTAACAGAAGAAGATGTCGAGGCAGAGGGGCCCAGGCAGGTAGTGAAGTAAGAGAGCAGGACCGGGGAAAGGCCTGCCAGACGCTGCACCCAAGAGGGGGTCAGACCCGGGGCCTCTGGAGGTCCAGGGGCGCTGCCGGGGGCAGCGGGTAGGATCAGTAAAGGACTTGCCCTACCCGGTCCTACTGGGAGCTGACTGGGGACCCCCGGTGGGCAAAGCCCGGAGTCGGGACATGGAGCCTGAGGAAGGGGTCAGGGGGTACCCAATGGAGGGAGCAGAAGGGGGCGAGGAGAGGGTCAAACCCCCAAAAGCGCAAGAACCCCGCCCCCCAGGGTGCCAGCCTGGGAGGAGACAGGCGGGCTACCTCTCTGTCTCCTCGCCAACAGGAGGGAGCCTCAAGGGCTAGGAGACCCTGGCGGGGGGGGGGACTAGCGGTTGGGGGAAAGGGGAGCCGCACAAGCACTGTAAATAAAGACACTCGGGTGAAAGAGCAAAAGAAGGTGTTGGGCCTCTTTATTGCACCAGCCCAAACACAGGGCGCAGGGAGGAGAGGGAGAAAACCTGGGCAGACCCTGTGACACAAATAATAAACAGGAATAAAGTATTTGTACAGCCCCTAGCATAACGTACAGCCCCTAGCGCGAGCTGCGATTTGATCTCCCGTGCACTACCACAATAGTAATAAATAATGCAACAGCTTCTGAACTCATCCCCTGCGGCCAAGCCCCAAACCCTGTGGGTACATCTACGCTGCATGGCTAACCCAGGCTCGGGCCCAGGGTTTAGCCCTAACCCCCTCCCTGTCCAGATGGAATTTCTGAGCCGGGTTTGGAGGTGCTGGAAGCCCCCCGGGGGAGCTTGGGTGCTGATAGACCTTCATCTGGCCCCCGGGCTAGGCTGATCACCCCGATTAACGGTGCAATGAGACAGGCCCAGGGGGTCACCTGCTTGCAGGTGGGTTTTACCTGGGACAGGCACCGGAGGGGTCGGCCGCCTTCCGGGCACGTTGGCAACACGTGTTTAGAGGGTGTCGTGCCCGAGCGCAATGAATTGCGAGTGCTGTAACCAGCCACTAGCTGGCCCCGCTAGTGGCAGAGGGGGAGGCCTAAGTTGGATGTTCGGAAAAACTTTTTCACTAGGAGGGTGGTGAAGCACTGGAATGGGTTACCTAGCTGGTGCAATCTCCATCCTTGAGGCCAGGCTTGACAGAGCCCAGGCTGGGATGATTTGGCTGGGGATTGGTCCTGCTTTGAGCTGGGGGTGGACTAGATGCCTCCGGAGGTCCCTTCCTACCCTGATAGTCTGTGATTCTGTGAACCCCAGCCCCGCCTTCTGGGCTGTCCTGGGAGGAGCATTTTGGGAGGCTTTTTCCACTGCAACAAAAGCAGAGAGCAGAAGGTGAGACTCTCCCCAGCAGGCCGTTACCCTGAGGAGTAGATTCACTCCCGCGTCTCCGGAGCACAGAGATGGGCAGGGGACGGTCTCCCACCGCTGGGTGGCTCTGTGGATTTTCTTGGCTCTGTGGATTTCGCTGGGTGGATTCGCACTGGATCTGAGCGCACCGGGAAATGATCCTGAAGAGGGGAAGGGAGCTGGGGCTGCAGCCTGAGCATCCGCCCCGCACATGGGGCATGAGTGGGCTGGAGAGGAGGGAGCGCAGGTAAGGGGCAGGGCGGATTCATTGCGATAGATCTGGCCCGGCGTGAGAAACAGGGACGGGACGGTGCCGGGACTCAGCCCCAGGGAGTCCCCGGAAAAGCCACATCACTGCTAGAGAGAGTTAAATATTTTGGTGTTTAGAGCAGAGAAGACTGGGAGCCAGGACTCCTGGGTTCCATCCCCAGTTCCTGGGGGAGTGGGGTCTAGTGGTTAGAGGGGATGGCGCTGGGAGCCAGGATTCCTGGGTTCCATCCCCAGCTGTGGGGGGTCTAGTGGTAGAGCAGGGGGGCCTGGGAGCTAGGACTCCTGGGTTCTCTCCCCGGCTCTGGGAGGGGAGTGGAGTTTAGTGGTTAGAGCTAGTGGTTAGAAGGGGGTGGGGCTGGGAGCCAGGACTCCTGGGTTCTATCCCAGCTCTGAGATGGGGGCAGGGTCTAGTGGCTAGGATAGGGCGACCAGATGTCCCGATTTTATAGGGACAGTCCCGATTTTGGGGTCCTCTTCTTATATAGTCTCCTATTACCCCCCACCCCGTCCCGATTTTTCACACGTGCTATCTGGTCACCCTAGGTTAAGATGAGGTAGGGATTGGCTGTCAGGGGGATTGAAGGATGAGAAAGAATCACACCTGACGGGGGGGGGGAGACAGCAGAGATCGTCCTGCTGCAGACCCAGCTGCCATCGCAGCAGGAAGAGACACTAATGATGGCCCAGACCCAACACATGAGCCCCACCCTGGCTGGCTGCTACCCCCGCGACAGAGCCCTTAGGGGTTTGGATTCCTTGGGCACCTGCCTCGCTCATCCTGCCAGCACGGCCTCTTTGCAGTGCAGTGGGGTCTGGCTGGACTCATTCATTCTCCCCTTGGAGAATGCCATTCTCCCGAATGGAAATTCGCTGCCAGGGCAAAGCGTAACACAGAGGGACTGTCGGTACTTTTTGGACTGCTCCGAAGAGACAGCCTGGATCGCGTCCCCTGGGGATCCCGCTGATCTGCAAGCGGAGGGTCACCCCAGCCTGGATTCTCCCGTCGTCCATGCAGAAGCCAGGTTGCACAGCAAGAGCGGGGTGAGACAGTGATTGTTCGGTTGACTGGCTGTTCCAAAGAAACGAGGGGGGGGAAATAGTTTGGGGTTGAAGGAAACATTTCATTTCAGTTCTGGGCTTGGGGGGTTTTTTAAACTTTTTTTTTAATGAAATAAAACAGAAGGAAATTTGTAAAGGAAAAGCTCTCGTGAGTGGAAAACGAAAGCGTTTCAGCTTGAATTTCCCCCCAAGAATTTTACTCCCCATCCATAAAATGTTACCGTTGACCGGAATCTGCAGTTTTTGGCTGGCGAAAAGTTTCACGTTGACAATTTTTGCCCATCTCTTGCTCAGCCTCGTTCCCACTCCGGGCCATGTGGAACTGTCTCTGTGCAAGCCGGAGTCAGCGGGGATGGGGGTTGGATGGACACACACACCCCTTCCAGCCTCCTGGAACTTATATGCAGAATGTATCCTACCCCAGGCTGGCTTCTGGGTCCATAGTTTCCTGTCTCCGTGTTTATCCCTTTGCCCATCCCCACGGCATCCCGATGCCCTGGTTATACACCAGCCTCCAGTAGGCTGTGTCTGAGTGCACAGACCTGCAGGTTCCCCTGGCCTTCTCACACTCCCCCACGCTGCCTGGGGGAGACCAGACAGGAAGCGACCGCCCCACAAGCCGGGCTGAAGCCTGTTTTACCCACTAGAGGCTGCATCCCCCACTGGGTCACCCAGCAGTGGACTCATAGAATCAGAGAACTGGACGGGACCTCGGGAGGTCATCTCGGCCAGTCCCCTGCCCCCAGGGCAGGACTAAGTCTTATCTAGACCATCTCTGACAGGTGTTTGTCCAACCTGCTTTTAAAAACCGCCAATCACCGTAAATCTAGAGCAGGGAACCGGGACTCCAGGGAGGGACCTGATCACCCGAGAGGGGCAAGTGTCACAGGAATAGAATCATAGAATCATAGACTATCAGGGTTGGAAGGGACCCCAGAAGGTCATCTAGTCCAACCCCCTGCTCAAAGCAGGACCAATTCCCAGTTAAATCATCCCAGCCAGGGCTTTGTCAAGCCTGACCTTAAAAACCTCTAAGGAAGGAGATTCTACCACCTCCCTAGGTAACGCATTCCAGTGTTTCACCACCCTCTTAGTGAAAAAGTTTTTCCTAATATCCAACCTAAACCTCCCCCACTGCAACTTGAGACCATTACTCCTCGTTCTGTCATCTGCTACCACTGAGAATAGTCTAGAGCCATCCTCTTTGGAACCCCCTTTCAGGTAGCTGAAAGCAGCTATCAAATCCCCCCTCATTCTTCTCTTCTGCAGGCTAAACAATCCCAGCTCCCTCAGCCTCTCCTCATAACTCATGTGTTCCAGGACGGTGTCTCCTCCTCGTTTTGCACACCTGCTGGAGGCTAAAATCGTTGCACATTGTTCCATGATGGGAGAGGAGGGGAAGCAGCTGGAAAGGCAACCAACCAAGTGGGCCTGTTAAAGTGTTAGGGGTGGATTCTGATCTCAGTCACGCTGGGATCCATCCAGACTGACCTCACTCCAGTCAATGGAGTCAGGGCTGGATTTGGCTCTCAGGACCCCGGGATAAATCCAGAGTGACTCCACCCATGTCAATGGAGTCAGGGCTGGATTTGGCTCTCAGGACCCCGGGATAAATCCAGAGTGACTCCACCCATGTCAATGGAGTCAGGGCTGGATTTGGCTCTCAGGACCCCGGGATAAATCCAGAGTGACTCCACCCATGTCAATGGAGTCAGGGCTGGATTTGGCTCTCAGGACCCCCGGATAAATCCAGAGTGACTCCACCCATGTCAATGGAGTCAGGGCTGGATTTGGCTCTCAGGACCCCGGGATAAATCCAGAGTGACTCCACCCTTGTCACTGGATTTGGATCTGAGACCCCACTGTCAATCCAGAGTAGCTCTACTGGCTGCTGTGGGGCTGCATCAGTGTAAACACAATGTGAAGTCAGAACCCTTCTCAAATACTTTAAGGTACACCCTCCACTTAGCTATGTTCTGCTACATCCCGCTCCAGCTGCTCTGTCAGTTACACTGCCTAGCAAACTCCTTGAAAGGGCTAGAATGTGCCAGCTACTGTTTAATGTAACAGCGTTCACTGCCTGTTTACTGGGACATGGCTGTCCTCACACACAGCAGCAGGGGCAGAGGTGCCAGGGGCAGAAAGTAGGGGCTGAAATGTAGCCCTTTGTCCTCTGCTTGGAGTGTAAACGGAGTTTGTACAGCACCTTGCACAATGGGGCCCTGGTCTGCACCTGGTGCTGCTGAATGTTACAACCATCGGAATAATACAGACTAGTAAGGTTTGATTCCAGTGGAGATAGGGTGGTATTAATACCACCCTACACGGCATTGGTCAGACCCCATCTGCCATCCTGTGAACAGTTCCAATCACTTGTGTTCAAGAGAGATGAATTCCGATGAGCCCTGGAGCAGAGAAGGGCTGCTGGAGCGATCGGGTGATGGAGGGCTGATTGCCCAAGGGGAGACTCAAACTGCTTGGGGGTTTAGCCTAGCAACACAAGGCTGAGAGGGGACGTAATTGCTCTCCATAACTACACCAGGGAGGGAGAAGAGCTACTGATGCTAAAGGACAATGTTGGTTGGCACCAAAACAAATGAGGAGAAACCGGCCCTAAACATATCTCGGCTGGCCGTTAGCGGAAGAGGGGTGAGACTCTGGCACAACCTCCTTCTAGGTGCAGTGGGGCGAGGGGGCAAATGCTCTAACTAGTTGGAAGACGGAGCTTGCTCAGTGTAAGGATGGGATGATACAACGGGGTAGCCTGAGATAGCAGGGGGTGACTCTGACTGATCCTGAGCTCCCCACCAGTCCATGTCCTCCTCTTTGGTGTCACAAAAGGGTGGGTGTGGGGTGACTGCGAAGAGTGGAAGTGGGGCGTGCAAAGAGAGGACAGGACCAGCAATACCTGGCTATTAGGAATCACAGTGAAAGTTGTCTTAGAAATACATGAGTGAGAGAGAAAGTTGGAGTGATACACAGATGGATGGATGGATGGAGAGAAGTTTGGATGGATACATGGATGGATGGAGAGAGAGAAGGTTGGATGGATTCACGGATGGATGGATGGATGGATGGATGGATGGATGGATGGAGAAAAGGTTGGATGGATACATGGATGGATGGATAGAGAGAAGGTTGGATGGATACACGGATGGATGGATGGATGGATGGAGAGAAGGTTGGATGGATACATGGATGGATGGAGAGGGAGAAGGTTGGATGGATACATGGATGGATGGAGAGAGAGAAGGTTGGATGGATACACCGATGGATGGATGGAGAGAAGGTTGGATGGATACACGGATGGATGGAGAGCTAGATAGACTCTGTATATACAGATAGAGTTAGGGATGGAGCAGGACGTATATAAATCACCGTCCAGGAGTTGTGGAGGAGCTCCTCCTCTCCGTGCTGGGTGCTGTGCTTCTAGTAGCGGTAGGCTGAGAATTTTACCTTTTCCTGGGGAAAAACCAGCAACTTTCAGTTTTAACAGCTCGGCTCAGTGGCTCACTACAGTTCTCAGTCCTGTCCCTTTACTTCAGGGGATCACCGCAGTCTGATTTAGTTACTCTCATCGTTGGCCAGCAGGGGAAAAGGGAACCCCATAGTCTCTGTTACCCCTCCGGGTGTGGTGGAAACAGATCAGACCCTTTCCCCAGTTAGTCTTCCCCCCTCAGCGGGTGGTTCACTGTTCAGGTCACTCCGCCCCAGTGACTAATGGGGGGAAGGGAGAAGCCCAGGCCCACCCTCTACTCCAGGGACCCTATGGATAGCAGCTGTCAGTAATTGTCTCTTCAGATAATGGCAGAGCTGCTAGGATTCCCTGGGCCACTTCCCCTCGGCCCCCGGCTCCCGCTTCACTCTAACTGTTGGGCTCTTCCCCCGATGCCTGATGGTGTTTGTCCCTCCCAGTCCTTTGTCTGCTGCACCCCTTCCTCGCACAGCTCCTCCGGCAACACCCCCCCCCACGCTCCTTGTGTGCTCCTGAACTGACTGGAGGGGAGGCTTTGAACCCCTTCCAGCCAGACCTTGCTTGGCTCCAGGTGTTCCAATCAATCCAGCTGCTTCTAGGACTGTCTAGGGGGTTCTTAATTGGCTCCAGGTGTGCCAGTTTGGTTTCCATGGCTTTGTTTCGCCTGGGGCTAATATACCTGTTCCTGACTACTTTCCTCCAGCTCTCTGGTCTTGCCCCATCACAGAAGGTAGGCATTGCCAGGCTGGATCAGATCCAGAGTCCATGTCGTCCAGTGTCCTGTCTCTGGCCCTGGCCAGGGCCAGCTGCATCAGAGAAATCCCCTGCAGTATCAGAAGTGGGTTAATCTCTCTGGGGCAGGGATTGGCTGTTTACTCTATGTTCATACAGCTCCTAGCGCAGCGGGGTCCTGATCCGTGACTGGGGCTCTCCCACCCTGCTGCCATGCAAACGATTCCCTATTATCATTGTTCTCTTAATCAGTATCTGTCCTTGTTAGGTTTCGAACAGGAAGCTCCAGAACTCATTCCCCTCTGTGCTGCTAGGGAAGCTCACACAGGGGCAGCTGGGGATGTAGGGGGCTGCCCCATTCCCCAGAGGAGGGAGGTGGCTGGGGAAGTGGCTGGAGGGTCTGCTCAGAGCCCAGGAAGGAGGGTTACACCGAACGCTGTGCACAGGGGTATGCTGTGCACCTAAGGGACAGACCACAGGCAACGGAGGCCAGGGCTGAGACACACAGAGTGCAGGGAGGGGGGGCCGTGTCCAGTGGGAGACTCAAATGGAAGAGACTCGACCTTGGGGTTATTTTTATATTTAACAAACCAGCCCCCAAGAAGAGGGGTTGTTATTGGGCACCAGCCTCCTTGGATGACTCCTGGGAACCTGGGATGGGGAAACTGAGGCAGGGAGTTGCAAGCTACCCCGGCCACAAGATGGCACTGCTTACAGGAGTTAAGGGGAAAACACCGTGATCCCATGGAAATTTCAAAATGAACATTTTTGTTTAATTTTCGACTGTAATTTCCACTTGTGGATTTTTGGTTCTTTCCCACCTTTTTCTTCCACTTTTATTATGTAAAAATATATATTAAAAGGTGGGGAACACCCCACCTTAGCTTGTGTTTCTACATTTCCTCCCACTGGAAACAGGTTTGGTATTTTTGTAAGAAATGCAGAGGCGTGTTTCCCCCCACACTTAAGGACAAAATCAACTGGCAAAATGTGAATTTTAAAAAAAGTTTACAAAGTGAGAGAAAGTAGCACTTTCTCGCTATTAACTTTATTCACCCTTTTCCATTTGAAAAAAGTTCCATCTTTTGTGGCAATCTCACAGTCGTGTGTAAATATATTTTATTATTTGAAGGGGAAAGAACTGGGAAGTTGAAATAAAAATCAAGCGTTCTGCTTTTGTAGCCAGTTCAAAGTTACACCGCACGGAGAAGTGAGTTTCGCTCCACTTTCTGGCTTAAAAAGCAGGGACCACCCAAAACACGTCATTTAAAGATGGAAATAATAAGAAAGAATACAATCAATGTGAAAATGGTCATTTCAATTTCTCCAATGGAAAAGCTGAAAAAACCATGAAAAATCCACATTTCATCATGAAAAATCTCAATTCTGATGAAACCCCACTTTCTAGGGATTGCGGGGGGAGAGAAAGAATTTTCAGTTGACACATTTTGATCATCTCCAGGTGATACCCCTCTCGCGGTATTTAAATTGTAAACGGTTTGGACTAAGGACTCTTAACTATGTGTATGTACAACTCCCGGCACAATGGGGCCAGGATCCTGACTGAGACTCCAGGACAGATAAGACCCCAGGAACTTCCAGACTGGATCAGACAAAGGGCTCATCTAACCCCGTATCCCATTTCCAGCAATGGCTAGCACCAGCCCCTCCAAATAAGGTGTCGTTAACACTGCATGAGGCAGCTGAGGAACAATCTGCCCCCTGGGAAGGACTCTCCCTGCCCCCCAGGAGTCAGAGGTTGGGGCTCATGCCGGAGCCGGAGAAGAGCTGGGGGCCAAGAGGGGCTGGGTGGTGCTTTCTCCTTGCCCTCAATGGGGGCTTGCCCAGGCCCTGCCATTACCCCCCCCCCCGAATGTTTCTACATGCACACTGAGGGGGATGCACCCCACCATTTGGGGACCGTCGCCTTAAAGGGGCTTGAATTGTCAGAAAGCGCCGAGCATCCACCCTCTGCAAACCAGCCCCTTTCAAAGCACCTTCAACTGGTTTCACCTGTAGCTGCAAAAAACCCCTGGGCCGTAATCATTGTGTGGGGGCAGCCCGGAGAGGCTGAGCTGGAATAAGGCAGGCGAGAAACTAAGCTAAATACTAGCGGGGGAAAACCTTCTGCCCATGAGCAGGGGGTTGGACTGGATGACCTCCTGAGGTCTCTTCCAACCCTAATCTTCTATGATTCTATTAAATAGATCCAGCCAGAGAGTGCCCAGGGCAAGGCTGGAGAGACCTGGCACTTGGGACAATGAAAACCATGGCCCCAAACCGGGGCAGAGCCGCCCGTGTGTGTCTGTATGCACACGATTCACCCCATTGCAGTCACGGGGTCTGCTTGCACGTGTGCACACGTAGGCCACTGCTTAAGTGTTTGCTGGCTCATGGCTAGATCCACTCAGAATGAGATCCAGGAGGGCGAACCCTGCCCGGGTCCCTCAGGGGAACGGCTGCATCAGGGACGTGTAGGATTTTTTCCCTCTTCTGTAATTTCTCTGTAGGAGTTTGCATTTGGTCACATACGTGCAATGAACAGATTGACCATCAGGAGGAGCCCTCTCTGTTCATATTCAGGGATAGGGTGTGGGCACTTTAAACCTTTGTGCAAGCGGGTAAACACACTTAGAGTTGGAGAGATGAGATACCTATTGGTAACTGGTGATTTCTCCAGAAACACACAAAGTGATAAGAACAGGAGGACTCGTGGCACCTTAGAGACTAACCAATTTATTTGAACATAAGCTTTCGTGAGCTACAGCTCACTTCATCGGATGCAAAAGTGATGAAACCCCATTTGCCTCCTTGATAACAGACATGTATAGCTAGGCAAAGTCAGACAAAAGGTGCTTGAGAACGGCATTAGAGTTTAATTAAGACCCAAGTTGCAACCTCGGGATGTTGACAGTTTGTGTTGTAACTTTTGTGGTTTAGTGTTAACTTTCTGAATCTCAACATCTGGTGTCATTCAATAGTTATGGTCTGTCCCCTCCCCCGTTTGTGAATTTCCCACAACTGTGAACATTTAAATCAATACAATTAACAAAAAATGTTTAAACCCCCTCCTTTTGCACACCTGTGAAAATTTAAATTGATGAAAATAGTAAAAATTGCTTAAAATGAACATCAATACGATCCCCCAAAATTATAAAAAAAAATAAAAATCAGTTTCTGCCAAGCCTAAATATACTTCAGTAGTTTACAGGAAAAGGACATGCTGAGTTTCTACAGCATTTTCTTGTTTTGCAACTTGAACAATCTTTGTTAGCATTCCAGCAATATGAAACTCTGATAGTGTAAATAACTGTCACAAATATTTCCACAAGCAAATGCCACGTTAGACAGTACACTGGAGAGCTCTACATTCGTGCTCTGTGGGTTTGTTACACAAGTCAGGAGACAGATCGCGCACGATCTTTTATGTTTCTTCTGAAGTTCTCAATCATGGTCACACCATATAATTGAGGCCAAGAGTTTAGCTGGATTGAAAAAAGGACTGGAAATGTACATGGGGAATGAGACTAGCCAGAGTTAGAGTATTAAATGCTGAAAAAAACCCCGAGTTTTAAAGAGATCTAAGCTCTCCTGATTCAGAGCGCACATAGATTCATAGATAGATTCAGAGATATTTAGGTCAGAAGGGACCATTATGATCATCTAGTCTGACCGCCTGCACAATGCAGGCCACAGAATTTCACCCACCACTCCCGCAAAAAACCTCACACCTATATCTGTGCTATTGAAGTCCTCAAATCGTA
This sequence comes from Lepidochelys kempii, assembly GCF_965140285.1. Classification (NCBI taxonomy): domain Eukaryota; kingdom Metazoa; phylum Chordata; order Testudines; family Cheloniidae; genus Lepidochelys; species Lepidochelys kempii. The sequence continues at coordinate 48,650,705 of NC_136393.1, read as the reverse complement.
GTTTAAAGACTTCAAGGAGCAGAGAATCCTCCAGCAAGAGACCCGTGCCCCATGCTACAGAGGAAGGCGAAAAACCTCCAGGGCCTCTTCCAATCTGCCCTGGAGGAAAATTCCGTCCCGACCCAAATATGGCGATCGGCTAAACCCTGAGCATATGGGCAAGATTCATCAGCCAGATACGACAGAAAATTCTTTCCTGGGTAACTCAGATCCCACCCCATCTAACATCCCTCTCTTATATCTGCGCTGCAGCCGGGGGAGGGAGGATGTCTGTAGTACCTATCAACATGCTGCAGCTGGCTTTGATCCAGCTAGCTGGAAAAGATAATAGCAGTGAAGCCAGGGCACCAGGAGCTCGCCACTTGTGCACATACCCTGGGTCCTGGATGTGTTTGTGCAGCTGGTATGTTTTCCTGGGGACGGTTATCCCATAACTGGCTCCTGCAGGGTTCCTCGTCCCTTGCGTTGAAGCAGCTGTTGGTGGCCCCTGTCGGAGACGGGTCACTGGGATAGATGGGCATCAGGTCTGATCTACTCTGGCAATGCCTATTTCACTCCATTTTATTTTACTGATGGCTGGTTTTGCCCGCATAGCCTATGTCTGCGCTGCACAAAGAGGGTGGTTTACACTGAGACCGATAAATGCAGCCAGCAATCTTGCTGCAAAACCTGAGCAGAGACGAGACTCAGCTGGTTTTTACCTTGGAGTAGCCAGTTGAGGTCAACCCTATCCCTTGACTAGCTGAAATGAGGTAAAAACTACAGCTGGGAGAACATGGGATTTTTTGGTAATATTTTTATGAGCAACATGCGTGCCTCAGTTTCCCCACCCCCTCTGTATTGCTTTCCACTGGGACGGGGAAAAGGGATGAGTGGATGTCAAATGTGCCGGTCCAGGCTGGACCCAAGTGCCCTATGAAGAATTGAGTGAAATCGACAGAGAGGAATGAATGCAAGACCCGCTGCGCCATTATCTCCTGCTGACGAGCAGCCGAGAGCAAGCGATTTCCTCCAGCTGGAATCCTGTGTCCAGTTCTGGTGCCCTCAATTCAAGAAGGATGTTGCTAAATTGGAGAGGGGTCAGAGAAGAGCCACAAGAATGATTAAAGGGTTCCAAAACCCGCCTTGTAGTGCTAGACTCAAGGAGCTCCATCTATTTAGTTTAATGAAGAGAAGGTTAAGGGGTGACTTGATTAGAGACCATAAATATCTACATGGGGAACAAATATTTAACAACGGGCTCTTCAGTCTAGCAGAGGAAGATCTAATACAACCCAATAGCTGGAATGTAATGGTGGACAAATTCAGGCTGGAAATAAGGTGTACATTTTTAATGGTGAGGGTAACTAACGGTTGGAATAATTTACCAAGGGTCATGGTGGGTTCTCCATCACAGACAATTGTTAAATCAAGACTGGGTATTTTTCTAACATATCTGCTCTAGGAATTATTCAGATTAGGTCTCTGGCCTGGGCTATCCAGGGGGTCAGACTAGATGATCACAATGGTTTTTTCTGGTCTTGCAATCTGAATCTCTGGGCTGGGGATTGTGTCCTGGCTCCATGAGTGGGAGGTACCGAGTTTCCGGCAGGAACGAATGACACCGGGGGTGACTAATGCAAATCCCGAGGCAGGTGAACAAGGCTGGAGAAGTCTCACCAGCTGGGGGACTTGGCAGAGACTGGTTTGATCTGGTGACAGTGGCCTAGCCATCCAAGAGCTGAAAACTGTGTAAAGCGACCAGCTGTCCCCAGGGCAGGAGCTCACTCCATCTCGCTCTGAGAACTGACATGAAATGGTGACCAGACGGACAGGCCCTGTGAGAGGACTGGGGCTGTTCTGAGCCCTGCCAGGACAGCCCGGGGGGCGGCTGAGGCTGGGACAGGGGCAGGGCCAGGCAGGGACCGTCTGTCAGAACTGTAAAGCAGCAGCTGGAAATCTTCAGCAAGGTAGCAACACTGAACAGACTAGAGTCTGCTTCCACCAGGAGCCTATATACCTGCCGTGGGCATCACATGGTTAGGGCATCACTTGTGGATTGACTGGGTCCTGATTAATTAGCATGGGCCCGTCATAGGACTCAAAGTAATGACCTCTTTGGCTTCTCAGCTCAGGCATGACTCATCACATGGGGTCTCCATGTGACAGGTGATCTAAGCCGGGCCTGACTATCAGCTATTTATTGTTTTCATAGAAAAAAACCAAACCCTCAAAACCAAAACAATGAAGAGTCAAAATGTTCTGTAGATGCTTTCTATGCAAGTATTTCCCCCCACAAAAAAACTCAATTTTCCATCAAAACAGCTTTGACAGACAATTTTCGACCAGCCCTCCCCTAAGCCCTGCCCAAACCCCTTACTAACATGCCCTGTCCCTCTGGTGTGGAGAGATTCCCATCCTAAATGCTTCTCACCCCCTGTCACCCCCTTTTCTCTTTGGTTTGGACAGGTGGGCTCATGGAACCTGCGAGTTTAACTAAAAACCCAAGCGGAGTGATTAGCCAGTTCCTTGTTTGTTTTGGTGAATATCTGTTCTGCCAGGAAGTGCACTTAGCCCTGGACATTTTGTTAATTTCCCAGAAACCATCAGACTCCATTAGTGCCAATATTGACCTCAAATATTTGCCAAGGGGCCATTGTCAGAGGATACATTAGAAGCAGAACTTGCTGTTTACACTCTGTCTTTGTCAATTACATAAATAATGCAATAAGGGAACAGAACATGAGTTTCCATTACTAAATGTCAGCTGCTGCTGTTTGTTTTCCACGTGGGTATGAGCTGTTTGCATTTCAGTGAGCCTCTAAAAAGGCCTTTATGACTAAAACTCCCGCTAGTGAAGAGCCCAAAGCTTGTTTCCATCAATAGATCAAAGCAAACGAGCAATTTCCAGCCCAGATCACATTGGAGTCACGCTGCTCCCCAGAACAATCTCTCATTTTTCTAACTCTCATATCCTGAAAACACCCAGTGTGATTTCCCTCGAATGGCAACTGAAAGTTCCCCTCTGCCAGAGGAGACATAACCACTGGTCAGGGCGTCTCACAGCTCTCCCCCTGTGCTTGGTACAGAGCGGATGTTCATAGATTCTCAGAGTTTAAGACTAGAAGGAAACATAAGAACGGCCATACTGGGTCAGACCAAAGGTCCATCTAGCCCAGTATCCTGTCTCCAACAGTGGCCAATACTGGGTGCTTCAGAGGGAATGAATGGAACAGGTAATCATCAAGTGATCATCAAGTGATCAAGGGACCATTAGATGATTTAGTCTGGCCTCCTGGGTATTAACCTTGTTGTCCCCTTCCAATGAACGTGAAAGTGCCCGGCACCCACTGGCTTTAACGAGGTCTGTGATTGTCTTTGGATCCAAGACCCCGCTTATAGCAGACTCTGGCACCTTTTAGTATACCGGTTGCATTGTGGGACTGCAGCTGGAGGACTTCTTCTCCCAATATTGAGACACGGACATCCACGCTCGCACTTGTAGGAGAGACAGAGCCCAAAGCACCGGGCCTGGTGTAAGAGCTGAGGCGTGAACCAGAGGCTGTGACCCCATGTTAGGCCACGGATTAAAGCAGATGCTTAAAAGTTCATTGTATGATCTTGGCAAAAGCATTGTCTTTGTGGCTAAAATAGAGGCCCCCCTTCGGAAGGAACAAAGACGCGACAGATACTGGGTATGAGTGAAAACACACTCCACACGATTAGCCCAAGGACATCCCGAGCTAACCCCAGAGAGAAGGATGTTTTACCCCAGACACCTGGAGCATAATACAAAGGGAGCTCACAAGCATGAATCACAAAAGGGGGTACGAGAGTTGTTTGTATCAGTGTGTAAATATCACTTTAACCCGTTGTGCGGCCGAGGGGACGGCAGAAATTCCCGCGGCTGACCGAGACATTCCTTGCTGCTGGACACTCGTGTATTACCGTACCGGTAACCCGAGAGCTAGGGCGCTAGGACTGGGTCTTGTCTGGCCGAGCACCTTTGTCATTGAACGGTGCCAGTGGTCTTGTTCTTAATGAATCACATCGAGGTCTGCTGAAGTAGCAAGCTGCATTTTAGGCTTGTGTTGATCACCGGGGCTTTCTGAAGCCAGAGCAGCCCCAGGCCTGAGTTACCACAGCAACGTCCTTCCAGCCTTCTCTGCACTGAGCAACAGCACCGGGCCAACCGGCTCCCCTGGGAGGGAATTAAGATGCTCTGCAGGGTGGGGGGATACATCTGCCGGAAATGCTGGAGGGCAGGAGACAAAATGAAGTGCGGATGCAGGACAGGCTGCGGGGAAAGAGGCAAGTTTTTCTGGTGCAGTAAATGGTGCCTATTCCAGCCCCAGCGAGAGAGACTGCTTCGTTAGTTCAATGTGTAGCCGTGGATGCAGATGGCTCTGGTGCTGTCCAGTTCACGCCCCGGTACCGGCCAAGACAGTCGCTGTCACGGGGAACCAGCGAGGGTGTGGTTAAGGGTGAGGTCAGGTCTGTTGGGGTTAGATGCGGGAAGCTTGTTTATCAGTTAGGGCGTTTCCCTCCTTTGTGGCCTGACTCGTCTGTGCCAGCCTGTGCCCCCCCCTTCGGCTCTGTAAATCTGGAGTAACCCAGCAATGTCAATGGTACCGCCAGGGCGAGGGTCTGATCTAGGTCACGAGGGATGTCAGTGGAGTCAGGCCAGATTCTGATCTCAGTCACACGGGTTTGCCTTCAGCAGCCGAGAGCCATGCGGCAGGCTTCCTCCTCCTTCCGGGCTGTGCCTGAACAACCGTGCTCCTGCCCTGCCGAGCCCCGGACTCACCCCTGGGTCCCGCTGACACACACGGAAAGCCGGTTATGAGCCTGGGCCCCGATCCTACTGTCAGGGCCCTGTGTGGGCCCCAGTGCAGGATCGGGGCCGTAGCTCTCGCCAGGGTAGCGTATAACACAACCCATCCCACAAAGGGTCTGGTCTAACCCCCCTTGGCATGAATGGCAGGATTCCCAGTGACACCAAGTGGGCAGTGGGTCAGGCCCAAAGCTGCAGCAAGAGAAGACCGGGGCTGGGGAGTGATGCAAGGAAATGGCCATGGTGAGGCAGTAGATATGACCTTAACTGCCCCCTCCCTTTTGCATAGACAGTAGGGCACACCCTTAATGCCCTGCTGTTACAGCCCTCAATACTATGCAGGTACCTCTGAAAAGTGAGTAGAGAAGTGTTACTGACCCTTTCCCACGGGACAAAAACACGGGGGCCAGCCGATGAAACTCATGGGCATCAGGTGTAATACAGCCAAGCGAAGTATTTTTTTCACACACCGCCCAACTAACTTGTGGAACTCATTGCCATGGGATGCTGCAAAAGTGAAAAGCATAACTGGGTTCAAAAAAGAACTAGATAAGTTCCTGGAGGATAGGTCCATCAATGAGCCAAGATGGTCAGGGATGTAACCCCTTGCTTGGGGTTTCCCTAAAGCTCTGACTGCCAGAAGCTGGAGGGGGAGACAGGGGTAGACCTCCCCAGAATTCTGTACCCTCCCCATGAAGCTCTGGTCCTGGTCACTATCAGAGACAGGAGACCGGGCTCGATGGACTGTTGATCTGACCCAGTATGGCCGTTCTTATGTTCTCTTCTGGGACCCTGCCCCATTGACAGGCTAGACTGTGCCCCATTGACAGGCAGCCCATAGTGAGAGGTGCTCTCTGCAGGAGCTCAAGGTGCTGACAGAGGAAGGAAGGCCAAGTGGTTAGGTCACTGGACTGGGACTCAGGAGATCTGGCTCCAATTCCAGGTTCTTTAGTCAGATACTGTCTTGCACAACCGGCTCATACACAAACTAGGGAAATGCAGGCGAGAAGGGGCTACTATAAGGTGGGTACAGAACTGGTTGGAAAACCACTCCCAGAAAGTAATCAATGGTTGACAGTCATGCTGGAAGGTCATCACGAGTGGAGTTCCGCGGGGATCAGATCTGGGTCCAGTTCTGTTCAATGTCTTCATCAACGATTTAGATCACGGCATAGAGAGTACACTTACAAAGTTTAAGGATGATACCAAGCTGGGAAGGGTTGCAAGTGCTTTGGAGAGTAGGATTAAAATTCAGTGATCTGGACAATCTGGAGAAATGGCCTGAGGTAAGTAGGATGAAATTAAATAAGGACAAATGCAAAGCACTCCAGTTAGGAAGGAACAATCAGATGCACACACACAGAATGGGAAATGATTGCCTAGGAAGGAGTACTGTGGAAAGGGATCTAGGGGTCAGAGTGGATCTGGATCAGAAGCTAAATATGAGTCAACAGTGTCACACTGTTGCAAAAAAAACCAAACATCATTCTGGGAAGTATTAGCAGGAGTGTTGTAAGCAAGGCATGAGAAGTAATTCTTCCGCTCTACTCCACGCTGATATGGCCTCAACTGGAGGATTGTGTCCAGTTCTGGGTGCCACATTTCAGGAAAGATGTGGACAAATTGGGGAAAGTCCAGAGAAGATGATAAAAGGTCTAGAAAACATGACCTATGAGGGAAGACTGAAAACACTGGGTTTGTTTAGTCGGGAGAAGAGAAGACTGAGAGGGGACATGAGAACAGTTTTCAAATACCTAAAAGGTTGTTACAAGGAGGAGGGAGAAAACCTGTTCTCCTTCACCTCTGAGGATAGGACAAGAAGCTGTACTGGATTAGGGGGGTGCTTTGTGGCACCCCTTAGGAAAGTGTCACATACTCAGTGTTGCCAGTCCCAGAGCATTTAAAAATCAGGAGTCAGGCCTGTAAAATCCTTGTCTCTTTAAATAACAAAGCAGGTTTGGGGTTTTTTTTATTTCCATTCTGGTTTCTGACCCTTTAGGTCGCACTCAGATCAGGTTTTGTGGTTTCTCTCCACAATGAAAGGAGCTAGAAATGTACGTATTTAAAAAATCAGAGCTGGGATTATCACCTGATTCCCATGACTCCAGGAGCTGGGGCTTTCAGAAACACAGCACATATTGGGAGCGAGTTGGCAACCCTGCCTATCCTCCCCATCTCAAACAGCAGCTAGCGCTGCTCCCCCATGTGCGGTGCTCCCATCTCACCTAGCCCCTCCCCACACAGCTGTTACACAACTGCTGACATGGGCTGTGCCAGGGGATGGAAGGGCACTTCTCTCTGCCTGACATCCCTGCAGGGCTGCGTTAAACAAGGACACTCTCCAGCTCTGTGTGTGCGAGGTGGACAGTACCCGGGATGGGAGACAATATTTATTCCTAAGTGATTCCTTGAAACAGACGAGATCCCTGTGCAGTTGTCAGTGACTTTGTAAAACACTTTACAAAAATTACACTGAGTGATTTCTACCCCAAAGGGTTATTTTGTCAGATCTTTTTGCAGTCATCAGCTTTCTGATTAGGCTGCAGGTTCCCCATGAAGAAAAAAACATCCGTATGGCTTCCTGATATGACGAACACCTGTGTCCCTCAGTCAGTTTCTGGTTATTTTGAGTTAAGTTTTGAATAGGTATCAGTTTTGGTTCTTGCTTTCTGCACCTGTTTAAGTTTGGAGAGTACCCTGAAATCACTGCAAGGCTTAAATGCCACGTTGTGTATTAGTCACTTTACAACTCAGTCTTTATTCTAAGAGAACATGCTTCATTTAGGTCTATTATATGATGATGATGATGATGATTGATGATGTATTTTATGGAAGCAGCTTGTTGCCCCAAATAAGATCAGGGCCCTGTTGTGCCGGGCGCTGCCCAGACACACAGCAAGAGACAGACCCTGCCCCAGCTGAGATCAGGGCCCCGTTGTGCAGGGCGCTGCCCAGACACATAGCGAGAGACAGTCCCTGCCCCAGCTGAGATCAGGGCCCCATTATGCTGGGAGATGCACAGGACCACAATAAGAGACAGTCCCTGTTTGCAACTTAAGGTCCTTATAAAAGCCCAGTAAAGCGAAGAGAACTCCAGGTTGATTTCAATGGGCTTTGGATCAGGCCCTAAATCGACAAAGGAGAGGTCAGGTGGCAGGTGTGTAGATTGAGGAATTGAGACACAGAGAGATGGCTTGATGTGACCAAGGTCCCACAGGGAGCCTGGGGCCTTGAATCTAGCTCTCCGGAGTTGAAAGGAAATTTACATATACAGTTGGGACCTTTCTCCTGGGGTGCCTAGAACTGTGAGCCCGTGTTACCCTCTCAGCCTCAGCACACAAGAGCTTTGCCACACCAGCCTGTCTGCCCTGCTACCAAACACTCCACGGCTCTGCCCATCCAAACCTCGCCTGGCAGGGAACAACCAGTGAACCCCAGTTCCCCAGAGACGTCTCCCTGCAGCGCTCAGTCCCTCTCACTGGATGAGGAGACAGTGCAAACATCAGCCCGTTGGTAGAGCTGAGGACTGACTCTCCAGTTCAACGCACAGCACTGAAATAAAAATACGTTTATTAAAATAAAATATGAATAAAAATCTGTTTATTAACAACAAACAGAGATTTACATGATAACAGGTAAGCCTGAAAGAACCAGGGATGGTTGCAAATAAAACAGAGCGAAGCACAATTTCTAGGGATTAAAACATAATTTCAGCAAGTTGCAATTGCTGGCTAAGCAGGTTTCCCACCTATACTTGGTTTCCAGCTACTCTTGCCTCCTAGTTCAACTGGATCTGCTTTTCACGAACTCCTCTTTTTCCTCTAGGTAACGGATGACTCACATGTCTCTTTGCCCTCTTCTGTTACCCCGAAGTTCATTGCATGTGTTTCCAGAGCCAGGAAGGGTTCCTGGGGGTGCAGACTCTGTCTCCTGTTATGATTTCTCAGCAGTCACCTCCCGCAATTGCTAGCTTGATGGCTTTGTTTACCTTACACGTCAATGTACTTTTCATTGTTCTCTGCAATCAAGCTGCTGAGATACATAAATCCACTCTCCTTTGTCCAGGGCAGGCTGGGCTTTATGAGCTGCTGCTAAATACATTTTAAGAACATATTTCCAGCACACATGTATAACTCTTGGTATGCACCCCGTACATACAACATCTGCCCTCTGCACCCCACAAACTGCCCTCCAAGGGCCAGATTCACAGCTGGTCATGACAGGGGGCGGGTGCTGTGCTGGGACCCTGGCTCTTGGCCCCAGCTCTGGGGTAGCCTAGAGTAGCCAGGGAAGGGGCGTTTGCTGTAACCTGCCCCAGCTGGTGACAGTCCCCTGGGAGGCAGGCCTCTCCCCACACAATCCTCAGCCAGGGCTGTGGGGCAGGAGGCAAAGAACAGGGTCTGGGCCCAGGGGACGCCCCTGAGCAAGGGACAGCCCCCGCAGGGGAGCTCCAGGGATGGTCGCTGCGCACTGCATGGGTGGCAGGGAGGATGCGGATCTGGCCAAGAACCAGCCCCAGGGTCCATGAAGGCTGACTCCCCTTTCTCCAGCCTCACCCTCCCTGCTGCTGAGCGCTTCCTCCTCCTTCTCCACCCACCCCTCACTCCCCTGCCCTCTCCTCCTCCTCCCCACTGCTGGGATCCCTCCTCCACACCCCATCTCTCAACTCCTCACAGGGGCTGGGAGGGGAAACGGAGGCACACAGAGTGGAAGTAACTTGCCCAAGACCACCCAGCAGGTCGGTGGCAGAGGTGTGACTAGAACCCAGGCCTCTGGAACCCCGGCGCAATGCACGAGTGCTCACCCCCTCACACGGGACAAACCATCACCGCTAACGGCTCTCGGCTCTACCCCGCACGCCGAGTCTGGGAGGGGGCCTGTGTCTGACCCGGGAGAGGGCTAGGCCCTGTCACTGAGCTAAGGGGAGAAGCCCGGCCCCTGGGGAATCCAGAGGGTGCCTGGCCCGGATGGAGGGGCTGGCGGCTGTGGGGCACTGGGCTGCTGGGAGGTGCGGCCGAGAGCCGGGACAGCTGAGTGGGGAAGCCAGGAGAGAAGTGATGGTTTCTGGGAGGGGCTGGGCAGTGAGGGACGGACGAGTGGACGGAGGGATGGGCTGGCTCTGGGTGGGACGAGGGGAGTGGGGGCTGGGTGGGAACGTGCCTCCTGCCTGGGTGGGGGGGGGCAGAGGGGCCCTGAGGGGAACAGGCCACGTGTCATGTCAAAAACTGCCCCTGGACAGAATTTGCTGATTAACTTGTACTGAGGACATGCACACGAACTGAGCATGCTCAGTCACCACTGGTGAAGCCGCTGCCCTCACTCTGCCCTTACTTAGAATTAGAACCTGCTGGTCACAGAGGTTAAAAGGGGGGAAATATTTTGGGGGGATGGACAGGGGCTGTGCAGGGGGAGGACGCTGACTGGCCAGTTGGGGGGGTTTCAAACAGCTGGAGGCAGGGGCAGGAGCAAGGCTGAGGGGCAAAATCAGGGATGGGGGTAGGAGCCCGGGTTAAGCACAGGGGTGAGGCACTCCCAGACCCTGGCAGAGGGCAAAACCTTGGCACAAGGAGGGGCGCGGGGGCAGGGGGGGGTAACAGTTACCCTGATGGGAAGAGCCACCGGCTGTGTTTGCTGACTGCCCCAGCCCTGGGGGCTGAAGCAGAAGCAGAAGTCAGGGAGCTCTGCTAAAGTCAAGGAATCCATGACCTCCGGGATCAAATCATGTCTTTATCTATCATCTTCCCTCCAAACCCCTCCACCAGCCCTAAATAGGTCACTGGGCTTGCAAAGCCACCGGCTCGCCAAAATGTCAGGGGATGGTCTCGGCATGAATGGCCAGAGCCCCCCAATATGGGGCGTGGGGGGAATCACAGAGCTGGTAGGTGGAAAATGAGGACACATGGGGTCCCTGCCAGCTTCTGAGCACGGCCACAGCTGCCCGCAACTCTGCAACTGTCCACAGATCAAAGAGCAGGTTGAAGGCAGCCACTGACCCCTTCCTGCTTCAACCCCGCCACCCCCGCTCAATAGCCCCCCCAAGGGACTTTCACAAGCTGACACCTTCAATGACTTACTTATCTCAAAGACAGAAAGAAGACGAACGGGGAAGGAGGGAGTGGAGGGAAGGGAAACGGGGGTGTTCATAGAGCCCCTGGCATTGGGGGAGAGGGAATGGGGGGACAGAGAGCCCCAGCCATTTGGGGGTGGAAAAGGGAGGACCCTGGAATGGAGGTGGGGGCGACAAAGAGCCACTGGCATGGGTGGGGGGGCAGATGGAGCCCCTGGTATTGGGGGAGAGAGGTGCTGTGTGTGTGTGTCGGGGGGTGGGGGGGGAGATACTGGAAACAGGGTTACAGGGTAGAAATGGCAAACAAAGAAATAATAGAAAAAGAAATGACCCAGCAACCATGTTCCAGGCCTTCTGGCCTATGTGTCTATTCTTAATGCAATACTTAGTGAGTGTCTGTCTTCTTTCTGTCCCTCCCACCCCACTTCCTGTGATAACCATTGCTGGTCAAGGCCTGTTTATATTTAGATTTCATATGTCAGGGCCAGAACCACATGTCGCTGGGGCTAGCAAAGGGGCTCGTCGCATTTCTGCAAACTCCAAAATTAAATATCATAAATATCTTATTTCCACTGTGGAAACTCCACAGCACGACTCTATAGCACGTATATTTGAACTTTTGTCTTAAAAAGAAACCCCATGTTTTCTTCCCCTCACTCCCAGATCCACGGCAGTGAAACTGGACAGTGGAGTTTGACTCTGAGGCCCCGATCCTGCCAGGACGTGCCCCCGTGCTGAGCTTTGAGCCCTGCAATGGGACGACAGACAATGCACAAAGTGAAGCATACGGGGAACGCTTTGCAGGATCAGGGCCGTACGTGCGAGCAGACTGAGGCCCAGAGTGAGGTAGGGAGCCCCAGGGCCCAGGTCTCATTCACTGGGCACTGACCAGCCCGCAAGCTCAGGGCCGGATTGTGGCACCCAGCCCCAGCGCTGGGTAAGGACTGGCACACAGCCCAGCTCCAGCAGGGGAGCCTGCAGGCAGCGCCGTGCCCCAGAGATGCCCCCAGAGCCCCCCACTGCTCCGGGGGAGGATGGCTAATCACTCACTGCAGCCCTAGGTGTAGCCAACCGCCCCTCCACGCACTCAGCCAGCTCTGCTGCACGGCGCACTGAGGGGCTGATTCAAAGCCTGCTGAAGCCGGTGGTCAGTGGGGTGCGGATTAGGCCCTGGGGAAGGGAGGTGGGGAGTCAAGACTCCACCCTCTTCTTGCCCCTCCGTGCTCACTTATACAGATTGAGGGGGGAGAAGTGTGAAGCATGAAAACCCTGCTCCCCCCATGCCTGGAGCCACAGTCTGTGCACCCCTAACCTAGTGCGGGAGTCCTTACCCACAATTCCCTTGTGTGGCCATATTAGGGCTAGTGACTCCCTCGCCTTGAGCGAGCCCGGCAGAAAGACCAACGTGTGCTCATGGAGCTAAAGTCTGCATTGTAACACAAGTGCACAAAGGGGCAGAGTTAAGGGTGCCTGGGTGAGCTTAACGTTAGCATTTCCTGCCTTCTAGGGCCTCACTCTGCCATCTTAATGTTTGCTCAGCAGTATTTTTTGTATGGACTTGCCTTGTTTTTTAAAAGAAAAAATCCTGTCTCCCGAAAGGTCTTGAGCTCTTTGTCTGGACAATTTGGCTAGACACCACCACAAGGGAAAATATAGAACCAGGTTTGCATGTCCCTGCTCTGAAAAAATTATGGGCCAAACCCGATCTGGTGTAAATTGGCCATGACTCCATTGGAATCATTGGAGCCAGGTGCCCAGCTGATGTGAATCAGCCGTAGCTCCGCTAATCGATGGGACCCGATCCCGGCTGGTGTGAATCCACTGTCGTTCCCTTGATGCTGAAACGTCCTGGCTTTTCCTGTCATCGTTCGAACCATTCCCATGTTGAATAACCACAGCTGGGCTCTTCCAAGGTGGGCTCAGAGCGCAACCCCCATTGGCTTTCAGTGGGAACTGGGCGTTTCTCTCCCACGGGCGTCTTTGGCAAGGCCAGGCCACAAAATGCTGACGTGGGACGTTATCGCAGCCGAGGGCCGACTGCGCCCTGTGTCCAGCAGGAGCCGACAGCCCCGTGGAAGGAGCGCTCGGTGCGATGAGCAATGTCTGGAGTGGAATGAGCACAGACATGACCCGAGCTGCTGTCTTGCTCAGAGGAAACCATTTGTAGTGTCTCTTCTCAATTCATTCAGACACTGAGTCAACGGAACATAACCCTCCACTCTGACAAATATGCCCACATGGTGTGACGGGGCCAGAGGCTGGCTGTAGAAAAAGGATTTTTTTTTAAAGTTTGTTTATCTTTGCAGGGGTGTTTCACTATCCTAAAAATGTTACCCCAAAAGTGTCCTGGTTTTTAATGTTCAAAAAACAGCCTCCTTCACGCTGAGCTTGTAGCAGATGGTTTAGCAACTGAGATAATTAAAAAGAAAAGGAGGACTTGGGGTACCTTAGAGACTAACCAATTTATTAGAGCATAAGCTTTCGTGAGCTACAGCTCACTTCCTCAGATGCATATCGTGGAAACTGCAGCAGGCTTTATATATACACAGAGAATATGAAACAATACCTCCTCCCACCCCACTGTCCTGCTGGTAATAGCTTATCTAAAGTGATCATCAGGTGGGCCATTTCCAGCACAAATCCAGGTTTTCTCACCCTCCACCCCCCCACACAAATTCACTCTCCTGCTATCACCAGCAGCCCTAGGTGTAGCCAACCGCTACACCTGATGATCACTTTAGATAAGCTATTACCAGCAGGACAGTGGGGTGGGAGGAGGTATTGTTTCATATTCTCTGTGTATATATAAAGCCTGCTGCAGTTTCCACGGCATGCATCCGATGAAGTGAGCTGTAGCTCACGAAAGCTTATGCTCTAATAAATTGGTTAGTCTCTAAGGTGCCACAAGTCCTCCTTTTCTTTTTGCGAATACAGACTAACACGGCTGTTACTCTGAAACCTGAGATAATTAAGGCTGCCTAGATGTCTCTAGTCTAAAGCCACTTAATTCTACCTTTGAATCTTTCTTCACTGAGCTGAAATCTCCTGACACTGCTCTCTGCTAGTCACGCCTGAGCTAAAAGCTGTTGTCTTTTTTAAGACTAAGGATGGGGGCAGAGACATGGTTAAAATTATAGGTTACAATGAAAATAAATGAGTTTATGGAGACAAATCTCAGGGGGTCGCCGTGTTCGTCTGTATCCACAAAAACAACAAGGAGTCTGGTGGCACCTTAAAGGCTAACAGATTTATTTGTTGTTTTTGAGTTTATGGACTGATTTAGTCACACAGCTTGTAACAAATGAGAAATAATAAGGAGGAAGAGAGAAGAACAGAAACATGTTTAAGAGTTCACAAGATATAAGAGTAACAGGAAAAAACACCGAAGCGGTGCCGGGATGTGGTTTGGGTGACACATTCTAACCTCAAGCGAGTGGTTGTAAGAGAAACTACACCCCATGTCTATAATGAGACACATTCAGGCTCCCAGAATTTTCATGCACGAATAATGGATGCCACGGAGCCTTTTAAACCCACTCGTTGCATCAAGAGGCAGCCAGGCTAGAACAGAACTGTGCAAACGCCCACCACCAGCTACCAGCTGCCCTGGGCCCCATGCGGCCTGGGGCTGAGCTCGCGCCGACTGCAGGGGGGCAGGGAGAACTCCTGCTACGCCATCACCAACCCTGTGGGGCTGGCAGTGACCTGCAGGCCGGCCAGTGCTGCGAGTCTCCCTGCAGCAGGAGCAGGGTTAGCGTAGCCAAGCCCGGCTTTACCAAAGACCAAGGATTAATAGCTGCTATATGTCTGCAGCATCAGTCCAGGTGGAGACAAGCGCCTGGCTGCACGAACTTGCTGTCAACAGGAAATCCCGCCCTGTGACACGTGGAAACCTGCGCCCTAAAGGGCAAGACCAATTCCATTGTTGTTTGTATTATAGTAGGCCCTACAAGAGATCAGGGCCCCGTTGTGCCGGGAGCTGCATAGACACACAGGGAGAGACGGTCCCTGCCCCAGCTGAGATCAGGGCCCCGTTGTGCCGGGAGCTGCATAGACACTCAGCGAGGGACAGTCCCTGCCCTGAAGAGTTTATTATATAAATTGACTAGACAAAGGAAGGGTTTTTAATCCCATTTGCAGATGGAAGGAACTTGATCCCCACCCTGCATCAGAAAGGTTATTATCCCCATGCTACGGATGGGGGAACTGAGGCACAAGTGGTCACCAGGGGAGCTTGCAGCAGCGGTCAGGAATTGATCCCAGGTCTTGTGAGGGCGAGAACCCTGCCCATGAGCCCACGGCCTGCCTTCCCCTCCCCTCAGCCCGCGGCAATGGGGCCCAGGCTGTCGGCAGGAAATCCCACCTTGTGACACGTGGAAACCTGCCCTCTAACAGGAAAGACCAATTCCTTTGCCTGTTCAGTCTCTCCGGCCCTGCCACGGACTGGGCCTGCAGCTTTGCGCCCAGCCGGAGGTGGGCGGTGGTCCCGACAGTGACCAGGGCAGAAGGCGAGGGATTGTATAAGAGCCTGAATCACTCTGCTCTTGCAGTGAGATGCGACGTGCTCCTTGGCATGGCTGGCAATGCGGCCTGTTCTCCATACACCTCCCTTCATTTCTGAGGCTCTGACTTAGGGGACGTCCACACAGCAACATCCCCGTCCCCTCCGGCGTCAAGGGACTCAGGCTCACACGGCAGGGCTAATGATAACTATGTAGCCAGGAGGGTTCTGGCTCATGTCCAGGCTCTGAAACCCAGTGATGGGGATGGGTCTTGGACTCTGGGCTCCAGCCCAGTCCCAGACACCTACGCTGCTATTTATACCCCGCGCAGCTTGACCCCGGTGAGCTGCTGAGGGTTTTTTTTGCTGTGTAGATGGCCTCATGGTGTCTCAAAAGCTTTTCCTGCTCTGGGAAATGTCGACTTTCCGGATAACAGGTGTGAGCCATGGACACAGGATCAGGTGCATCCATTAGCAGCTGCAGGTGCATTTCCCGGAACAAACAAGGTCTTTGTTGAGAGGCTTTTAATTGCACAGACAGGGAACAGCTGCAGTTGTTTTGCAGGGATAACGTGTAACCAAACCCCCAAACTAAACACCTCTTCCCTTCCCCCAGCAACACAAATAACTGCCAGATAGCTCCTGCCCTGCCTGTGATTGTACAAGAAACACCTGGGGCCTGGCTCTCACACACACACGCTCTGTTCTTGCAGCTGGAACGGATGGGCTTGTGCATCCTGTCTATGCTTTGGTTGTGCCCCTAAACCCCCTACACTGGGTGCTGGGAGCAGGGCTGGTTCAGAACCAAGAGACTCCGGCGCTGCAGCCATGGGGCGAGCTAGGGCTAGCTGCAGGGGGGGCAGGCAGAGCTCCTGCTACGTTTTCGCCCTGCCTCTACCGCCAGCGGTGAAGCGTGAGCCGGCCAGTGCTGCTCTCCCTCCAATGGGAGCCCAGTCACCTGAGACCAAGCTTGACCTTGCCAAAGGCCTCGTCCCTCCGCTGCTGTTTGTCTGTCTGCAGGAGCTGGGCAGGGGCCGGAATTTCCCTTCGCAGGAAGTGTCAGGGTTTTGAAGTTGACGTTCCTTCCAGACGGGAACGAAACGGCCGAATTCGGACTCTCCCGCCCAGAGTTTGGCTTTCAGTCGATGGTTTCGATTTCAACGTTTAAATTTCCTATTGCGATGCATCATGTAACGTAAACTAAAAATCAACATGGAGAGTTTCACCTTCCCAAAGCCACTGGCTTTGATTTTTTCTAAACGAAATTGCATCGGAATTGGCCCGTTCCCGCAGAACATTTTGATTTTGTCCAACCAGCATTTTCCCATGAAAAACCCGCTCCATGGGGAAATTTTCTACCCGCTCTACTTAATAGGTCTCGTGCATGTGCAAAGTCCGTTGTGCTGCGAATGGGAACAGACTCCATGGGCACAAAACAGCATCTCCTTTGTTGTGTTTTAGTTCATAGAATCATAGGATCATAGAATATCAGGGTTGGAAGGGACCTCAGGAGGTCATCTAGTCCAATCCCCTGCTCAAAGCAGGACCAATCCCCAATTAAATCATCCCAGCCGGGGCTTTATCAAGCCTGACCTTAAAAACTTCTAAGGAAGGAGATTCCACCACCTCCCTAGGTAACGCATTCCAGTGTTTCACCACCCTCCTCGTGAAAAAGTTTTTCCTAATATCCAACCTAAACCTCCCCCACTGCAACTTGAGACCATTACTCCTTGTTCTGTCATCTGCTACCCCTGAGAACAGTCTAGAGCGATCCTCTTTGGAACCCCCCTTCAGGTAGTTGAAAGCAGCTATCAAATCCCCCCTCATTCTTCTCTTCGCAGACTAAATGATCCCAGTTCCCTCAGCTTCTCCTCGTTAGTCATGTGCTCAAGCCCCCTAATAATTTTTGTTGCCCTCTGCTGGACTCTTTCCAATTTTTCCACATCCTTCTTGTAGTGTAGGGCCCAAAACTGGACACAGTACTCCAGATGAGGCCTCACCAATGCCAAATAGAGGGGAATGATCACGTTCCTCGATCTGCTGGCAATACCCCTACTTATACAGCCCAAAATGCCATTGGCCTTCTTGGCAACAAGGGCACACTGTTGACTCATATCCAGCTTCTCGTCCACTGTAACCCCTAGGTCCTTTTCTGCAGAACTGCTGCCGAGCCATTTGGTCCCTAGTCTGTAGCGGTGCCTGGGATTCTTCCGTCCTAAGTGCAGGACTCTGCACTTGTCCTTGTTGAACCTCATCAGATTTCTTTTGCCCAATCCTCCAATTTGTCTAGGTCCCTCTGTATCCTATCCCTACCCTCCAGCATATCTACCTCTCCTCCCAGTTTAGTGTCATCTGCAAACTTGCTGAGGGTGCAATCCACACCATCCTCCAGATCATTTATGAAGATATTGAACAAAACCAGCCCCAGGACCGACCCTTGGGGCACTCCACTTGATACCGGCTGCCAACTAGACATGGAGCCATTGATCACTACTCGTTGAGCCTGACAATCTAACCAGCTTTCTATCCACCTTATAGTGCATTCATCCAGCCCATACTTCTTTAACTTGCTGGCAAGAATACTGTGGGAGACAGTGTCAAAAGCTTTGCTAAAGTCAAGGAATAACACGTCCACTGCTTTCCCTTCATCCACAGAGCCAGTTATCTCGTCATAGAAGGCAATTAGGTTAGTCAGGCATGACTTGCCCTTGGTGAATCCATGCTGACTGTTCCTGATCACTTTCCTCTCCTCTAAGTGCTTCAGAATTGATTCCTTGAGGAACTGCTCCATGATTTTTCCAGGGACTGAGGTGAGGCTGACTGGCCTGTAGTTCCCAGGATCCTTGTTTACTGTTTCTTGTAGATGCTGTTCCCAGAACTCACAATCCATTCATCTATATGTAGAAATATCTTCAGCCACTCCTTCTTTATGCAAGGCCATGCTGGTTAGTAAACATCTTAAACCACCAGTTCTGTAACTCGGATGATCAGGGTTTTTTTTGTTTGTTTTTTTGGCGACACCTCCAGCTCAGTCTCCAGATAACAACCTACTTCTGCAAACTGCTTTCCATGACCACGCTAGGAGGTCACTTCATGGTTTTCAAGCACCAGGCCAGTGTCTTAACTCCAAATCCCGCTCTCCTGAGTGCAGAGAAATGGGGGTATTTCAGCTCAGCACTCTAATGGGACTGTCTGGCCCTGGTTCTCTTCCATGCCATTGGCAGGGGCTCTCACTTCACGCACACTCAGAGCAGGGGGTTGTCACTGCAGTGGTGACGTCAGACTGTGACTGGGGTATGTAAGATCCAGCCTTGGCCACAGTTACTCTGCTGCTGGCTGGGAGACAGAACCCAGCTCTTCCTCGGTGCTCCAGAGACAGCCCTGCCCAGGTGATGCTGGGGGATGTGATCAGCTCCTCCTCAAAGCTGGTTTTGTTGCTGTGTTTGCATATGAACAGGACCAGGGATTTTGCACACAGGGGAGGTCTGGCGTCGGTAGAGCAGGGTAATGTTGCAATAACTGTTAGATGTTTCTCTGATGTGAAGCTGGACTCTCCGGCCCAGCTGCAGGGTTCGTTCTTGGTCTCAAGTCATTTGACGGCCCATTGACAAACTAGCGAACAACGGGCCATGTCATCAGCAGGTGTAAATTGGACCTACTGCTTATGGCCGATTGACACAAAGTGGGGATCTGGCCTGGGGCTGGTTTGAGATCAGGATCAAGGGAGGGTAGAAAAGAACATTTGCTGTCCCTGCGGCTTTGCCCACAGTAGGAAATGTGCACAGGCCGGATAACGTGTCTGAGCAATGCAGGCAGTTGCATCTGTCACAATCAACGGGCGAATTTCCCAGAACAAACAAAGCATCTTTGGGGGTCTTAACTGAACAGACGGAAAATAAGGGCAGTTGGCTGTGGAGATACAGCGTAGCCAACTCCCCACAATTAACGCCGCTTGTCACAGTCTCCCCTCCCTCAGAGGAAGCACATGGGGCCTGGTGGTTGGGAATCAACATGATGCATTCAGTCAATAAGGCGGGTTCAACAGAGGCCTCCTTTGTGCTCCCCATGTTCTGGGGCTCTGCAGGGCCCTGTCCAGCCCTCAGCAGAATTTAGAGCAGCCTCAGGACTGCTCTAATTTACATTCTGCTCCCCATGGGCGCGGGGCAGCGTAGGCTAAAGCCATAGCGGAGTGTGCTCTGGCCACACCCCCAATCCACCCCGTATTGGGGGGCCTGGGAGCAGGGTGTTTGCAAGGTCTTTACAACAACTCCACACCAGCCACGGAGGTCCCTTGCACAGGGGACTTCCAGGGGGCTGTTTGCATCCATTTTAAGGTGTGTTTACACTTCCAGAGCAGCACAAAGGGGCATGAGAGGGCAGACCCCGTGTGTCAACACCAACGACCCCGCTGCCCTGGCAGAGGCTGCTGGGCTGAGAAAGGCTTCGCTGTAACCAGAGCCTCAGGTTACCACAGGTTCTTAGAGTGCATTCAGACCCCCTGAGCTGGAGAAAATTCTCACTGCCCTAACATGAGGGGGCGGAGGGATCTGCACAGGTCCAGGGTGAAGGACATATGGGGGAAGGTTGGTCTTGTGATTGACCCAACAAGCTGGGATTCAGTTCGCATTTCAATTCACGGCTCTGCCACTGAGTCCTTGGATGACCTGGGGCAAGACTCTGTGCCTCAGTTTCCCCAGCTGTAAAATGGGAACAAGGCTCCATCCTTTGTCTTCTCTGTGTCAGCTAAACTCTTCAGGGCAGTGTCTACGCTTGTCTACACATAACAATACTCTAACTTATGCCAGGAGACCCAGCGCATGGGGAGGGTGTCAATGGAGTGGTGTTCCACACCCCTTACATGCCTCCTGCATCAGCGGTGGAAGGAGCAGGCTGTCGGCATAGTAACCCAGCACCTCCTGCTTTACACCACCGGGGCAACTCTCCGCAGGCCATTTCCAGCCAGAATCCGGATCCCTTGTGCCACCTGAGCGGAGCGATGGGGATGGACGGATCCTAACCAAGAATCCAGGACAGCATCTCCACGCCCATGGACATCCTACGTGGTCTGAGAGACCTCAGCTAGGGAGGGAACAGTCCTCAGGTTCCAGGTGGTGGTTCGCTGCCCACAGTGAGTGGTCACTTGGCTTCTGTCCTGAGCAATGAGCGAGCTGAGGGGCAGCGCCCCCAAACAGGGACACCCACATTGTTACGTGCAGCTGAGATCAGGGATAGCTGCTCTACAAGCGTCTAGACCTGCTATCTAGAGGTTTTCACAACCACATGTGTGCCAATGAGGAGTAGCAGCCGTCTGGCCTAGGGGTGGCTGGTCGGCCAGCACAGGAGCCGCCAGCAGACTAGACTCTGGTGATGAGGCTGGAGTGGGTAGAAAGGTTTTGACATTCGAAACGTTGATGAACATTTTTTTGATGAAACTTCGACGGATTGAAAGGGACGATTTTTGTGGCACAGTTTTCGGCCTGCTCCGGTGTCAACCTTACAGCGGAATGTAGATTTCTGACATAGACCTGGTGAAGAAGAGGAGGCAGAACGAGGTTCAGGACATTGACCCTGAGCGACTGTAAAACATTCCGGGGCTTGCACACCTCCCTTGCTAAGAATGGACATTGTTCCAACTGAGAATGGAAAGTACCTGAAATCCTTGCTCCCGGGAGCCCTCTGAGATAAGACAGAAACCACAGCAGGTAACCGCACAGAAATATTCAGTATCACACTGTGAATTGTGGGCACGGTGACAAATTCCACTCAAGAGGGAATGGCCTTCGGTACCACAGGACATCCTCTGACTCAGAACTGTGTCTGGGATCATTTAGGAGTCTAAGGGCTGGTCTACACCAGAAGCTCTCCCACCCACATAGCGCTATCCATACCAGTGGTGAAACTTACGTCATTCAAGGGGACGCAGTGGGTCGCACCCTGGAGCAATGTACATTATACCGAAGCAAGAGGTAGTGTAGACAAGGTCTAAGTCTCTGTGACAGAGCTGACAATGGGACAGTTCTAAAAAATCTCCATTGAGTTATTTTACCTACATTGGTAAATTTCACACCCAGGTCTTTATTAGAATCATAGAATATCAGGGTTGGAAGGGACCTCAGGAGGTCATCTAGCCCAACCCCCTGCTCAAAGCAGGACCAATCCCCAATTTTTGCCCCAGATCCCTAAATGGCCCCCTCAAGGATTGAACTCACAACCCTGGGTTTAGCAGGCCAATGCTCAAACCACTGAGCTCTCCCTCCCCCCTATTACGTGACATTAGTCTACTTTTGGAACTTGGAACTTTTCCACATTTGAAGTGATGGGATTCCATAACAATAGTATATTAATTACTATTGTTGCTCCTTTGGCCTGAGCGGTTTGCCCGTATTCAGGGCCTTGCAGGGTTCTTTCCATTAGAATGAGAAATCGGTGACATGAGTCAGGTCTATTCTTGGTGTGATCTCATGTATTTCAGAAGAACACAACAGAAACAAACAACCACAGGCCTTGTACTTGCTCAGAAATCCCTAAGTCTGCCCCTCCATTGAGCTCTGTGCCCAAAAAGCTCAGTCTCTCTGCTCCATCTCAGGGCCATGCTCACAATTGCTTCCCGCCTCTAACACACACAGACTGCAAACCAGTCTCCTAGCCCCTGCATTTGCATGGGAATGGGAAACCCCTCGGCCCACATGGCTTAGCTATGCCCTGCCATGTGCCTTGGATGGTCCCTCCATTGTCCCCAGCTGCCTTTACTACAGAACAGGGGTTTCCTGTCTTCTTCCATTGAGTCTGATGGAAGGTGCTTAGCCACCCATGGACTCTGAAGAGGTCTGCGACTGTCTTAGGAGCAAAGACTCACTTGATGGCATCCATCAGCATCTCCCACCCAGCAGAGCAGTATATTTGTGCAGTGTCTAGCACAGTGGGGCCCAACCTGGAGGCTTTTAGTTGCTTTCTTTAGTATTAATTATAATGATTTCCCTGTGGAAGGCTTTAAAGAGGAGTTGGGAATAATTTAGGCAGCAGTATATCCAAACTGAAGAAGGGCCCCCACGTATACCCAGTGGTTGGGGCACACACCCAGTGTATGGGAGGTGTTGGTCTCTAAGTCTCTACCCAAGGAAAAGGAGACAGCTCTTTACTCTCGGAGTCGCAGTCAAAGGGCGAATGAGATTCAGAGGCAGGACATTGCAGCGGAACAAATTCAAACAGGAATTAAGGCCCACATTTTTAGCAAGGTGGGTGATTAACCATTGGAGCAGCTTCCCCCGGGGCAAGGTGGATTGTCCACCCCTTGGCCCTGGTTTACACTGGGTCTGGGGGGGGAGCGATCTCAGATGCACAACTTCAGCTGCGAGAACAGCATAGTTGAAGTCGGCGTCCTTAGGTCGACTTACCGCGGCGTCTTCGCGGCGGTGAGTCGACGGCAGTCGCTCCCCCGTCGACTCCGCCTGCACCTCTCGCGGCGGTGGAGTACCGGCGTAGACAGGAGAGCGCTCGGGGACCGATTTATCGCGTCTAGATTGGACGCGATAAATCAATCCCCAATAAATCGATGGCTACCTGCCAATCCGGTGGGTAGTGTAGACCTGCCCTTGGAGTCTTTGCACCGAGGCTGGATTGGGCTTTCCAGAAACCACAGTCTGGTTCAAGCACTTGTCGGGGCCTGATGGCTGAGTCACTTGGTGAGATGTTTTCGTCTGTGTGGTGCAGGTCAGGCTAGATGAGGAATACTGGTCCCTTCGACCTTTAAAATCTGTGACTCTATACACTTTTGAAAGTACAACCCTGTGTAGTCAGTTATTCAGTCTTCATCTTTCATGTGGCTTCTTTCATCTAGTTAAGTCAGTTTCCCAGTTTTGTGCGGGTCCTTCACACAGTGGCAGGGGAGAATCCCATTGAAAACCATAGCTAACGGTTGTAAAATGACTGGAAATGAGATGTGTATTCAAAAGAAGGAGTAGGGACTGGCATTGGTTTGGTTTCATTTTCTCATATTGAGATAACCACTTGTTGTGAGATGACTAACCGTTAACGGTGTCTTCAGATCTGCCTCAGCACTGCCAGGGAGATCCCAGACCCAGCTCAGAGCCTGACCTAGCCACGAGTGTGTGAGATAACTGGCAGCCGGAGGGTCACTGCCGTTTGCGATGGTTGGTCTCTCTCTGGGGAGCAGTGCAACCATGTGATGTTGTAACAAAGTGAAAGGTGGCCATGGGACACCGGTGGATCTGTCTCCCCACAGGAGTAACACCCCTGGGGATCCATTCCCCCAGGGTTTCGTTGTGAGCTCAGTTTCATTTTCAAGTAAGCTCACCAGGGCTCACGCCAGCATGGGTGCTGGGAGAAGATTCACCCTTCAGCCTCACAAAGGGGGCTCTGCTCTGGTCCCAAGTTCATAGCAACCTCAGCTCAGAATTGGCGCCCTCAGGAAAAGGTCAGTCCAGCCTTTACACTGTTCAGGGCTCTCCGATCTGGTAAATAGGCCTAATGGCCTGTGATGGGATGTTAGATGGGGTGGGATCTGAGTTACCCAGGAAAGAATTTTCTGTAGTATCTGGCTGGTGAATCTTGTCCATATGCTCAGGGTTTAGCTGATCGCCATATTTGGGGTCGGGAAGGAATTTTCCTCCAGGGCAGACTGGAAGAGGTCCTGGAGGTTTTTCACCTTCCTCTGTAGCATGGGGCACAGGTCACTTGCTGGAGGATTCTCTGCTCCTTGAAGTCTTTAAACCATGATTTGAGGACTTCAATAGCTCAGACATAGGTGAGGTTTTTCAGGAGTGGGTGGGTGAGATTCTGTGGGCTGCGCTGTGCAGGAGGTCAGACTAGAAGATCATAATGGTCCCTTCTGACCTTAGTGTCTATGAATCTATGATCTGGAGTTCGCAGGTGCAGGTAACCAGCTGACAATGGGGCTTTTCTCCCCAGGGTCTGGCTTCTCAAGGCCTCCCAGGTACTGCCTAGGAAACCCCCTGCACACAGCACTGTCCCAAACTGTTCTTTGAGGTTCCGAACATTACCCCGAGATTAGGTCACTTCCCGGAACAGTTACGTACAGCCCTACAATAACACACCGACAATTGCATTTTACATATAAAGCCCCCCAAAGGTATGAAACTGAGTTCAATGAGGTTTTATTTCATTCAGGATGGTTAATCCAGGATATGACAGGAAACTGCCCTTTGTCACAGCTCTTGGACTGCGGGGCCTTAATAAAGTGCAGGTCCTGTGGGCAGGGGGGTCGTTCTCTGACCCCCTGCTGAAGCCCCTGTTGTCTGTGTCCTCCCGCAAGCCGTGGGCCCTGGCTCACCGTGCTGGGCTGGGTGTCTGTCCCAGGCTATCAAGGGAACAGCTGGATTTGCACGTGGGTGGGACGGGCATGGCCTGCTCCCCCTCACCCATTTAGCTGTCTGTGAACACGGGGCTGGGGTGACTCTCAGCACCCCCGTGCGTGAACAGCTGCCCAGCAGTGACGAACGAATGGTGCCAAGATAAACTCTCGGGGCTGGTTGCTCAGGCCGCCAGCGTCTGCTCCGTGCAGCTGAGAAGGGAAAACGGGGCCACGGCAGCTTTGCTCTCGGGACCAGACCGGGGGCAGAGGGCTGTGTCGACCCCCAGCGTAATTCCAGCAGCCTCAGGGCTATTGTGACTGCACCACTCTGCAAGGGACCCCCGAGGGGCTCACCCTGTGCCTGGGGATGGCTGGAGTCTCTGCTCCCTCCCAGCTCTCTGTGATACCCCCGAGTCTCAGCCTGCCCCAGCCTGGGTTACCTCTGAGTCCGAGCAGGCGGAAGCAGGCTCAGGGGTATCTCACGCTTCCATGTCTCTGCCCGGCCACCTCTGCTGGGGGCGGCCTGGAGATCGCATGGGCCTGGTGTCGCTGGTCCTGTGCCAACGGCTGACAGGGCAGAGGAGACGGACGCTGTGTGTCAGCTTCCCGGAATTACCTGTGGCTCAGTCTGTTTAAGTGAGACAGTGATTTCCTCACATGTCACTTCTCGTCTCCCTTCCCATTGTTCTAATGAGGGTCTCTGAGAACCATGGAGTCCTTTCTGTGCTGTGCGGGGCAGGGGAAGGTGGTACCAACGGACCCATTGCAATAGCCCGGGACCAGCTGTAGCATTTGTCCAGCTCTTCCTCTCTTTGGAGTCCCGGCTGGGGGGAGTTTCTGGCCAGTAGGCTTTGAAATAGGGCAGGGCCATGAGATCTCACCGCGATGCCTTGACGATGGCTCCTTCCTGCGGAGGGCCAGGCCGGGGTCTGATTTCTGCCAGAGATGAGCAATGCTCCGAACTGGAAAGGCAGGGTAATTCCTGTGGTGCTGGGCTGACAGATTCAAACCCACCTATGGGATTTGGCTGCCCAAATGTAAATGAGAATTGGGTTTCTAAACCCCTTAAGCAAGTTGGGATAAATCACATCTGTTCTGCTCCCACACCCTGCCTGGAGATGCAGCCAGCTCCGTGGGTGTCTCCAGCCAAAAGATATTCCAGCATTGCACCGTTCGCAACAGGAGAACCTCAGCAAACTTTTCCCCAGCAGCTCTGTAACACAGCCCCTCAATCAGCAGCTGTTCTGGTTGTGTGGCCCATTGGTCAGTGTGTTATATGTCCCCTGCTGTACCCAATCCACAGAGACTATAAGCCATCACCACCCCTGCTTCTAAAGCCTGGCTCTCTAGCTCATGTTGTAACTGTTGGTGTGTTCAGCTGTGAAAGTCCCTGGTTCAAATCTGGATATCACCTAACACCCCTCTTGAGGCTGGTTACTCCGATTTTTACTGTGTGGGGAGGTCCCTCCCTTCTAGAGTTACACTGGTGGATGAGTTAGAGGAAAAGCCAAACCCACCGTGTCTGATCAGCGAGCTGGAAATGCAGGCTTGGTGTTCTCCTCTGGCCGAGGAGCCACACACAAGACGTACCAGGAGGATGGGTTGAGTACAAGAGAGGGTGTCAGCAGAACAGCCAATTACATGGAAAAGTGGCAGATTTAAACTTAGTAGAAGGCACTGCTTTAATCTCACAATTAGCCAGCGGAACTCACTGCCACAAGAGATTATTGAGGGCAGGAACTTGGCAGGATTCAAAACTGAAGGAGGCATTTCTATGGATAATAGAACATCCAGAGGTGTAATAGTAAAGATTCTGACAGACACCCAAGGGTTTTCGAAGAGCTATAAACCCTCCCTGATTTCAGGGCATATTAACATAATGGCCATACTGGCTCAAACCAAAGGTCCATCTACCCAGTATCCTGTCCTCCGACAGTGGCCAATGCCAGGTGCCCCAGGGGGAATGAACAGAACAGGGAATCATCAAGTGATCCATCAATCCGTCCAGGGCAGAAGACAACCTCTAACTATTAGGGGTCAGGAGGGAACTTGCCCCTCGGTGCAGGGAATTAAGTGTTTTCTAGACCATCCCTGACAGGTGTGTGTCTAACCTGCTCTTAAAACCCACCAGTGATGGAGATTCCACAGCCTGCCTAGGTCATTTGTCCTGGTGCTTCATCACCTTGATAGTTAGGAAGTTTTTTCTAATGTCCAACATAAATCTCCTTTGCTGCAAATGAAGCCCTTTGCTTCTTGTCCTGTCCTCAGTGGTTAAAGAGAACAATTCCTCCTCCTCCTCTTTATACCAACCTTTGAATGCTTGAGGAATGTCACCATGTCCCCCCTCAGTCTTCTCTTCCCCAGACTAAACAAACCTAGATTTTTTCACTCTTGCCTCATGTGTCATGTTTTCCAGACCTTGCACCATTTTTATGGTTCTCCTTTTTAAGACTTTCTCCAGGTTGTCCACATCTTTCCCGAAGTGTGGTGCCGAGAACGGAACACCACACTCCAGCTGTGGCCTCATCAGGGCTGAGTAGCATGGAAGGATTGTTTCTTGTGTCTTGACTATAACATTCCTGCTACTAAATCCCAAAGATATAGACGGACTCCAGAGCTGATCCAGTCTGAGAACTGCTCGGATTCTTTAAGAATCAGGCTTGTGCTGGACAGTTCATTACTGTCTTAAATTAGAACCCCCCCACCCTCCCTCACATGGGTGTAAAATTTTCCACTTTTTAGGTCAAATGACAGTTTCTTCTTCATTGCCTCCCTCGCTGCTCTTGGAGTTCTCTGAGTGCACAGAAATATAATGCTATGGTTTATTTCAGACAGCCTCTTTTATATAAACCAGGCACCCTCTCATCAGGGGTTTGAAATGCCCTGTCTGCCGGAGGTACTCGTGTGGGTCTGCAGGGCATATTTACATTCTGCAGCATCTCATCTGTCGTTTAAAAATAAAAAGTAAGTGTCCAGCCATCACAGCTGCAAAGGAACCCTTCTAAATGTGACCCACGTGTAACCGATACAGTATCATATGCCTGAGTCTGCAGAGAGCCTGAAACAATCTCTCCAAGGAGGGGGGAACTTCCTTGCATGTCACTGAGGTGTACAGAGGATCCAGAACAATGAATCAGAGAGGTGTGAACTCTCCACCCCTGTTAATTTCGAGAAGTGTTAACTCTTAAGTGTAATTGTGGCACATGGAATGCCAGCATTAACCATTTCTTTGCTGGTCCTTTTAGCAGAGTGGAAAAGGATGAGAGAAAGGAAGAAGCAAGCGTGAGGAAACATGTTTTTGAAGAGATGAACACACAGGAGATGGAGCGATAACAACACATCTTAGAAAAATCTGCCATCTACTTATCTGTCTTAGCGTTCACCATGGCAGCCATTACTATCTCGAATAAAGCTGGCTAGAAAAATGTACTCTTTTCCCCCGCAAAAATGCTGACATTTTATCAAAAGCCTGAAAATCTTTCAGGATCTGTTGACCAAATCTCAACAGGCACTGGCCGTGAATAATTTCAGTTAATCAAATACCCAATTTTCCGTCAATTAACAGTTTGGATGGGGAATTTTTGACTCATTCTAATCTTGATTTCGAGATCTTAGATACTGTATTATCGAATGAGTATGCTCACTGACTCTCCAGTGCGGACATCCTGTTCCCTTTATCGATAGATCAACTCCGTGTTTTATCAGTAGCAGGAAGAGAAGACGTTAATATCGGTCATTATCAGACTCAATAGCAGCCAGTAGCTTATTTTTTAAAGTGAAGTTAAAGTTCTTTAAAGCCAGGCCGCAAAGAAACCATGTGGGGGAGGGGCACCCCAGTTCTTTGTGTGCGCCCCGAATTCCACACCATGTCCCCGGGATTCACCAGCTCAAACCAAATCCCTGGGCTTCTCTCCACAGCTTTTGCGGGGCGGAGGGAGATTAGGCCCAGAAATACGTGTTCTGCTCAGACATAGAGCCATTGACCAGATCCGGGCAAGGACACACCCTCGATGGATGCAAGGAGCCATTCAGGGGCCCCCATGGGGAGTCCCACAGCTTCCCCCCCCCCGCCCGCCCCCTGGCTGCAGCACAATGTACCGAGTCCCCAACACCCCTACACACACAGTACCAATTAATCTAACCTGCTTATGAGTCCAAACAGCCCCCCACCTCCTCACCAGCCCCCCCGGCTCTTAGGGCTAGATCCACAAAGGCACTTAAGTGCTACAATGCTCAGGTTATAACCTTTCTTTAGCCCAGTGGCTTGGGCACTCAGTGAAGGTGTGGGAGACCTGGGTTTCAATGCCCGCCCTCCCACACCGCCCTGGCACCTTATGGGGAAACGGGACTTGAACCTCCCACATGAGTGCCCAGCCACAGGGCTCTGGGGGATCCTGGGGCAGGGCTCTCTCTCTCCTATTGAAGCGGTTCCACTTTGTATGAATAATTAAATAGGCATTAGAGCGGGAAGGGGGGGACTGGAACCTGGATCTCCCACCTCCCGCCTGTCCTGACCCACTGAGTCTTTTTCACTCTCTCTTTCTGGCCCAATTTCCTACCAGCTCTAATGAGAACTAGAACGGAGCTTTAAGGGCCTGGACGGAATTTTCTTAAGAGTTACCTGTTTGAACGTTAGGGACAGTGAAAATGAACTTGCAAAACTTGCTCACTCGTTGGTGTAAGGGTTTGACCCTCCCCTCCATCGCACCAGTGTTAGGTCAGCGTAATTCCTTTGGCTTCACTCCCATGACACTTTCCCTGGCTGCCCAAGATTTCTACAGCCTCTCTGACACCAGCAAAGGGTGACGGTTCTTTGCCAGGGGTGTACAGCTGTTCTCCAAAGTCACAATCTTTTTGCTTTCCGTGGAACCATCAATGTTCACGTCCTACCCAGGAAATCTCCTCCGTCTTCAGGCAGGAAAGGAAACTGGATCACAATCACTGGCCCATTGCTTATGTAGAATTGTGCCAAGACATAAAGCATGGACTCTCTTCACTCAGAAACAACCTTGTTCGCTGCTGAGGAGTTTGCTTTGCAGAGGTTTCTATGCCTAGTCTGGCTGGTCAGTAACACCCCTTGCTAACAGAGAGAGAGAGCAAAGCATTCTAGACTTTCCAGCACTTTAAGATGCAGGGAAATCATACTGCCATTCAGTGAAGCAACACAGAATCCCCCCAGCTCGGGATCTGGCCCCATTGACTCCAACAGAGCTCGGCTTATCCGCCTCAGCTAGAGGACTGGCCCGGTGACTCCAGTGGGGCTAAAACGGATTCACACCAGCTGGGGAATCTGGCCCTTTAGCATGCAACCTTCAGCACATTGACCATGGGATAGGCTGTGTGCTCCAGCTGGGTCTCAAGGAAACCAGAGCCACAGTAATGGGGCTGCTCAGATCACACAAAAACAGACGGCAGGATCCAGCAGCTGCCATCAATCAGGGCCAGTTCATTTATAAACCAGGAGACGAGAAGTTGGAAGGGAACGGCTAAATTGGCGCTGAGCCGAGCGTGGGATGTTATTCAGACACACAGACGGATTTCTGGGGCTTGGTTTAGACTGGCTTTGTATCCTGGAATAGCAACGCTTCATTGTGAGCAGGGTTTGTGTTCTGGGAAGGGCCCCCAATCTAGTGAGACCAAGCTGTGACAAAACAACTCTGCCCAATAATTGGTTTCAGAGTAACAGCCGTGTTAGTCTGTATTCGCAAAAAGAAAAGGAGGACTTGTGGCACCTTAGAGACTAACCAATTTATTAGAGCATGAGCTTTCGTGAGCTACAGCTCACTTCATCGGATGCATATCGTGGAAACTGCCAATATAACTGCCACGGCATGCATCTGATGAAGTGAGCTGTAGCTCACGAAAGCTTATGCTCTAATAAATTGGTTAGTCTCTAAGGTGCCACAAGTCCTCCTTTTCTTTTTGCCCAATAATTGTGTCAGGGGACACGGTGGGAACAGAAGAACAATGGCAGGAAGAGGTAATCACCCTTCCCCCACCCCCTTGTTTATTTCCTCTCAATGTTCCCATTTATTTCAGTTCCTCTCCAGGATTTCCTTTCCTTTGCCAAAGTGCTCCCTCTTTGTACAAGGGACTGGCACTGTTAAATAAGCCTGAACCAGCAGGAGAATAGTAATAGTGATAATAGTGTAATAGTGAACCAAAAACTTTCCCATGTAAAGACACAGACACTGCCTCAGTTTCCCTCTTCTTACTAGGCAGCTTAGCTCTGCAGTTCAACCATCCCTGTTACCCCCTTGCTGGAGGCCAGAGGAAAACAAAACAATAGCGACCTCTGACCCAGCCCCCTCCATGCCTGGCCACAGCCCTGTCTCCTGGATCTTCTCCCAGCTTTGTTAGGGGTTCAGCCCCTCAGCGCAGGGGTCTGAGCTCACTACATCCAGGTGGCTACTCAGGGATGTAAGGGAGCTCACATGCTCCCTCTGCTATGAGCTCCTGCCCTGGGTCCATCAGCTGCATCTCAGCTTCTCCCCACTTCACTCCCTTCAATGCCCAGGGAAACTGCCAACACCTGTTCCCTCCTCCAAGTACTGCAGAAACCCTCCCAGATCCAGCCTCCCTCTCAAGCCCTTTCCACCCCCCAGGCACTGAGGGATAGACCCAGAGCTCCTGTCTTGTCCTCTCCCAAAACCACATCCACCTAGTGAGCAACACAGGACATTCTTATATAAAGCTCCCTTCCCAGCATGCCTTGCAGTGAAGCCCATAGTTCCCATCAGCCCTGGGAACTACAAGTCCCAGGATTCACCTGTCCAGGGCAGACTTGGGCCTGGAAACCCTCTTAAAGGGCCAGCACGCCCTGCGAGGATTCTCCCACAAGCTGGATGGGGGAGTGGGAGGGAGGTGGTGAGAAAGCCGTCTGCGGGCTGCCGAGTCCCTGGTGGGGCCCCCACTCCCTTGGCAGCCCTGCCACACCTGCCCCCCTCCCCACCCCAGCTGAGATCTTCCCCATTCCTCTGGGTGTGGGGCAGCTGTGGGACTCCTCCCGGGGGCCATGATGGGGCCGGGTCGGCTCGAGGCAGGGTCAGACTGGAGGGTGCGGCTGGGGGGGACAGAATGAGAAGACGGGCGGGGGGCTATTGGGGTGCGGGGCGGATGAGAACAATGCTCCAAGGCTGCCCCAGCCTCTTCCCACCCCTCCCAATAACCCTTCCAAGCTCCCCCCTTTCCCCCCACGGCCAATCCGTCTCCCGGACTCCCTCCAACGCCACCCACCCCTTGACTCCCAGCACTATGCCACTTCCCACTGGCTGTCCCAAAACTTGTCCTGGCTACGCCTGGTTCACTCCAAGCCCCCCTGGTTTCGGAGGTGCGTGGGGGATGGGCTCCTTCCTCCCCCGACGCCTGCTGGGGGCAAACTGGTGAGAACTGAGACGTGTCACACACCCAGCAGCGGAGGGCTGGGTAATGATGGGAACGAAGCAACACACGGGGGTGTGGGCGAGTTGGGGGCCGGAGTGTGAAAGCTTGTTCTGGAATAGCCCAGGGGCTTTGACGTAGGTGTGATCACACTCAGATACACCCAGGTTTTGACATAGATGTTAATCAGACCCACACACATCAGGTTATTAGAATGAATAAAAGCCAATTTCTTGTGAGAACCGGTCACATTCGCTGGTGTGTGAAGTCCGTTTCTGATCGCTCTGAATTCTTCACGCTTGTGCCTCCCCTCAGCGAGGTGTGGAAATGTTCTTCCAGCCCACGTGTGATGTGACACTGATCCTGTGAATCCACCTCGGCCCATAGATCTTTTCCCTGACCGATTGTGTGAGCTCCATTTCCTCCGCCTGCGTCTGGGCTCTCTTCTGCTGAGACCAGAACGAAGGACGAAGGCGGCTAGGGCAAGACTTCTGCAGAGCCAGCCTAGGAGAGCTGGACAAGCGCTGGTGATTGGAGCGGGCTGGAAAATAGTGAGGAGTTTTTGTGTGGGAAATCTTGACGTTTCTTCCAAAACCTGGAAATCTTCAGCTGAACTGGGAAAGTTTTTAGCTAAACATTTGGGGGCGTTGATTAAAAATTGAAATTTTTCCCCACAAAAAAAACATCACCATGTTGCTTAATCAAAAACGGAATTTTCCACCAGCAAACCCCTCTGACAGAACGACTGACCAGCTGTACTGGGGATGGGCCTAAGCTGTGTGAAGCCCCCTCAAGGGCAGCACGGCCCAGAGAAATGCCTCCCTAGTCGGGCATGACTTCCACGGTCAGGTATGGGACACTCAGGTTTGGTCCACACCTAGAACTGTAGGGTTGGCATAGCGACACTGGTCTGGGTGTGAAAACCTCACCCCCAGTGTAGCTGCCTCTGTGTTGATGGACGAGCGTAGCTGTCGATGTAGCTACCATCACGCTGGGAGGTGGTCCTACCCCGAGGGGAAAACCCCTTTCCTCACAGCAGGCCGTGTGCGGAAAGGATATGCGGGCGTAGCTGTGGCCACCTGGCTATGCTGGGGGATTCACTGCCAGTGTAGTCTTCCCCGGGCTCAGTGTGGGAGTTCAAATAGAGAACTTCCCTCTGTTCCACTTCCTCATATAACCCATGCGGAAATAGCAAAATGCCCCAGGGGGCTTTGGGCTGGGACACTGACCTGAGAGAGGCCATGTGGCCAAGTGAGGATACGCAGGGAATTCCACCGCCCTGCGTTTCCCTACAGATGAAACCACCCTGCAATGTTTGCCAGGTGGTAAGTACTAACAAAGTTCAGCAGAACTTCCCCATTGTGCCCCCACAAGGCCACATCATCCTAATTTCCACTGACTCACCTGCCCACTCTGTCTGATGAGGGTCCCTTGCCCCGGTGAGGACCTTGTCGTAGGCTGTCTGTGTCATCAGTGCTCCCGGGGCTTCGATCCCAATTGTCTTGTTTCCTACTAGAGCCATCTGCTCTGTCTCCAAGTCTCTTCCTCGGTGCCTAGTAACACAGGCTCACCTGCTCCGATGTGTCCAATGTGGCTGGTGTGGCCTGATGTGCAGTTGAGTGTTGTTCTAGGGCTTTGTAAAGAGAGGCTGGATGGCCCAGTGGTTCAGGCCCTGGGCTGGCACTCAGGGGACCACGTGGAGTCAGTTCTCAGCTCTGACACAGATTCCGTGTGACATTGGGCAAGTCACTTAGCCTAGCAGGGTACAACGGGGCCCTGATCTCAGCTGGGGGCTGCTGAGTGTTCCTGCAATATCAATAATTACATAAATGGTCCCATTGACTTGGGAACTACTCATGTCAGGAAAGTTACTTATGTATGGGTGTTTGCAGGATCAGGGCCTTTGCTCACACACAGCACATGGTAGGTTTCTCAGTTAGACATTCAGTCCAATAAAGAAGCTTGTATGTAAGTTATGCAGTGAATGAGCCATCTATTGATCCCTGAATTGGTCACTCTACTCCACAATAGCTTGTAGGAACAGCAGACGAGCTACTGCAGTAAGACTATTGTGAATTAGCAAAAAGTTTTTCATAAATATCAAATATCTCATGAAGAGCAAGATCAGACTGGATAAGGTCAGTACAAAGAAACTCCTCACAATATGGGTTACTAAGAACGAATGGGAAGCGTTCAAGAGAATCCAAAAGGTTTGGTTTCTGCAGAAGTAAAACTGAGTAACAGTAAAACCAAGAGGGAAATAGCAGTGGTGTTCTGTGGTGGTGAGGAAAGACTAAGTAAATGGGAAGTGAAATCAGCTATAAAAATAACCTATAACAAGTGGGGAAAAGGGGAAGTTGACAGAAAGGAATATAAATGAGAAGTTAGGAATTGTAGAAAATTGATAAGATAAGCAAAAAGATACAGGGAGAAGTCTATGGCCAGTGGAGTTAAAGACAACATTGAGTTTTTAGAGGGGTAGCCGTGTTAGTCTGTATCAGCAAAAAGAACGAGGAGTCCTTGTGGCACCTTAGAGACTAATAAATTTATTGGGGTGGGGAAGGGGCGGGGGCCATGGGGAAGAGGCGGATCAGGGGCTGGAGCAGCACCCAGCTGCCCAGGGCACCTGGAAATTTGGTGCCCCAAATTTCCTGGTGCCCTACGCAGCTGCGTACTTTGCGTATGGGTAGGGACGGCCCCGCCGATATGGTATGTAGAGGATGTCAATCGCTATTTATACTGAGCCATTGTGCATTCTTTATTTGATCTCCACCCACAGTGAGTTGGCTGAAATGATCTCTGCCAGTTTCCAACCCAGTCCACCCGTTGACTGAGTGAGGTGGAATGTAGGAGGACAATGGAGAGTTAGGGAGTGAGGTATGATTAATGTCTGAGTTTCAAGGGGCAAAGCATGCAGTTAAATGGTGATTTCTATCGGTTTATGTACTTGTCTGCGTTCCACTTCAATAACCTTAGAGACAAATTTTCTAAAGTGCTCTCCGTTGGTCTAACTGGTCTCATTGAAGCCAGGGTGGAGAGCGTTTGAAAATCCCACCTTTGATCTTTAGTTAATAATGCTTTTCATGTGGTCAATAAGTGATCCCACTAGTGATCCCACTAGTTCTGAGAAAATACCCACCTGCAGCTTTTAAATGTTCAGGGCCGAAGGGACACTGTCAATATTAACTCAGCTCCAAGGGGAAGCTTTGGAAAACAAGAAGCTCTTTTCTTATGCCCAACGGCAACGTTTCCACAATAGAAACCAAATAAAAAGATGTTATGTGTAAACAGCTGTGTTTGAAATGGAAACAACGCGGAGCTAAGAACCTGACAGCAGCACGTAGATACAAAACTAAAAAAACCTGCACCAAAACAAAACACTCTACACAAAACATTCTTCTCTTGTGAAGACAATGAGAGAGACAGACACGGAACAGGTGTAAGTCACATTGCTCAATGTGACTGGAAGGTGCTCAGATACAAGAGAAGGCGCCATCAAGCCCCTTTATGTGGCAAAGATAGCCGCAGACAATGGAGGCATCTGCCCAAGGACTAGGCTGCCTGGCAGGTCACAGCTGCGCCATGTGGGCTGAGGTCCCTGGATACAAACACTGGCTCTAGCTTGTGTGTGTTTTGAGCCAGGAGCAGCAGTTGTGAGTGTGATCTGAAAGGGCGCAGAGAGACAGGGCTCCTTGGGCACAGAGCTCGCTGCAGGGGGAGACTTGGGAATTTTTGAGCAAGGAAACTGCCCGCCACTGTTTGTTGCTACTGTGGTCTGGGAAACAGGACTTTAGGCACAGTTTTTGTCTTCTAATAGAAGCAACTCTCTGGGGTCCTGATTGGCTAGTAGCTTGGACCAAAGAACGAAGAATGATAACCTGTGACAGAGCCAGGAACTGAACCCAGGTCATCGAGTTTTCAGCTAATGCCTTAACCAAAGACCACGTTTAAACCACTAGATGCTAACGAAGATCAATGCTGATGAACCAGAAAAGCCAACTATTGAGCACAAACAGTGGGGGAACATAGATATTTGGAACGTTGCCTCAGGAAGGGTCTAAAGCACAGAATTGCTCACCTGTCCAAAGTGACATATGTTCGTGACTGCCGACAGAAACGTAACATAGAAGTGGTGAGATTCTTTTGTTATCGGTTAACACGTTGCCCATGGACTTCCCAGAAAAAAAGAAGTAAACAAAAATGTATAGAGAACAAAAACCAGATATACTTGCCTAATTCCCCATTTGGTGCTCACATTCATCATCATATGACTATATGGAGCCATAAAGTTCCCCACCCTGATGGTCAACAACCAGCTACATTCAGACTGCTGGGCAGAGAAAAAAAAGTATATAAAATATTGTACCTCTTTAATTGTATCCCCCATACACACTTGGTTCTTACTTCTTGTCACAGAGTCCCCGGGCGATGCTCTGGAACTGCTCCCTACAAAGCCAGGCAGGACTCTGGGGAAGTCTTCTTTCTGTGAGCAGACTGTCTCCAGGACACACAGCTCACGCAACTTCCACCTTCCTGGGTCTGACCTTGGAGCATTCAGCATCCTCTGCCCCTCCATGCGCTTCCCACAGTGAGTCTGGCCAAGCCAGAGAGTCCTGCCCCACAACTCCGCCGTCAGACGTGACTCTCAGCCAGCCAGTAAAACAGAAAGTTTATTAGATGACAGGAACATGGTCTAAACCAGAACTTGTGGGTGCAGAGAACAGGACCCCTCAGCTGGGTCCATTTTGGGGGGCAGTGAGCCAGACAATCACGTCTGCACTTCACTCCATGTCCCCAGCCAGCCCCAAACTGAAACTCTCTCCAGCCCCTCCTCCTCTGGGCTTTGTCTCTTTCCCGGGCCAGGAGGGCACCTGATTCCTTTGTTCTCCAACCCTTTAGCTCTCGCCTTGCAGGGGGGAAGGGCCAGGCCATCAGTTGCCAGGAAACAGGGTGTCGGCCATTCTCTGTGTCCAGACCCCTGCACACACCTGCCCTCTAGGGCTCTGCAACGACCATACACCCTTATCCCACCACCTAGATACCTAAGAACTGCATAGGAGAAACTGAGGCACCCCCACAATATTCAGAGGAAACATTAAGAACAGTCCCGCTTCGTCACACTTGTCATCTCTCAGTGTAAGTTTTCTATGTCTTCCTAGTGTTTGTACAGTGTCTAACACAGTGGGGTTCCAATCCCCACAAATACCAGCATCATTCAGGTATTTGATAATGTCTGTAGAAGTAGCATATGTGTGTTTATGCATGTGCGTGTATGCGTGTGTGTGGATTGGTATTTATATTGAATAGTTGAGTGTGTAGAGCATATAAATTTGACTTTACTGTACAGACTGCAGAAGTGATAAGTCTGTGGTATGTGCGGTGGGTATACAGGACTGTAAAGGTGTTAGCAGTTAGGACTAGTTGAACATTTTCTACTGAAACTATTTTTTGATGGAAAATTGGGATTTCCATTAAATTAAATTTCACGCAAAAAAGGGTCTGTTTCCCGTGGAAAATTTAGACTTTTTGTTGAAAAGCTGAACACCCAAAAACGGAAAGGTTTTGAGTTTTGGCTGAAACCCCAAATATTTTAGTTTGAAATTCTGCTGCAGTGCATCATGGGAGCTGTAGTTCATCTGCTTCATGTCCCTATATGGGCAAGGCTCACCAGACAGACTTCATCTCTTGTGATGCACTGCAGCCATGGGTCTTCCATGATGCACTGAGGCAACTCCCCAAGAGGGGAGACCATGGTGCATCTTGGGAGATGTAGTTCAGTCAGAGAGCCCGGACTACAGAGGAGAATGGGATCATTATTATTTGTATTATCATAGCACCTAGGAATCCTAGTCATGGACCAGGACCCCATTGTGCTAGGCGCTGTACAAACAGAACAAAATGACAGTCTTTGCCCCAAAGAACTTACGATCTTATTACATGATGGTTACAGGAACTTTAAGTATCTGAAAGAAAACATGCAGTGAGAGACAGTCCCCGCCCCAGCTGAGATCAGGGCCCCATTGTGTTGGGCGCTGCACAGACACACAGTGAGAGATAGTCCCTGCCCCACAGAGCTCACAATCTACATACGCAAGACACACATGGTGGGGGAAGAAAGAATAGTGCTGCCTTTGTATTGTACAGATGGGAAACAGAAGCACAGAGCGTTCAAGAATTTGGCCATGTTAGAATAATCCTAGGATTAAATGTAACATGAACAAAGCCCGGTGCCCTTGCCCATGGTACAATCATATTAGTTAATAGCTCTAGTGTAAAACACACCTTAACATATCAGGAACCAAAACTGGATTTCTTGATCGTAGTGCACGACCTTAGCCACACAACCATCCTGAGTGATAAGAATCAGGCTTTGTCATTTTTCTCATTGTATATTGAAATACAACAGTAAATAAAATGAAATGAAAACCCAGCTTCTGTCTGAAATGTTTAAAAATCTGCTACTGTTACATGTAGTGTCTGTGCTTCCTGAAAAATAAAAATTAGAAGCAATTGTTGTATCTACATTTTCAGTTTATATCGATTCTTTCTTTCATTCATTTCACTCCTCCCACCATGAACCCTTATCCTGCAAACCTTTAAAAACACACCGGACTTTGCTCACATGGATTCAGTGTGACTGCTCATGTGTTTCAGGTTAACTAGGCATTGTTGGCCAGCACTCATGATTTTATCATAAGTGTTGTGGTACTTGGAGGCAACTGGTGCCAGGGTGTGTGTGCTGGGTGGGGGGCGGAGAGGGGTAGGGGGCAGAGTGGAGGGCACCCGGGGGCACCCAGCTTTAGCAATTAAAATTTGAGGGAGGCCCAGGGGAGGGTCAATGATCCCATCTAGAGGATCACATGACCACCCCACCTCCCCCTCCCATGAGGCAGCAGGATGGGAAGGTGATGGGGGTAGCATGTGTCACCAAGGGCATGATGGGAAGGGGACGGGGGCTGCACAGGGGTCACTGGAGGCAGGAGGGAAAGAGGTCACAGGGCTGCAGGATTTGCGATACCAGAGATAATTAGGGTGACCAGATATCCTGATTTTATAGGGACAGTCCCAATATTTGGAGTTTTTTCTTATATAAGCCCCTGTTACTCCCTACTTCCTGTCTGAATTTTCACATTTGCTATCTGGTTACCCTAGGGATAAGACATCTGCCAGCTCGCTCTTTCCCCGGCTGTGCTGACTTTGCAAGGCAAAGGAGAGACAAGTGTCAGTGAAAGGAAATTTTGAGCAGTAAATTCCTCTGGTCTCTCCCATAAACGCCCCAGCCCGCACCACGCACAGGGAAGATCGCTGAGCATGCAGGGGCTGGCTTTAGAGTCAGAGTTCATTGCTGTGTACGTGATTTCTCTATTGCTGAGGCTGCTTCAGCTATGTGGCTTTTGCCTCTGGGAGCCTGTTGTGGGCTGGGGGTGCTGCGGGGGAGGGTCAGGGGTCTGAGCGTGACACTGTTTGAGCAGCTCCCTCTCCAGGGAGCAAACTGCGGCATTTCCCCCTGTTCCCAGCAGGGGTCAACATGGAGCTGCATGGCCCCATGGCGGAGCCGGGAGAGGGACCATTACCCTGAGGTAAAATTACCCTGATCCTCCATATGGGGCTCTCTCTGTGGGTTAGTGCAGTGGTGAGAGCCTGCGCCCACCTCCTCCCTTCCCACTTTGGGGGTGGGTCACGTGTTCCTTGTCCTGCCCCCCATCTCTGCAGCAAGACATAAGTGTCCACCAGCAGCTTAATCCTGTGCCCTAGGGTGACCAGATATCCCGATTTTATAGGGACAGTCCTGATTTTTGGGTCTTTTTCTTATATAGGCTCCTATTACCCCCCATCCCCGTCCCGATTTTTCAGATTTGCTGTCTGGTCACCCTACTGTGCCCCCTTCCCTGATCCTGCCAGTCTCAGGCAGCCAGGGAGCAGCCCCTCTGCCCCATGGTGCCACTCACTGGGGTTACTGCTCCTGCCACCAGGGGGAGCCCTAGGGGAGCGTTGCATGTCACGGAGAGGGCAGAGCTCATTGTGATGTGGGTGGGAAACGAGCTTCAGCGGTGGGACCAAAAGCGCCCAGAGAATTCCTGGCCCTTCCCCTCTGAGTGGGGATTTCAATGGTCCCTTAATGCCTGATGCCCTTTGTTCTTCCTTTCCATAGCAACCTTTGCTAGCCCTGCAGATTGCTAATCTATGTTCCAGTTTGAACTGGCCAGCAGACAAAGGCATTCATTATGTAACCAGCGTTTGAGTTTGTTGCCAACACAAACTCCGAAGGAACCTGTCTGTCCTCATTTCAGTTGCCAGTAAACAGGATTACAAACTTTCCGGGTATTATACAAGTCAGAACAGATCTCGTTAGGCGAGATCATTCAGAACTCTTATCTTTGGAATGTGAGCACCGCTGGTTTCCCTTTCCCATCGCCGTGCAAGAGTCCAGGGAACAGTCAGTAAAAGTGAAAGGCAGGGCATTTAAAATGGGGCTTTTTCAACAACTTGGGGCAACTGGCCTATCGAACTCCCAGCCACACGAGCTCATCATAGCCAAGGGCTTTACGGCCTTCAGACAGGGCACTGGACATTTATCTGCAGAATGGGGAGATCCTGAGGTACACAGTCACTACAATGCAAACAGGTTTGGGAGGGATCTACCCATCCTGCTTCAGGGCATGAGCAGAGGTGTACTGGGGGAGGGGTTGTGTCCCTCCGTGGCCCCCTCTCTCCCTCCTTTCCTGTCCAATATCCTGGGTGATCCTTCTCCTGCCCCCGTTCATGCAGCAGGACCTTGATGGCTTGTGGGGGCTAAATCCTGCACCCCCACCCCTGGAGCAAGGCAGCAAGCCCATAGCAGCACTTGCCGGGCTCTCTGCTCCTGGTGCTCTGGGGGGCACCCTGGGTGCCATCAGCAGGGAGTGGGGTTAACCTGTGTCAGCCCGCGCCCTCTTTCGTCACAGGTCCCCCCTCCTGGGTAGTTAATGGCCCCTCCCCACACGGCAAGGTTAGGAATGCACAATAGGCCGCACTGGGGTCTCTCTCCAACAGGGGGGTCTCCCTCAGCTTGGCTTGTCCCTTGAGGCTGTCCCTGAGCCTGTGTGCTGAAGGGGCAGACGCTCTATCCTGGCCTCTGGCTGAGCTCAAGGGCTGCAGCGGGGAGGCAGGATGGCCCAGTGGTTAGGGCACCCGTCTAAACCCTTCTGCTAGGAGTTAGAGACATGGGTTTAATATCTGACTCTGCTACCGACTCCCTGGGTGTCCTTGATCAAGTCACTCAGCCTCTTTGTGTCTCTGGTCCCCATGTGCCAAAGGGGGGTGGCTGCATTTCCCTCCCTGGCAGGGCACAGTGAGGGTGACGTGTTGACTGCGAGGTGGCCCTGGGCACCACGTTAGCTAGAGCCCCTGTCTGCTTTAGCCTAGGGAGCCTCAGCTCAGCAGGGCTCATTGGGAGCCTTGGGACACCCAGTGCAAGTGAGGAAAAGGGGAAGGTGCCCCATAGGACCCGTCCCCACTGTGAACCCTTATTGCAGGAGGCTCTGGGCTCTGCAAGCCTGAGCAGAGAGGTCCTTGGGGCAGGGCCCAGATGTTTGTACAGCACCTGGCATGCTGGGGGGCTGGCCCACGACTGGGGCTCCTAGGTGCTCTGGGGACACCCAGAAATAGTAACACAGCGGGGCTGTAACTGAGCCTGTCCGTCTGGTTCCCGCCTCCCTTGACCGACTCCCTGCTCTCTGGAGGGATGTGATGTTTGCAGCCCCGACACAGCCAAGCTCATCTGTCTCCAGTGATTACCTTAGTTTTCTGCTCGAAGCCGTGAACTCTGGATGCACCCGCCTGTGTTTCCCGGCAGATTTTATCCCCAGCTGTTTATGTTATTTCTACTCGGCGCCGCACAGAATTCTAGGTCACCGGCTCAGAGGGGCCCCGTGGGCGGCTCCCCGCCGGCAGTAGCGGGGCAATGTTATTGCCCGAGTGGGTGGGGGAGGTTCTGTGGCAGGGGAGACGTAGGGCGTCAGAGCAGAGGTGCTCCTGGGGGGGTCCCTTCCGGCCTGGCGGCCGGTGGCGAAGAATCGGGGCTGCGCACCGCTGGGGTGAGGGTGGCCTGGCTCTGCTGAGGAGCGCGCTCAATGGAAGAGG
Organism: Lepidochelys kempii; assembly: GCF_965140285.1. Lineage (NCBI taxonomy): Eukaryota > Metazoa > Chordata > Testudines > Cheloniidae > Lepidochelys > Lepidochelys kempii. The sequence continues at coordinate 48,608,491 of NC_136393.1, read as the reverse complement.
AGGGCCCCGTGGATTCTGTTTGCCCGGAGCCGTGTGTGGCGCCCAGACCCCCCACCCCCCCGCACACACTCACACAGCAGATTCAGATCACACCAGGCGAAGCTCGGCTCTGTGGGTGGCCTGGGAAAGGGGCAGGGGGGCTGCAGGAGGAAGCAAAGAGCAGGGGAAAGAAGAACCGGGTCTCCCAGCATTGGGGGCTGAGGTGACAGTGGGGGAAGGAAATGCAGAAACAGGGTCAGGGGTTTGGACTAAAGGAATTAGCAGAGGGTGGGAAAGGGGGCAGGGCTCGGGGGGGGCGGGGAGGAGGCAGCTGCAGATGGATGCAAAGGAGATGAGAAGGGGGCAGTGTGGGGGCAGGGCTGGGGGGGTGCAGATGGAGGTGGATGCACGGGGTGTAGGAATGGGGGGCAGGGCGGGGGGAGGGGCGGTTGGGGGCAGGGCTGGGGGGTGCAGATGGAGGTGGATGCACAGGGTGTAGGCAGGGGGGGGCAGGGCGGGGGGAGGGGCGGTTGAGGGCAGGGCTGGGGGGTGCAGATGGAGGTGGATGCACGGGGTGTAGGAATGGGGGGCAGGGTGGGGGGAGGGGCGGTTGGGGGCAGGGCTGGGGGCGTGCAGATGGAGGTGGATGCACAGGGTGTAGGAATGGGGGGCAGGGCGGGGGGAGGGGCAGTTGGGGGCAGGGCTGGGGGGTGCAGATGGAGGTGGATGCACGGGGTGTAGGAAGGGGGGGCAGGGCGGGGGGAGGGGCGGTTGGGGGCAGGGCTGGGGGGGTGCAGATGGAGGTGGATGCACAGGGTGTAGGAAGGGGGGGCAGGGCGGGGGGAGGGGCAGTTGGGGGCAGGGCTGGGGGGGTGCAGATGGAGGTGGATGCACGGGGTGTAGGAATGGGGGGCAGGGCCGGGGGAGGGGCAGAAGGGGGCAGGGCTGGGGGGGTGCAGATGGAGGTGGATGCACGGGGTGTAGGAATGGGGGGCAGGGCGGGGGGAGGGGCGGTTGGGGGCAGGGCTGGGGGGTGCAGATGGAGGTGGATGCACAGGGTGTAGGCATGGGGGGGCAGGGCGGGGGGAGGGGCAGTAGGGGGCAGGGCTGGGGGGTGCAGATGGAGGTGGATGCACAGGGTGTAGGAAGGGGGGGCAGGGCCGGGGGAGGGGCGGTTGGGGGCAGGGCTGGGGGGTGCAGATGGAGGTGGATGCACAGGGTGTAGGAATGGGGGTCAGGGCCGGGGGAGGGGCGGTTGGGGGCAGGGCTGGGGGGGTGCAGATGGAGGTGGATGCACAGGGTGTAGGAATGGGGGGCAGGGCGGGGGGAGGGGCAGTTGGGGGCAGGGCTGGGGGGGCAGATGGAGGTGGATGCACAGGGTGTAGGCATGGGGGGGCAGGGCGGGGGGAGGGGCGGTTGGGGGCAGGGCTGGGGGTGTGCAGATGGAGGTGGATGCACGGGGTGTAGGCATGGGGGTCAGGGCCGGGGGAGGGGCGGCTGGGGGCAGGGCTGGGGGGTGCAGATGGAGGTGGATGCACGGGGTGTAGGAAGGGGGGCAGGGCGGGGGGAGGGGCGGTTGGGGGCAGGGCTGGGGGGGTGCAGATGGAGGTGGATGCACAGGGTGTAGGAATGGGGGGCAGGGCCGGGGGAGGGGCAGTAGGGGGCAGGGCTGGGGGGTGCAGATGGAGGTGGATGCACGGGGTGTAGGAATGGGGGGCAGGGCCGGGGGAGAGGCGGTTGGGGGCAGGGCTGGGGGGGTGCAGATGGAGGTGGATGCACAGGGTGTAGGAAGGGGGGCAGGGCGGGGGGAGGGGCAGTGTGGGGGCAGGGCTGGGGGGTGCAGATGGAGGTGGATGCACGGGGTGTAGGAAGGGGGGGCAGGGTGGGGGGAGGGGCGGTTGGGGGCAGGGCTGGGGGGGTGCAGATGGAGGTGGATGCACGGGGTGTAGGAAGGGGGGGCAGGGCGGGGGGAGGGGCGGTTGGGGGCAGGGCTGGTGGGGTGCAGATGGAGGTGGATGCACAGGGTGTAGGAAGGGGGGGCAGGGCCAGGGGAGGGGCGGTTGGGGGCAGGGCTGGGGGGTGCAGATGGAGGTGGATGCACGGGGTGTAGGAATGGGGGGCAGGGCGGGGGGAGGGGCGGTTGGGGGCAGGGCTGGGGGGGTGCAGATGGAGGTGGATGCACGGGGTGTAGGAAGGGGGGGCAGGGCGGGGGGAGAGGCGGTTGGGGGCAGGGCTGGGGGGGTGCAGATGGAGGTGGATGCACAGGGTGTAGGAAGGGGGGCAGGGCGGGGGGAGGGGCAGTGTGGGGGCAGGGCTGGGGGGTGCAGATGGAGGTGGATGCACGGGGTGTAGGAAGGGGGGGCAGGGTGGGGGGAGGGGCGGTTGGGGGCAGGGCTGGGGGGTGCAGATGGAGGTGGATGCACGGGGTGTAGGAAGGGGGGGCAGGGCGGGGGGAGGGGCGGTTGGGGGCAGGGCTGGGGGGGTGCAGATGGAGGTGGATGCACGGGGTGTAGGAAGGGGGGGCAGGGCGGGGGGAGGGGCGGTTGGGGGCAGGGCTGGTGGGGTGCAGATGGAGGTGGATGCACAGGGTGTAGGAAGGGGGGGCAGGGCCAGGGGAGGGGCGGTTGGGGGCAGGGCTGGGGGGTGCAGATGGAGGTGGATGCACGGGGTGTAGGAATGGGGGGCAGGGCGGGGGGAGGGGCGGTTGGGGGCAGGGCTGGGGGGGTGCAGATGGAGGTGGATGCACGGGGTGTAGGAAGGGGGGGCAGGGCGGGGGGAGGGGCGGTTGGGGGCAGGGCTGGGGGGGTGCAGATGGAGGTGGATGCACAGGGTGTAGGAAGGGGGGGCAGGGCCAGGGGAGGGGCGGTTGGGGGCAGGGCTGGGGGGGTGCAGATGGAGGTGGATGCACGGGGTGTAGGAAGGGGGGGCAGGGCCGGGGGAGGGGCGGTTGGGGGCAGGGCTGGTGGGGTGCAGATGGAGGTGGATGCACAGGGTGTAGGAAGGGGGGGCAGGGCGGGGGGAGGGGTGGTTGGGGGCAGGGCTGGGGGGGTGCAGATGGAGGTGGATGCACAGGGTGTAGGAATGGGGGGCAGGGCCGGGGGAGGGGCAGTAGGGGGCAGGGCTGGGGGGGTGCAGATGGAGGTGGATGCACGGGTTGTAGGCATGGGGGGCAGGGCCGGGGGAGGGGCAGTAGGGGGCAGGAGAGCTCTGTGCCCAATGGATCACTCGCTGGACCCAGACTCACAGGGCTGGATCCTGGCAGGTGCTGAGCTCCTGCGGCAGGGCTCTGAGCGCCCCAGCGCCAGGCGGGGTGGGACCTGGGGTGGGAGCTGTTGAGGTTGCTCTGTAACGGCCACGCTTGCAGCCATGGAGCTGCCCGCCCAGCCTGGGGCAGTGCAGATCCGTGCAGGGTCTCTGCTCGAGCGGCTGGATGGGCCAATGCAAGTTCCTCATTTGCAGCCGGGGGGGGCCTGGGTCTCGTGCAGGCCCACATGTCGGCGCGGCCCACGTGGGCCCCTCCCCTCTTTTTCCAGTGGCCCACGCAGGGCCCCCCCCAATTTTCCTGTGCTGCCCCCCCCCTTTCTTTCTTTCACTGTTTGTGGTTCAAGGCCAGTATTCATGACAGAGAAAGACACAGTCAGATCAGGAACCTGTGGCTGAGGCCACCCCCTTAGTAACGGCTGTGGTGGGAAGTCGGCCTCATTTTATAAATAAACCGGAGGTCTTGTGGCACCTTAGAGACTAACCAATTTATCGGAGCATCAGCTTTCGTGAGCTGCAGCCCACTTCAGCGGATGCACGCAGTGGAAAATAGGTCATAGGCAGCTTTTTATAACAGTGGCTTGTCGTTTTTTCAATGTTTAATCATTTTCCCTTTTCCGTGTGACTGTCATGTGATAATAGGAAAGAGGAAATAAACTGGGAAGCGGGTAAAATGTGATGGTGACACCACAAAACTTAGCAGAGGATTCTGAGGGGGCAGGGATGCGACATGAAATGACTTGCGATCTGGTCGGTTTCTAGTGGATTCTGTTCCTTTGATCTGGGACAACGGGTCAGTAAGAGGGACCGAACCCCAGACTCCTCTGCTCCCGGTGGGTGTTACCAGGGAGCTGGGAAACCAGCATTTAACCAGCCGGGAACATGCCAGGCAAGAGCTGCTGCTTCTTGTCCCACCCGCATGTCCGGGGCGGATTCCCCTCTGCCCCATGGCGTGTGGCATTTACACCTGCACACAGGAGGGGGATCATTTGCGTGGGACTCAGTGCTGGGAGGGAACTCATTGGGTGGCATTTTACATGGGATTGGCACAGGGGTAAATGTTGAGGTCAAGTGGAGGGCCGGGGAGGTCGAGGTCCCCAGGCTGGGGACAAGGAGTTCCTGAAGCTGGGCTAGGAGGCTGCACACTTCATAGCTTGTGTAGGCCGAGCTCACCGCACACACCAGGGGCTCTTTGCCTCCCTCCGTTCCACCCCACTAGCTCCTGGGGGTCGGGGGAGACACCCTTGGTGTCAAAGTCTTCCTGCAAATTCCCACATCTGCCCCTGCCAGCGGTTGTGTGTGGCCCCCCATTGTCCCCATACCAAAGGTGATAGGACAATTTAGTTGGGGATTGGTCCAGCTTTGAGCAGGGGTTTGGACTAGATGACCTCCTGAGGTCCCTTCCAACCCTGATATTCTATGATTCTATGAATTTCCTGCAGTATTTTTTGGGAGATCTTATTGAATTCAGCATCAGTATCTTTGGAGTCCTGTGTAAGCAATGCAATGTTTATGTCTGAAATGCAAAGGTTTCATGTTACCGTGGGCCTGGATGAGCAAAGGACTGTCCTGAACAACCTCCAAGGCGAGGATGAACTTTTGTGACATAGTGTAAAGTGGATTTCCTGGGAAGTATCTAGGGGGAGGTGAATTCAAACTTCTACCTCCCCTCTGTCTCAGCCCTTTGAAGCTCTGCCCAGAGGAGAGGGCAACTGTGTGCAGAGCAACTGTTCTCAGGGTCCCCAGCTGAAAGACCCAAACTCTTTATTCACAGATTCATGGGGGTGCTTGTTCTGAGCTAACAGCTGTTATGAACTTGCACCCCCAGGAAAACCTATCTGTGGGTTTGAAGGACTGACCCTGGCCAGATCTCTTGTTGGAGTTGGGGGGTGATCTCTGGTGAGCTGGTCACAGGCCAGGTTCTGTCCTATGTTTTCTCTGTAATGCTTTAACCTTAAGAATAAATGTGCTTGCTTGGAGAGCGCTGGGTGATAACTTCACTATAGACAATGACACTGTTTATAGCCTCTGAGGAGAAGGCACAGCCGGCCTGGTGAGCCATTCTGGCTGGCTGGGGAACTTGCAGCAGAGGTAGGGAACTGCGCAGCCTGGAAAAACCCCAGTCAGGAGGGAGAGAGACCCAGGCCTCTGCCCAAGAGAGGTGGGGAGCTGGGATCCTAGAGTGGGTGCCCTTGGAGGACCACAGAGGGGGTATACAGGTGCAGTTACCCTGAACTATGACCCCAAAGTTTCCCATTTTCCCCCATGCTAGTGGTTCTCAAAAATTATGGGCCAGGCCCCTCAAAAACATGAAACTCTTGAAAAGCATAAGATTTCAAAAAATAAATAAAAGTTGGGTTCTGTACATTTGCATTCTGGTTTCTGAGCCTTTGGGGTCATGTTTTCAAGATTTTCCTCTGGTTCCACCGGGGCTAGACATGTACATTTTCCCTTAAGGCAGAGGTCCCCAAAGTGTGGGGTGTGCCCCCCTACTAGGGCACGATGAGACATTTGGGGGACACGGTGGGTCCAGGCCAGCCCCCCAGGGGGCAGCGTGGCAAAGAAGCACAACCCAGCCCCTACCCGCCCGGGGTTCTACTCCAGCCCAGCCTTCAGCTGTGGCCATGGCTCCCAGCCCCACTACGGCCCCCGCCCCCAGCCTCAGTCCGTGGCCATGGCTTGGTCCCTGGACCTGCTCCTAGCCCCATCCCCATCCCTGCAGCCCCCTTACCCCTGCCTGCATCTCCCCCCAGCCACGCCCTGCTCCCAGCTCTTGGGGGTTGGGCACAACCCTCAAAAGTTTGGGGGCTGCTGCTTTAAGGAAAACCGAGAGTCTCTCATTATCACATGACTCCAGGAGCTGGGGCCTTAAGGAAAACACCAAATATCGTGAGGTTTGCATTAAAACCGTGAGAGTTGGCAATGCTGATTCAAAGCAGCTTTCCTAGCTCCAGCCCATGGCACAGGGTAACAGTGGGGCAGTGGTAGAAACTTGAAAAAGCAACCGACAGGAAATGATGGAAAAAACCTCTTTACCTAGCTGTGCATTAAACTATGCAGTTTCTGTGAGTAAGGCAGCGTGGCATCTAAGTGAGGAGTCTAGAGCTATTTGTTGAATCACTTTGATAATAGGTGGGGAAATGCCCTGAATGAATGGAGCCTTACAGACAACTTCCTCTGCTGATGAGTATCCCATCCGCCTTCTGATTGGGCTGCAGATATGAAAGACCCTGAAAGGAATGCCAGCAGGGATTTCCCAGAGGCCTGCTGTTGGGGTGAGACTATTCCGTATCCTGTCCCAGGATGAGAATCACCAGTAATAAGAGCCTTCTGTTCTTCTCCTGTTATATAGATTTCACAGATTTTATGGAACCATTAGATCATCTAGTCTGACCTCCTGTATGACCGTGGCCTGAGAATTTCACTAAGTAACGCCTTTAACGGGCCCAATAACTTATGTCTGGCTGAAAAATCTTCCAGAAAGACAACCCATTCTAGATCTGAAGCCATCCAGAATCCACCAGTTCCCTTGGCAGTTTCACAGAATCATAGGACTGGAAAGGACCTCGAGAGGTCATCTAGTCCAGTCCCCTGTGGCAGGACTAAGTATTATCGAGACCATCCCTTAACTAGTTTGCTCCAGTGTTTAACTACCCTTAAAATGTGAGCCTTATTTCTAACTGGAATTTGCCGGATTTTTATATTCCAGCCAGTGGTTCTTATGTGCCATGAGATTAAAGAAGACTTTGGTATCAGATGTTAGAAAGTTGCCGACAACCAGATTCAAACTTACAGTATATGACTACGGGTCAGCTTTAATAGCAACGGATCATCATCTTGGGCCACCTACTTTGAAAAGAAAATATATTCCAGTGTCCCAAATTTAGGCGATATCTGAGAAACAATAATAACAACAACTGACAGGAGTTGATACAATAGGAATGGAACCTGAGCGCTCAAGAACTAAACGCATGAGCGCCTCCAACTTGAGCTAAAAGGTCAGACATTTGTGAGTAGGGTTCGTAATAGTTTATGTCCTCTATGGCTCAGCAGGAGAGGCACTTGTAATACAAGCTTATGTTAGTTGCCGCTAACCCTGCGTTGTTCACTATTATGGAGAGATAGAAGTCACGCCATAGCTAAGCTTGTAACTAGAGCCGGTCGCAAAAATTTAGATGCAAGAGTTTTCCATTGTTTTGTGGGAATGTGCTGAGTTTGATGGAGTTTTCAACAGAAAAATGTTTCATTTCGATAAGGACGAAATGTTTCTTTCCCGCTCTGTATGCAGCGTTGTTTGTAGCCTTGTTGGTCCCAGGATGTTAGTGAGACAAGGTGGATGAGGAATTAGCTTTTGTTGGACCGACTCAACTTCAGTAAAAGATTACCTCACCCACCTTGCCTCTCATTTCAGCCCTCGCATTTTGATTCATTTTGTTTAAATGTAAGTATAATATTCATATATCAGATTAAATATATCTACAATATTTTAATATAGCAATGAAATATAAAAGTCAAAACAAACTGAATCAAAAAATAAAGTCGAAATGTTTTTACCTGATCAAAGTGATTCAATGTTTTTAATCAAAATATTTCAATTGTCCTGAATCTAAATTTTTTCACACTTTTTATTTCATAAGACATTTTTGAAATATTGGCTTTTCATTCCAATTCAGCAGAAAAAATTCCAAGATGCTGGAATTTCAGGAATTCTAGTTCCCGACAAGCTCTGCTTACAATTGTCATTCCAATAGAAACTTGATTTTTGTGCGCCATCAACAATCCTTATTTCTAGTTTAAATTTGTCAAGCTTGTTTCAGCCATTGGTTTCTTGTTCTATCTCCCTCAGCTAGGTTAAAGAGTCCTTTAGTTCTTGGTATTAGAAAGTCATTACGAGTAGGACTCAAACTCATAGCATATGGTAGCTGAATAGGTTTGCAAGCGACTCATTGAGCCAACCACTTTCTCTAGAGAGCATTTATTTGTTCTAGTGTCCCGGTTTTAGGCAGACCCTGAGAAATAATAATTTTACTGAGCTCCTCCTAACCCTGGATCTTTTCAGTATCATGGAGAAATGAGAGTCAATCCATAGCTAAGCTTGCAACCGAGATTCTACCTGATTTTCACCCCCACATCCAGTCACAATGGCCTCAAAATGGGTAGGTTGGGTCTGGGTCCAAGGTAGAATAGTTCTACCAAGTTTGAAGGTAATCTGACATGGGGTTCTTGGGTTAGGACTCTCCCAGACCAGTGGGCTTAAATTATTGTAATGTATTTATTGGGCAGTCACTATTTGACAATAAATGCCTGGATCCCGATAGGGCCCCTTTGCAGTGATCTAGCATCGCAAAGGGTATAAAACTGCCTTGACTGGGGAAATAAGGATTCGCTCACCTTGGGTGAATCAGATGGTCTAGAACTAGAAGAGCTGCCCTATTCCACGCCCTCACACCCTCTGCACCCTTGTATAGGGGGCATATGGGAGCATGCCCAGGGGAGGAAGCCTGGCTGGAATTCCGCTGCTCTCAGGTGATCTCTGGCTGGGAGAACCGCCCCTTTGGAAGACTGGAGTTGTGCAAACTCACCGGTTGATGCAGCCTCCTGCAGCCCTGGATGCAAGGACAAAGAGTGCCAAGGTGGCATCTGCTGCCTGCCGGCCAGTTGGGTCCTACAGCTTGAGCCAAGTGGAAAGATGGCCCCATGGCCAAAGTGTTGGGTTACAACTCAGGAGATCCAAGTGCCAGCTCTTCTTCTCCCACAGGTGTCGTGGGTAACCTTGCTCAAATCGTGTCGTCTCTCCATGCTTCACCTCCCCATCTGTGAAACAGGTGTTATAATCCTTCTTCTGTCTACCTTAAATAGTAAATTCTTCAGGGCAGGGACTGTCTCTCCCTGTGTGTCTGGGCAGCAACTTGTACAACAAGACCTCCCAGTGCTATTGTAATTATAACGCTCCTCGGAGTGGGCCCTTCATAGAATCATAGAATCATAGAATCATAGAATCATAGAATATCAGGGTTGGAAGGGACCCCAGAAGGTCATCTAGTCCAACCCCCTGCTCAAAGCAGGACCAATTCCCAGTTAAATCATCCCAGCCAGGGCTTTGTCAAGCCTGACCTTAAAAACCTCTAAGGAAGGAGATTCTACCACCTCCCTAGGTAACGCATTCCAGTGTTTCACCACCCTCTTAGTGAAAAAGTTTTTCCTAATATCCAATCTAAACCTCCCCCACTGCAACTTGAGACCATTACTCCTCGTTCTGTCATCTGCTACCATTGAGAACAGTCTAGAGCCATCCTCTTTGGAACCCCCTTTCAGGTAGTTGAAAGCAGCTACCCCCCTCATTCTTCTCTTCTGCAGGCTAAACAATCCCAGCTCCCTCAGCCTCTCCTCATAACTCATGTGTTCCAGTCCCCTAATCATTTTTGTTGCCCTTCGCTGGACTCTCTCCAATTTATCCACATCCTTCTTGAAGTGTGGGGCCCAAAACTGGACACAGTACTCCAGATGAGGCCTCACCAATGTCGAATAGAGGGGAACGATCACGTCCCTCGATCTGCTCGCTATGCCCCTACTTATACATCCCAAAATGCCATTGGCCTTCTTGGCAACAAGGGCACACTGCTGACTCATATCCAGCTTCTCGTCCACTGTCACCCCTAGGTCCTTTTCTGCAGAACTGCTGCCTAGCCATTCGGTCCCTAGTCTGTAGCTGTGCATTGGGTTCTTCCGTCCTAAGTGCAGGACCCTGCACTTATCCTTATTGAACCTCATCAGATTCCTTTTGGCCCAATCTTCCAATTGGTCTAGGTCCTTCTGTATCCTATCCCTCCCCTCCAGCGTATCTACCACTCCTCCCAGTTTAGTATCATCCGCAAATTTGCTGAGAGTGCAATCCACACCATCCTCCAGATCATTTATGAAGATATTGAATAAAACCGGCCCCAGGACCGACCCCTGGGGCACTCCACTTGATACCGGCTGCCAACTAGACATGGAGCCATTGATCACTACCCGTTGAGCCCGACAATTTAGCCAGCTTTCTACCCACCTTATAGTGCATTCATCCAGCCCATACTTCCTTAACTTGCTGACAAGAATACTATGGGAGACCGTGTCAAAAGCTTTGCTAAAGTCAAGAAACAATACATCCACTGCTTTCCCTTCATCCACAGAACCAGTAATCTCATCATAAAAGGCGATTAGATTAGTCAGGCATGACCTTCCCTTGGTGAATCCATGCTGGCTGTTCCTGATCACTTTCCTCTCATGCAAGTGCTTCAGGATTGATTCTTTGAGGACCTGCTCCATGATTTTTCCAGGGACTGAGGTGAGGCTGACTGGCCTGTAGTTCCCAGGATCTTCCTTCTTCCCTTTTTTAAAGATTGGCGCTACATTAGCCTTTTTCCAGTCATCCGGGACTTCCCCGGTTCGCCACGAGTTTTCAAAGATAATGGCCAGTGGCTCTGCAATCACAGCCGCCAATTCCTTCAGCACTCTCGGATGCAACTCGTCCGGCCCCATGGACTTGTGCACGTCCAGCTTTTCTAAATAGTCCCTAACCGCCTCTATCTCCACAGAGGGCTGGCCATCTCTTCCGCATTTTGTGATGCCCAGCGCAGCAGTCTGGGAGCTGACCTTGTTAGTGAAAACAGAGGCAAAAAAAGCATTGAGTACATTAGCTTTTTCCACATCCTCTGTCACTAGGTTGCCTCCCTCATTCAGTAAGGGGCCCACACATTCCTTGGCTTTCTTCTTGTTGCCAACATACCTGAAGAAACCCTTCTTGTTACTCTTGACATCTCTGGCTAGCTGCAGCTCCAGGTGCGATTTGGCCCTCCTGATAACATTCCTACATGCCCGAGCAATATTTTTATACTCTTCCCTGGTCATATGTCCAACCTTCCACTTCTTGTAAGCTTCTTTTTTATGTTTAAGATCCGCTAGGATTTCACCATTAAGCCAAGTTGGTCGCCTGCCATATTTACTATTCTTTCGACTCATCGGGATGGTTTGTCCCTGTAACCTCAACAGGGATTCCTTGAAATACAGCCAGCTCTCCTGGACTCCTTTCCCCTTCAAGTTAGTCCCCCAGGGGATCCTGGCCATCCGTTCCCTGAGGGAGTCGAAGTCTGCTTTCCTGAAGTCCAGGGTCCGTATCCTGCTGCTTACCTTTGTTCCCTGCGTCAGGATCCTGAACTCAACCAACTCATGGTCACTGCCTCCCAGATTCCCATCCACTTTTGCTTCCCCCACTAATTCTACCCGGTTTGTGAGCAGCAGGTCAAGAAAAGCACCCCCCCTAGTTGGCTCCTCTAGCACTTGCGCCAGGAAATTGTCCCCTACGCTTTCCAAAAACTTCCTGGATTGTCTATGCACCGCTGTATTGCTCTCCCAGCAGATATCAGGAAAATTAAAGTCACCCATGAGAATCAGGGCATGCGATCTAGTAGCTTCCGTGAGCTGCCGGAAGAAAGCCTCATCCACCTCATCCCCCTGGTCCGGTGGTCTATAGCAGACTCCCACCACTACATCACTCTTGTTGCACACACTTCTAAACTTAATCCAGAGACACTCAGGTTTTTCTGCAGTTTCGTACCGGAGCTCTGAGCAGTCATACTGCTCCCTTACATACAGTGCTACTCCCCCACCTTTTCTGCCCTGCCTGTCCTTCCTGAACAGTTTATAACCATCCATGACAGTACTCCAGTCATATGAGTTATCCCACCAAGTCTCTGTTATTCCGATCACGTCATAGTTCCTTGACATCACCAGGACCTCCAGTTCTCCCTGCTTGTTTCCAAGGCTTTGTGCATTTGTATATAAGCACTTGAGATAACCTGTTGATCGCCCCTCATTGCCAGTATGAGGCAGGAGCCCTCCCCTCACAGACATTCCTGCCTGTGCTTCCTCCCGGTATCCCGCTTTCCCACTTACCTCAGGGCTTTGGTCTCCTTCCCCCGGTGAACCTAGTTTAAAGCCCTCCTCACTAGGTTAGCCAGCCTGCTGGCAAAGATGCTCTTCCCTCTCTTCGTAAGATGGAGCCCGTCTCTACCCAGCACTCCTCCTTCATGGAACACCATCCCATGGTCAAAGAATCCAAAGCCTTCTCTCCGACACCATCTGCGTAGCCATTCGTTGACTTCCACGATTCGACGCTCCCTACCTAGGCCTTTTCCTTCCACGGGGAGGATGGACGAGAACACCACTTGCGCCTCCAACTCCTTTATTCTTCTTCCTAGAGCCACATAGTCCGCAGTGATCCGCTCAAGGTCATTCTTGGCAGTATCATTGGTGCCCACGTGGAGAAGCAGGAAGGGGTAGCGATCCGAGGGCTTGATGAGTCTCGGCAGTCTCTCCGTCACATCACGAATCTTAGCCCCTGGCAAGCAGCAGACTTCTCGGTTTTCCCGGTCAGGGCGGCAGATAGATGACTCAGTCCCCCGGAGGAGAGAGTCCCCGACCACCACCACCCGCCTTCTCCTCTTGGGGGTGGTGGTCGTGGAACCCCCAACCTCAGGACAGCGCATCTCATGCCTTCCAACCAGCGGAGTCTCCTTCTGCTTTCTTGCCCCAGACATATCATCTGGTCCACTCTCCGCAACGATACCTGTGGAGAGAACATGAAAGCGGTTAGTTACCTGTGTCTGTGTTACTGGAACCCGGACATTCCGCTTACCTCTTCTGGAGGTCACATGTTGCCAAGCTTCTTCACTGGTCTCTTGGCTCCTCTGTGCCACCTGCTCTATATCTGTAGAGCTTTGTGCCCCTAGAAGCCTATCCTGAGTTTCGTCCAGGAAATCCTCAGTTTCCCGTATGCAACGCAGGGTTGCTACCTTCACTTCCATTCTAGTTTTTCTGAGTATTTTGTTATTGAGTGTTTTCCCCAACTCCTGGAGTCATGTGATTACGGACGTGAACCTGCCCCTCTGAGACCAATGGGAGTTTTGCCATTGACTTCACTGCGAGTTGGATCTATTGAGAATCTCAGGTTTGTTTCGTTTCAATGTAGGTGTTCAGGGCGCACCTGAGCCCAGCACCCCACAGAGCGGGTTCGCCATGGGTTTATGGAAAAACGAATTAATCATGAACTGCAAATAGCCACCTGGACATTATAGTCCAGAACATAAACAATAGCCTTTCTCAGAGGTTCAAGGCAAATACTGTCAAAGTTATGGCCCTGACTGGCCAGCTTACTGGGATTAGGGCAGGGAGAGCCAGCCTTCCCCATCTTGGTTTCTACCTGGATTAGCTCTTCCTAGAAGCAAATAGCCCTTTAGAGCCAGCCTGCTGGGCCCTTATTGGCCTCCCCCTGCTCCCAGACCCTCTAGGTACTGGAGGACCAACTCTTGCAGGTTCTGCCTGCGGCTGATCATGGAGACATCTCCAGGCACACACTGGAGCTCTCAGCTTGCAGCATTTCCCTTCCAGCAGGACTTCTTCGGACGGCAAGGTGTGCCCAGCCGGTAGGGCCTCAGGTAGGCGCAGCAAACACCTGGTGCGTCCTGTCACTGTAAATTTCTACCTCTCGCGTTTGCTCAGAAAGGCATGAAGATGTGATTCAAAGGCAGAGTGCAGGGCGGGTTCTTAAATAACCGATTCCAGGCCTTCCAATACCGATTTTCTTAGAGCTTAATAACAGAGCAGAGCTTTTCAAGGAGTCTTTGGTCTCCAAAGCCACTTTCCAAAGTCCAGCTTGTTCCCATAAATTTGTGGCTAAGGCCAGGTCTACAGGGGAAACTTGCCAGTGTAGCTGTGTTGCTTAGGGGTACGATTTTCTGTGATCTTTCTACACTGGCAAAAGCCCTAGTGTAGATGCTGTTGTACCACCATCAACGTGCTTTTGCTGGGAGAGCTTTTTTCTCTTGGGGAACTGGTGTATGCTCTGCTGGCAAATGCCCACTTTGCCGGATAAACGACATCTCCACTTGGAAGGTGTGACTCTCCGTACCCCCAAAGCAGCACCCTGGCACCCCCCTATTCACCACTGTCATATGACTAGGCGATGTTTTGTGCAAAGTGTGCCTTGGGAGGTATCATTTAAGAAGTCTTCATCTGTTGAACATTAATGTCCGGTTGGGTCGTACGTACTATCATTGTGCGTGAAGTTATGAAGTATTGCTATACGCATTACCGAACTATGTTGGGAGACGCCCACAGCCAGCCTTTCAGTAGTGACAAAGGGGCAACCATCTAGTCAGACAGGTGTTGACAGCCGATCAAGAAGAATTCACTCTCCCGAGGCTCCTTAGGGAGGGCACATACCCGAGGCGGACTGCCTGACCCCCATGTCACAGCAAGGATCTTTCTAGCAGCTAGACGAAAGTATAAAAGCGGGAGAGTAACATCATCACTTGCCTCCCCCCACCCTGCCCCGTCTCAACACCTGGAAGATCATCTGGAAGAGAGAGACTTTGAACCAGGGAGATTGGTCCTAGGCTGGAAGGGAGTTCAGTCTGAGTGTTGAGATCATAGGTGCTTTCTAATTTTACTGGGGGTGCTTGACCCCCACTCTGCCCCAGGCCCGACCCCCACTCTACCCCTTCACTCAAGGCCCCACCCTGCCCTGCCTCTTTCTGCCTCAATACACCCCTCCCCTAAGTGTGCCCCACCCTTGCTCTGCCATATCCCCCACCCGGCGCCTCCTGCATGCCTCTGAACAGCTGATCAGTGGCGGGCGGGAAGTGCTGGGAGGGAGGGAGAGCAGCTGATTGGTGGGGCCACTGGTGGGTGCTGAGCACCCACTATTTTTTTTCCCGTGAGTGCTCCAGCCCCAGAGAACCCACTGAGTCGGCGCCTATAAACTGTAAGCTGCCTATCAGCCTATCAGCATCTATCAGGGTGAGAGACTGTTTGATTCAAATCTTGCTTAGTCTGTGAAAGTTAGAATTTAGACTGCGATTTTATGTCTATTTCATATGTAACCAACTCTTATCTCTCTGCCTGCTACTTATCATCACTTAAAATCTATCCTTCCGTAGTTAATAAATCTGTCCTACGTGTTACCTAAAACAGTGTGTTTTGGGTTGAAGTGCTTGGGGAATCTCAGTCCAGATTAACAAGGGCGTTTGCGCGTCCACTACCTTTTTGTCAGTGGTGAAGTAACTAACCAACTTGCCCTGTCCAAGGGAACCTTGAGCAGTGTAAGATGGTATATTTCTGAGGGGCAGGGCTGGGGTGATTGTCTGGTGCCTCTCTCCATGTGATTCATGAGTGTCTCAGGGAACATCCATGCAATTTAGCTGGGCGTGTGGCTCCATATGCTGATGGCTGAGTGATCACAGCACCTGGAGGGGTTTGCTGCTTGTCACTGGCATAGCTCCGTGAGAGACAGCCCAGGCTGGAGAGTTAAGGGGGCACAGCAGCCCCACAGCCCCAGGTTGTACCCCGGGGATCCTGTCACAGCGGGTTAGCCAATCTAGCCATTCTGGTCGAGCTGTACTGGCAAAGGTTTTCCAGGGTGGACCTGATCTGAGTCACCCACCCAGAAAGTCATGGGGTAAAGCGCATTTCCTCCTCCTGTTACATGTTCAAACTTAAACATGTCCCAACTGCAGCCTGTGGGATTCGTTGAATTGGAATGTACACAAAGCCAAGGCAAATTCTTAGGAAGGAGCGTTGTGCAGTTGATCGCTAAATCAGTTATCTGTGGCAGATTGCCCCATCCCTCTGCCAACAGACGGTTTTCCCTGGAAGCCGTATAGCTGAACAAACAGACATTGTGCAGCTGGCCTGTAAAGTTGTGCAAAGTTCCCTGTTTTATTCTGCCAGCGCTCAGGGCCTGGTTCCCTGCTGCGATCCGTCTCCTATGCATTGCTCACGCATTGCAAAGGGACTGGCAGGGCTGGACTTATTGGTGGGTGCCGTGGTCAGGGGGTGCTGTGCTCAAGAGGGTTAAATGAAAACATTCCAATAGCAGCCCCGCTCTGCCCCAGCCTGGCTCTGCACCCCCAGCCCTGTCCTTCAGCCCCAGTTCGGAGCAGGACGCAGAATGGGAGGGGAACAGGGAAGGGAGCTTGCATATAGATTAGTGGGAAGACAATCAACAGGCTGTTTACTCTGGGATAGGGAAGTGAACAATTGGCACACTGCCAGATAGGGGAAGAACAAACGGATTTTGTGCCCTTGTGCCCCCTCCCCCAAAGGACAAAGACCCCTGAACACAAGGGAAGGGCCCCCTCCCCCAAAGGACAAAGACCCCTGAACACAAGGGAAGTGCTGGGGGCTAACGGCTGTGAGTTGCATGTTCCTCTTAAGTGGTTTGGCCAAAGCGTTGTGGTTGTTACAGGCCAATGGCCTTCCTATACCCCGAGCCCCCTTTCCCTGCCATTGCCCCCTTTACCCCCCAACCCGGCAAGAACTGAAAGACGGTTCCCACCCCTGCCAACCTGTGACCGCGGAGTAATGCACAGAGCAGAGAGCGACAAGCCCGGAGGCTGTGGGCTGGATTCTCATGAGCCCGGTGTACTTCCAGAGCGACCCCACGGCCGTCCATGGGGTCAGGGCTGGGTTCTGCTCTCGGTGTCCCCCCCTGACTTCAGCGAAGTGACCCCGGTTCATAACTAGTGCAGGGCAGAACAGCCCGGGGCTTTCTGTGCAGACAGACAACAGCAGCTAGTTCTGCTGGTTCATCCCACAACGCTGGGGGCAGTTCATGGTGCAGGCACCTCTCAGGGGTTGATCCTTTACCAAGAGCTGATACGTGATTGCCCAGTGTTCCAGTAAATGGTTAATCGTTCTACCTTGGACCCTGACAAGAGTGAGGAGAACTGAGGGGAGCCCCGGAGGGGGAAGGACCTTTTGGGTGTGCAGCAGCTGGGACTGGGAAGGCCCCGGATGGGGACTGAACCGGCACTGGACTTGGACGAAGGGCTGGTGCCACGGAAAACCCAGAGAGGGCGTCGGGAGAAGACACTGGCTGGGCGGCCAAGGGAGTGGCCAATTGGTGGGGGTTGGGGGGGTGAGACATAAAAGCCCCCTGCAAGGCCCCCAGAGGTGAGGATACACCCTGACTGTAGAGGGCATGGAGGAGGTGAGGGAGCGGGGAGGATAGCTCAGTGGTTTGAGCATTGGCCTGCTAAACCCAGGGTTGTGAGTTCAATCCTTGAGGGGGCCATTTAGGGATCTGGGGCAAAAATTGGGGGATTGGTCCTGCTTCGAGCAGGGGGTTGGACTAGATGACCTCCTGAGGTCCCTTCCAACCCTGATAATCTATGGTTCTATGATCTACGATTCTGTGGCTGCTGCATGGCACATGCCAGCACCCCCAAGAGATGGGCAGCCCCTTTGGGACCCAGCGTGAGCCCCAGCAGGCCTGGTGTGGCCCCAACCCCCCGGGGTCAGGCAGCTGCACTCAGCCCTGTTGTGGTCTCTCTGCCTTTCGATTCCCCTAGGGAAGCGCGGGGCAGCTGAGAATCTGGTGCAGAGCTATTGCAGGGCAGGGAAGTGTTCAGTGCAATGCAGCCTTTTCTGAGAAATGAAACCTATGCAGCTTGGCGGCATGACAAGTTTTTCGGTTTTGTTTTCTTCTCAGCTCTTTACCAGGCAACAGTAATCTCAGAGCTCAAATGTCACGCGAAGGTGCCATTGATAAACGGGCGATGACCCCTGGATCGTCCGAGCATGTCACAGACCTGGGGCAGGCTGTGTTCCAGCTGGATATAAGCCGCCTCTGGACCAGCTGGACTCTACCAGGCTGGAACAATGATTAACCATTTACGCAATCACTTATCAGCTCTATATAAAGGATCAAGTCAGTTTGTTCTTCCCTAGCTGGCAGTGTGCCAATTGTTCACTTCCCTATCACAAAGCAAAGAGCCTGTTTATTGTCTTCCCGCTAATCTATATGCCAGCTCCCTTCCCTGTTCCTGTTTTCCTTGGTTGGTGCCCAGCAGAGCTCCAGGCTCCAGTCTGACAGGCTGGATAAGGCCAGCAGGAGCAGGGCTTCCCCCTGGCCCAGCTCAGCCGGTCCCTTGGCTGTAGCTGTCCCCGCCTGGCCAGTGAGGATCAGAGCTGCCCTGGGCGTGGGCCCTGCTGGCATGAACCTCCCCCTCCATGCCCCACCGACTGCCCCAGGGACAGGGACAGAGCCCACTGGAAAGGCTCCCCTGACTCCAGTGGGTTTGGCATCCCCCCTCCCAGCCCAGCGCTGTCACCCTGGGGGGCCTAGAGGCAGGCACCCCAGTCAGAGGGGCTGAGGCCTCGGGGCAGCCCAGGCTAACCCGCGTCTGCTACAGCCCCAGGATTATCAACACACCTAGCCCATTAGCTCAGGGGTGCCGCCGGGTGCACTGGGAACAAACCCCCTTGGGGTCAGCTGCAGGGACTGAACCGGGGACCTTGGGAACTGAAAACAGGAGCCTTCACTGCTTGAGTTACAAGGGCCCCTCTGTTAATGAAGAGGCAAGTAGCAAACTCTGCTGTGGTGGGTCCACTAGAGGAGGGCAAAGCCCCACTGGGTCAAGAGGGGTTAGGTACCGTGTGAGAATCAGGCCACGTTCAGCTGACCGGCTTCAGGTGCCTGGGTTTGAAAGCGTCCGTCTGTCGTGTTTGCAATTCTCGGCCCACCCAGCCCCACCGCCCGAGCCGCAGAGACCCAGCAAAAGCGATGAGTTTGCAACAACGGCTCTACTTCAAGCCAAAATCGGGAACAGTTTTTCTTCTACTTGCGCAGAGGGCTCGTTTCCAGGGCCTTCCCGCAGGAATGGGCCCTGGCCTGCAATTGTGATGATTCCCATAAAATAATTTATTCCCTTATAACTGAGAACAAATGTTCCCATGGCAAATCCCCTTCCTACGAGAAGCCGGGGGCGGGAGGTCAAAATAAGGCTCGCGATGGTCCTCTGGCTGCAGCTTTAACTAGAGGGTCGCGTCCTTTGTAGCTTGTGCTGGCTGAGCTCCTTGTACCCACCTGGGATCCTGGTGTCCCTTCGTTTCCTGGGTGCCCCCCGCCCCTTTCCCTCTCTCGCAGGGACATGTGCGAATAGCTCAGCTTGTGTGATTTATTTCTTTTCATCGGGGCCGGCCTTACGGCTGGGTGATGTAGGCGACCGCCCAGGGCTCTTTGGTCAGCGGGCCCGGGGGGCGCTGTCCGAATGCTGCGTGCTGGCCGGCCTCGGCTGCTGGAGTGGGGGTGAATGGCCAGTCAGGTGGGGGGCTGAGTGATGCCACCCAGAGCTGCCAGCTTGGCGGGGAGGCCCAGGCAGCCGGGCTCAACCCTGCAGAGCAAGCCGGCCAGCGACTGGGTTCCTGCGGGCATAGGCGGGAGCCATGCACCCACTCTCCTCCTCCTGTGTCTGGCCGGGGGAGCCCCCAGGCTCGGAAACTTCTCCCTGGGCAGCCCGGCTGGGCTGTGGAGTTGCGAGCTGGTTCCCGCGCCGCTGTTCTCAAACTCAAAGAAAGGGCACCAAGGTACGAGTTGGCCCAAGGTGCAGTTTTCCCTAAGGCCGGCCCTGCTTTTCGTTCTGCAAGGGGGATCGGTCATTCAGGGTGTCCCCCTTTTAAACTCCAGGGGGACGCTGGGCAGAGCTGAGATGGGGAGTTGTTAGGCTGGGAGGTTTTAACAGCTGCCATCAACCAGTTCTTTGATCCAGAGACAATTACAGACCTGGGTAGAGGTGATGGGGAGCTAACCCAGTGCCAGGGGGTCTCTGTGTGCCCCTTTCTCCCCCGGATTTTTACCCAAATTGATAGGGTTCTGCCCATGGATGCCTAGAACATTCCCCAAAACTTTGGGATCGATCGGCCGCGGTGTCCAGAAGTTATCCCGTTACAGCCAGGCAGAGAAGCCACGTCACGTTGACCGTCGGGCTTTGCTTCATTCGGCCACCTAGGGCGCCCCGGCCAGCGTCTGCACAGAGCTGCAGAGAGCAGATGCCCTTCCCAAGCGAACAGGGCCGGTTTTCCAGCTGGCGCAGAGCGGTGTTGCTCCATTGGATCAAGAGGGCCCGATCTGCTGCTGATGTAGGGTGGGGTTGCTCCCTGGGAGTCAAGGGGCTGATGCTGGTTCATGCTGACTTCCTCGCGTTGTCGTGACATGTACGACATGACAGACAGGGCCCTTCCTTCCCTGAGGAATCTGTCTCATGTCGGGTGTGAACCATGCGGATTCGTAAAAACGTTTCCTCCTCCTGAGCTATTTGGCAGCTGGGAGCTTTAGCAGCGAGACCCAGTTCATGCCTTTCTCCCATACTCCCGAATTGCCCCCCCCAGCTGCCCCCTTCCCACCAGCCAAAACTTCCATTTCCCCCCCGCCCCCTACAGTTCCTAGATGCAGTTCTGGGCCACCCGTTCAAACAGTCCAGACACCTCAAAGGATGGGAATGTGGGGGCTGAGGAAACCGAGTGGGGTTTAAGAGAAACAGCTCACCAGGACACCGATGCGTGAGTCATTTTCAGATCTGATGCAATGAAACTGAGTTCTGCAGAATTTCCCTCCGACTCCGCTGGGATGACTCAGGCCACCTCTACACTATTAAGTCAGCAGAACATATGTCGGCCCACAGCCACGGGGGTAATTATGGCGGCTTTTCACGCCCACGCCAGGCGCCTTGTGTTGGCGGCGGGGGGCTTCCTCGCCGGGGGCACTTTCACCAAATTAACCGAGGTGGTGGGGCACGGAGAGCCTGGAGCCCTGCCCCCCCCCGGGCCTGAGAGCCGGAAGAGTCAACGCCGCGTCTCCCCTGACCCCGGGTGGACCGAACTACGTCGACCGAAACGCTGCGCCTCCCGCAGAGGTGGAGTGATTAGGTCGGTGTCGTGGGTGGCTCACGTCGGCGGGAGCAGCATTGTGGTGTCGAGGCTTGTAGACTGAGGTCAGTGTGAGCTGCCTTACGTCGGCCTAACTCTGTAGTGTAGACAGGGCCGGTGCAAGGAGGTTTCACGCCCTCGGTGAAACTTCCACCTTGCGCCGCCCCCCCTCCACCCTAAGGCGCCCCCCCTGCGGCAGCTCCCTGCCGCCGCCCCCCACTCGGCCCAGGGAGTCCCCCCTGCGGCAGCTCCCCCCCCTCGGCCAGGGGAGCCCCCACCACAGCAGCTTCCCCCACCCTCAGCCCGGGCAGCCCCCACCCCGCGGCAGATCCCCGCCGGCCCCTCCCCCCCCCACGGCAGATCCCTGTTGCCCCCTCCCCGCGCCCCCCTACCCCAGCTCACCTCCGCTCCACCGCCGCCCCCAACCACTTGGCGCGCATGGCGACCGCCTAGTTTGCCTAGTGGTTGGGCAGGCCCTGAGTGTAGACCCGAGACCCCAGAGGTTTGGTTTAGGGCTTAGGTCCAGACAGCCATGGTTTGTTTTTATCCCTGTGTGGACATACCCACCGAACACCCTGGGCATGGACTCATGTTAGTGTCCCAGCCTCTCCCCTCTCCTTTGGCTGTAGTTAATACTCCGCCAGCCCATTTCTCTGGTCAGTGGTTTGCAAATTATTGTTCTTGGGCTGAAGCAAAACAGACGCGGCTTTAATCCTGGAGCCGCCATCCAGGAGAATATGGGCATTGGGCATCTGGTTGTCTTTAAAGAGACGGGACCCTAAAAGAGTTAGCTGGGAAAAGATCTATAAGACCAAGTCCATGCCCCTGTCAGGACTGGCCTCAAGAGAGGAGGGTTCGAGGAAAATCAGTGGGGTCTGGAAGAATCAATGTTTTGTCACTGATGCGCTGTGTGACCATGACCAAGTCACTGCACCTCCCTGCCTCAGTTTCCCCATCTGTAAGTGGAGTGATAATATTTGCACACCTACCTTGTGTGTGTATTGTAAAGCTTAATTTGTTCGTGTCTGTGCACTGCTTTCAACACGTAGCATGCTATGTAAACGCTACGTTGGATTATTAACCTAGAAAGTTTGGATTTTTAGGAGGCTTTTTAAGAGACCTGGTCGAAACTCTTTTTTCCCTCCAGAGAAAAACTCTTGAGCAAAAAGTTTCCATCCAAAGATTGAGTCCGAATTTTTCACAGGAAACTTTTGCCCCGGTTCAAAAACTCTGACGGTTGGAATCACTGTCCCTGCGGGGTGCAAACTGAATAGTTCAGCTGTTCGCTGTCAGTAACGATTCTTCTTTTGTGAGTTCCTTCTGCTTATTGTCCTGAAGGCCTGGATCCAAACCAGCTGGTGTTTCCTCAATGACTGGCTTTGGATTGGTGGAGCGGGCAAATCCTGTTTGGACGAGTCCAGTGCTCTAACTAATCCTCACCCATCAGCCAGGTGCAGCCTGGGTTTGGTGCTAATTAAATTGTCAGTGTGTATATGCGTGTGTGTTTTCTTTGTCACACTTCAAAGGACTTTGTGAAACAAACCCGCTGGGTGGGAGCTGGGTCGGGCAGGCACTCCAGCTGCAGGAAGATCCCTGGAGGGGTCAGCGGGGGGGCCGGTTTTTAGAGGGAAGGGGAAGCGGCAAGTGGATGCTCAGAAGGGAAAGTTGAGGCTGGGCCCTGCAGCCAACTGTCTCCTTAGCACGAGCTTTGGGCCAGGCCGGCAAAGGGGGGAGAGGCTGGACTGCTGCCCTTAGGCTGCTTTAACTTATCCCACGGGCTGAGCCCTGCGGGTCCACAGAATACAGAGCACAAAGGGGGCTTCAAGCTGCCTTGACCCACCTCTGTCCCTTTCCCAAGAGCAAGAGAAAAAGAATGAGGCCCATTGGGAGCTACCAGAGCAATGTGACTATGGTACAGGGAGGGCTTGTGAGAACTAGTTGTGGCTGGCAAGGCGCGCTGTGCTCCAGGGTTTAACTGGTGTAGATTTACAGGGCTGTTACTGGATTGTCAATATCTTTATAGGTGGGTGTTGGAGCAGCCTGGTGATATGCCAGAGAGTTCTCACACTGCTTGGCACCATTACTAAAAATGCCCCTTGCATCCCTGGCATATTATTTTCAGAGTGTGCAGGACCCTTCCAGGGGTTTGTGTTGCTGGCGCAGGGCCTTCCGGGCTTTAGATGCTCTTGAAAATGCCGCCCATAGGTGCCAATCCTGCAAAGACTTATGCAAGTACAGTACTTCGCTTGATGCATTGAGTAGCCTTTGAAGTCAAGCAGGCTACTCGTAGACCGAAAGCCCATGGGTGAGTGTTTGCAGGATCAGGGCCGTAAGTAGCACATGGAATGTGTCTTGGTGTTAATTCCACCCCTCTAGAAATATCAGTGGGCTATTGCAGTTTTTGCATAATATTTGCCTTGTGCAATGCGTTTCTTTTATGCAATGCAGGAAATCACAGCTGGTATTTCCCAGTGCTCCAGAAATCTGGAGTCTTTCCCCCTATTGCATAACTTTCTTTCTCCACAACTTCCCTACAACCCAAATCCCATGAACACTCAAAATTGCTGAACAGAGTTGGTTAGAAAACATTTTTTCCATGGGAAATTCAGTTTTTTGAGTGGAAAAAATTGAAACCCAAATATTCATAGGTGAAGACCAAACGTTTCAATTCAGAAATGCTACCCCAAAGCCTTGTGGGGGTTGTAGTTCAGGTGCTTCATGCCTCTGTTCTTCTCTATGGGCCAGGCTCCCCAGCCGGACTACATCTCCCATGATGCACCATGGCCTCTTCTCTTGTTGAGCCACTGCAGTGCGTCATGACAGTCCTGTGGCCGATAAGCGTCGTAGAATCGTAAGACGGGAAGGGACCTCAGGAGGTCTCCTAGTCCGGCCCCCTCCACTGAGGCAGGACTAAGTATTATCTAGACCGTCCCTGACAGGTAATTGTTCTTAAAAACCTCGTGATTCTACAACCTCCGTAGGTAACTTATTCCAGTGCTTAGCCACCCTGACCATTAGGAAGCTCTTTCTAATGTCTAACCTAAATCTTCCTTGTTGCAATTTAAGCCCATTGCTTCTTGTCCTTTCGATCCGTGACTGAGTCCCCAGTGAAGTGGACAGACAGCAGAGCGAAGTGCAGGATGCCGTTGTTGAAAGCAGGTACAGGAAAATGCAATGGGCCGAGCATAGAGCGAGGCTCCCTGACAATCAATGGACTGCAGCTGTCGCCGAGTGGCATCCATGGGATCTGAAACCACCACTCGGCTGACCTCCAAAGAGGGGAAGATTTTATCGTGGAAAAGCCTGGCTGCACACGGAGAAGGAAGGCCAGGGTAAGAGAAGAACAGAAGACGTGTTGTGATTGGCACAATCTATATGAGGGCTGAAGGACCGATTGATCAAGGTGATCAGGGCTACTTGTTCCCTCCCCAGTGGATAAGGAGAACAATGAGAAGTCCTAAGGAATCTCCATCCTTAGAGGTTTTTAAGGTCAGGCTTGACAAAGCCCTGACTGGGATGATTTAGTTGGGGTTGGTCCTGCTTTGAGCAGGGGATTGGACTAGATGACCTCCTGAGGTCTCTTCCAACCCTAGTATTCGATAATTCCGGGGTTCTATTCCCAGTTCGACCACAATCTCTTTTGTGCAAGTCACTTCACTCATCATAACAACCTTTTACGTACTTGAAGACCGTTATCAGGCCCCCCCCTCGGTCTTCCATTCTCCACACTAAACAAATCCAATTTTTTCAGTCTGTCCTTATGGGAGATGTAGTCCAGTTGGAGAGTCAGGGAGCAAGGGCAAGGGTGAATGGGGCCCAGTCTGGTTGAATCAGTATTAATTACTGCATTCGCACCAAACAGAGCGCCTCCGGGACAGGGGAAACAGCCCGAGTTAGGCAAATGGAAAAGGAGCCTCGTTTGAGATGGAAATTTCTCAGCTGAGTGGGGATTTGCATAGCAAAGAGCCTGGGACCCACACTTTTGAGGAAGCTGATCCAGTCACAGTGTCGATAGCTGCTGACACTCCGCAGCGGTGGAATCAGGCGCGTGTGGTCCAAGTGTGACAGTGTATAAGGGTGGGAGAAGACAGCATGTGTGTGGTCAAGTAGAGGGATGAGGCTGAAAGAACACTGTGCCTATGTACTGTGCAGCTCCCACCCCTAGACTGTGCGTGGTTGGGGCCCGGGTCCCTCACAAGAGGCTGTTAAGGAAACTTAAGGCAGCTGATCCAAAGCTCATTGACATTCACGAGTGGCTTTGCATGAACTTCAATGAGCAATGGGGTGAGGCCCAGGATCAGAGGCAAATTATTAATATGGGAGTATCTGTGGTCACCAGCCCTATGCCAGCACACAACACAGAGACCAGCTCTTTTGCAAGAAGCTGTGGGAGACAAATGGTGGCAGGTGGAAACCTGTCCTGTGCTCTCCATGCTGCTTTCCCCTGGAATATCCAGTCGATTTCAAGGCCTTGATCCTTATCTTCAAGGCACTCCATGGCCCGGGCCCAGGGTAGCCGAAGGAGCTGAAAGCTCCGAGATGGGGATCATGGGTAACAACTCTGCTTCTCAGGCACCCAAGGGATCCCTCTAGCTTAATGGTAAAGCACGTCAGTGCAAGGCGAGCTTTCTTGGGGGACCTGCTTTGAAACAGGCGTGAATTCCCCTAGGCACTAAAGACCATCACAAACCTCCCCACTTACAACTAGCTGAAATATTTCAATCAAAAAATATTGGCAAAAAATTAGATGAGTCAACAGTGAAACAGTTTGCGAGTTCATGTCGATTTCGCCAATTTGCTCATTTCGGGGAGCGGGAACCCCCCTTAAATGCCAAAGAAATCACAACGCTTTGTTTTGCCATCTTCCGTTCAAAATATCTTTTTTTTCCATTCAGAAATTTCCTTTCGTTTTAGGCCAATCAATTCAACCCTTTCAAAAAAGAAGGCTTGAAATCAAAACCCAATGTTTCATTTCGGGCCAAGCGAAAGGCGTTAAGTTCCACCTCTTCCCCTTTTTTGGGACTTTTTCTTATATAGGTGCCTATTACCTCCCACCCCCCCATCCCGTTTTTTCACAGTTGTTATCTGGTCACCCTAGATTTAATGCACATCTGGTGACAAGGCCGGGATAAGAACATACTGAACAGAACTGATTGTCACCCACTCGCTAATCAAAAACCTCTCAAGGGCTTTTGCTAAAGCTTTCCCATCGAATGCTTCCTTTTCTCCCATGCTGACTCTTCCCTCCCTTCTCGCTAGGCTGAAGGATTTCTCATAACTAGAAAATTTCTGCTTGGTTCCCGCTCATGCTCCCTGCCTTTCCCGGCCAAGCCTCTTTCTATAGAAAGATGGAAAATGAAACAAGTTTCTCCTATCCAGGAGAAAGGCTGGCTGGCCTTTGCTTTCTGATGGGGATGAGCTAGACGTGTTCTGGACTCTGTAAAGATTTATGCATGTGATTAACTTTATGCACAAATGAACCCAGCAAGTTACTCAGGTGCTTCAAGACAAGTACATGCATAAGTCTTTGCAGAATCAGTGGCTGGTTCTGTTTCCTAGCTACTAAACTCCCTGGATGGTTTTGATTTTCCCCTCTGCATGTCACCGAATTTTGAAATACCTGCGTGGGGCATTTATATCCCCAGTTGCTTGTGGATGGGGTTCCAGTGGAGGGAATTGGGTGGCTAACTCCCTTGAGCTGTGATGCTTCAAAGAAACCTTAAAACAAGTCATGATCATTCTCTGGGTGATGGCGTGCGCAGGGCTTAAATTCAGCCAGAGCTATCCGGAGCAGAGCTCCAGTAAATATTTTCAACCCTTCTGGAGGTTTCATAGCATGTTGGGCTTGGGGACTTCCAGAAAATACTCTGTGCGTGATACAGGGGAGATGTTCTAAAGTCTGTTTGGAAGAGAAAAATCTAATCTTGAATAGCATAAAACTGCACCCAAGGTTATTGTCTCATTAGCCGAGACATTCAAACAGTGCACAGCTCAAAAGCAATATATATTTTTATGAGGCTGTTATTGTAAACGTTCATTCTGGCACCGAACGCGCTGGTTGATTTCAGATTCTGTGTATAACACCTAGCTTATGTTGAAGGGGCCATTCTGACCATCTAATCTGATCTCCAGTGGGTCACAGGCCAGAGAAACTCACCCAAGGATTCCTGCATTGAGACCATAACATGTGGGGGAGCTAGAGTGTATTTTAGAGAGATCCAGGCTTGATGGAAAGGCTTCAAGTGAAGGAGAATCCGCCAGACCCTTTTCTATAGATGGGGGGAACTGGAAGATTGGGTGGAGGGATAGCTCAGTTGTTTGAGCATTGGCCTGCTAAACCCAGGGTTGTGAGTTCAATCCTTGAGGGGGCCATTTGGGATCAGGGCAAAAATTGGAGATTGGTCCTGCTTTGAGCAGGGGGTTGGGCTAGATGACCTCCTGAGGTCCCTTCCAACTCTGGTATTCTATGAATTGCACCTGGATCTCGTAAATACCTGCCCACGACCTTAAATGCAAGGTCAGCCTTGCACAGCTCAGTGTTCTTGTGCCAAAGCTAATCAGTCATGACTTTCTGGAATGTAGGTGACAAGGGTCAGTGTCTAGAGCTCAGAAACCAAGGTTAGCTTCCCCAACCTGTGTGTGACTTATTATCGAACAGCTCTCCCAGTTAAGGCTGCAATGGGGAGCCCATTACAGGTATGTCTGTATCTGGGAGGGTGATTAGATCCCACCTAACCTCAATGTCTTTTCCTAATGCAGACATACCCTGCAGGGCAGATTTTGTTCCCTTTATTTGAGGATGTAACCAACGGCCTCTCTCCCCCGGGTCACTTTGCATTGCTGGGGGGCTGTCAAAGCCAACCCCGAAGGCAGAGGTTCTCGCAAGAAATTGTCTGGTAGCCTCAGAGTGCGGCCACCAACTCTTGCTGGTGTCCGCTCGGACACTTTTCCCTAAAATACTTAATTATCTTTAGGGAAAACAAATAAATCTGCCTCAACACACGGCCAGATCATTGTAATTTATGTACATAGCATTTTTTAAATTTTTTTTGCAGATTCAATAATAAAAACAATGGTGGGGAAAGAGATATACGTGTGTTTGCTAATATCACTTTTCACAGCAGACTTAGTAGCTAACTGGGAAGCCCTGATAAGTGATATTAACAAGCCTACAAGTATCACTCATCAGGGCCCCCCAGCTAGCTTTGCTGTGAAAAGTGATACTTGCATGTTTGTTAATCTCACTTTTCTCAGGTTTCAGAGTAACAGCCTTGTTAGTCTGTATTCGCAAAAAGAAAAGGTGCCACAAGTACTCCTTTTCTTTTTACTTTTCTCAGTGAGCCCCAGGGCAAATTAAGCCCTGGACGGGCAGCTCAGAGCCGGAGGCAGCAGGGGCCAGGGGTGATGAGGGGGGGCTGTGGGGACCTGGGGGTGGTGGATTGGAGATTGGGGGAGGCAGTGAGGGCCCAGGGCGACGGGCGTAGTGGTGAGCCTGTGTGGCTGCAGCCAGGGGTCAGTGCCCACCGCTGGGCGGTCGGAGCTGAAGCCAGGGATCAGAGCCTGGTGCCACGCGGCTGGGACCCAGGGCCAGCTTCCACCGCCCCACAGCCAGAGCCGGGGTCCAGAGCCTGAAGCCGGGGCCACGTGGCTGGAGCCAGGGGTTGGTGCCTGGAGCCCCACGGCCAGGCAGACAAAGTCCCACATAAAGCGGTATAACTACGCCTGTCTGACAAGGGCCCAGTTCTCTCCTCCTTTCCACATGTCACCCCAGCCGTGTATTGCCCTTGTAACACCACCGTGGGGCCGTGTCTGGCGTGGGATGGGACCTAAGCTCTGGGTACTCCATGTACTGTGAGTCAACAGATTTCTGGGGGGGGGGAGGGGGCAGCGCTCCCCCCAGTGAGAGGGAGAAGAAGTGAGATCAGTTCCAAATAACCTTATTTCTGACCCACCCTGAAAACTCCTCTTTCAAAGGCAAGACTGTTTGCATGGGGCTGAGTTGCCTATGGCTTATATTTGCTAAGACTGTTGCTTTTCCTTATTACATGGACTTGGACTTGGATCGCTTTGTTTTCTTGATTTTTTAATGGCCTGTTGCTGTTGTTTTTTTTAAAAAAACTACTAGAGGATAACTGTGCTGGTGTCACTAGGCAAACACATCCCGTTTGGGGTGGAAGGGGTCAGCTCTGTGACTCTTTTAGAGGCCTCAGCATGGTGTATTCTGTGCATGCCGTCTGGGGACCAGGAACACTCGTGTAGATATGATCCAGGAAGGATGAGGACATGCATGGGTGGTGGGTAGCATAGGCAGGGGAAGGCTGTACCTCTGCAAACAGCCCTGTGAGGCCCCGCTCACGCTCCGCCCTGCTTGCCACGAGTTGGCCCCAGCCGAGGCAGCCGGCTCCTCTTCCGGGAAGCCTGCTGGGGCTAGGGCAGCTGGGGCTTGGGGTGGCCCCCGGTCCACTGGGGAGGCCCCCGGTGCTGGAGCTGTGCTGCCCAGCCCTCCGGGGCTGGGGTGAAGGGGGTGGGCGGCCATGTGGCACTCACCCACCCGCTCAGCGTTCTGGGGCTGCGGCAGGGGGCCTTGAACCGCCTGTCCACTCGGCACTCTGGGGCTTGGTGGGGGGGCACGCCATCCCCTGGGCGCTTTGGGGCTGGAGGCGCTTAGGTGGCCCGGGGCTGGCGGCCGTGTGGAGGGAGCCTCTGGGCTTCTGTGGGGAAGGGGGGGCAGGCGGAAGGGGTGGACCGGACCGGGGGCTAGCCTCCCCGAGCCTGGGGTTCACCCCTCACCCTTGAGAATGTGCTGTGGATTCTCTTTCTATTCCTTTTCCTGGAGAGGTGGACGCTTCAGTAGCCACTGAATCCAGCTGAATCGGGGGCAGAGAGGCGTTGTATGTCTGATATTTTAGGAACCACTGACAATGATCTTAGAACTCTCCCATGCATAAAAATGTCATGGCTCAATAGTCAAATATTCCAGGTCCCGCAGGCGTAGCATTGCATGCTGGGAATCGCTCGGATGCTGTGTGAAATTCCCATTTCTCAGGCTGCAGGCCTGTCCCTCAGTCAGGACAGAATGTTATGTTAGGCCCTAGGGAGAGGAGAGGAGAGGAGAGGGGAGGGGAATTTGGGGGGGAAGGATGGTGCAGAGGTTAAAGCACTAACTTGGGAGACCCTCAGTTCAATTCTGTGCTCTGATACAGACTCCATGTGGTGTAGGTTAAAAAAATCCCTTCGTTTTTTTCCACTGCCTGTAAAATGACCACGATACAGACTTTCCTATCTCAGGGGCTGTCCTGAGGCAGTTACAGTGCTGGGGGCGGCATCAGTATCTAACACAGATTAAGGGAAATCCCACCACCTGGGGGAAAGAACAAAAGCATTTCCACAAAGGTTGATTACAAAGGAAAGGCTGATGGGAGAAGCAGAGCTGGGTGGGGACTAGTTTTCCTACCTCATGAAAATTTTTGCGATTTTTGAAAAAATTTCCTGTTTCTCATCAGGATGAAACCGAGCCCTTTTGGAATTATTTTCCAAAAAATGAAAGAAAAGATTAAGAACATAAGAACAGCCATACTCGGTCAGACCAAAGGTCCTTCTATCCCAGTATCCTGTCTTCCGACAGTGGCCAATGCCAGGTGCCCCAGAGGGAATGAACAGAACAGGTCATCACTGAATGATCCATCCCCTGTCATCCATTCCCAGCTTCTGGCAAAAAGAGACTAAGAACACCATCCCTGGTCCTCCTGGCTAATAGCCATTGATGGACCTATCCTCCATGAATTTATCTAGCTCTTTTTTGAACTCTGTTATAGTCTTGGCCTTCACAACATCCTCTGGCAAGGAGTTCCACAGGTTGACTGTGCATTGTGTGAAGAAATACTTCCTTTTATTTGTTTTAAACCTGCTGCCTATTAATTTCATTGGGTGGCCCCTAGTTCTTGTGTTATGAGTAAATAAAATTTCCTTATTTACTTTCTTCACCCCGGTCATGATTTTATAGACCTCAATCATATCCCCCCTTACTCGTCTCTTTTCCAAGCTGAAAAGTCCCACTCTTATTAATCTCTCCTCATACAGCAGCCGTTCCATACCCCTCATCATTTTTGTTGCCCTTTTCTGAATCTTTTCCAATTCCAATATACCTTTTTTGAGATGGGGCGACCACATCTGCACACAGCATTCAAGATGTGGGGGTACCATGGATTTATATAGAGGCAATATGATATTTTCTGTCTTATTCTCTATCCCTTTCTTGATGATTCCCAAGATTCTGTTTGCTTTTTTGACGGCTGCTCCACATTGAGTGGACGTTTTCAGAGAACTAGCCACAATGACTCCAAGATCCCTTTCTTGACGGGTACCAGCTAATTTAGACCCCATCATTGTATATGTATAAAGACAGATGGAGAGAATACCCCATATGGCCGGTGACCTGGGCTGTGGGAGATCTAGTTTTATGTCCCTGCTGCAATAATGATTTAATTATTTATACAAAGTGGACAAGCTCCCACGGGAGTGC
Source organism: Lepidochelys kempii (assembly GCF_965140285.1). NCBI lineage: Eukaryota > Metazoa > Chordata > Testudines > Cheloniidae > Lepidochelys > Lepidochelys kempii. Next base: position 48,576,984 of record NC_136393.1, on the reverse strand, counting down.
GGGGGAAGGACACACCCTATAGCCCAGCAGTCAGGACGCTCACCTGGGGTGTGGGAGACCTTCACTCGGGTTGTTGCTCCCAGTCAGGTGGAGCGACTGGGGTTTAAACCTGGGTCTCTCACACCCCAGCTGGGTGCCCTAAGCAGCAGGCTATAATGAGTGGGTGGGGGGGTGGGAGGTGGGGCGCAGGGGGGTGTCTTTCTGACCAGAAATTCCATCCTGGCCCTGATGTCCCATCTGCCTAAATGTCAGGGTTCAGTCAATTCTTCCGGCCAAACAGGAGCAGGGAATGGGAAACCAGCCCTGCTGATGTCAGTGGAAAAGGAGCCTGATTTGATATGGAAATCTCCATGCCGAGACGGAATTTGAATTGTAAAGCACCCACTGAACTAAGGGTCCTCAGCCTGGGACCGGCACAGTTCTGCAGCGCAGGGGCGGGTGGATGGTTGTGTGTTCAGTTGGGTAGGGTGGGTTGGAGGATGGGGTGGCCCAAGGCACAGGGCTTCATTAAGGTGATCCAGGCACACCAGAACCTGTCCTGCCCCACAATGGCCATTGTGCCCTTACCCTGACCCCTCTTCTGTGACAGGGACTAGGTTTGCAACAGCGGTGTGCTGGCTGGATTGGGGGGCCCTGTCTGGTCTGGTTTTGGGGCAGGCTGGGGTTCTCTGCCTCCCCAGAAGGGCAGGAGCAGCTGCAGGGATCACTATCCCATCAGGAGAGCAGGGGTAGCAAGGAGTTCCCACTCCACTCCACAGATGCCAATCTGGCAGTGGGAGTCCCCAGTACTTAGCCCAGCAGCTGGGGTGTCTCTGTTTGGAGGAGGGGGACATTGTAGTCTTCCCCATCTGCCACACACACACAGCCCCATGCTGGAGTGGGGTCGACAGGATGCCCTGAACAGTGGGGTTGGGAGTTAGCACCCCATTGAGATGAATGGTCAGTTGTTCCCCCCAGGTCACAGAGCAATTGGTTCAGGCTCTCTGCAGATTTAGGCAGCATTGCTGCATTGATTATACTCAGAGCCATTCCACTATTTCAGAGCAATCAGTTCAGGCTCTCTGCAGACTCAAGAAGATGTCACTGTGTTGGTTACACTGAGGATACTCTTTTAAGGTTTTCCACACAACCTCAAGAGCTAGAAATTGACTACTTCATTTAATATGAACTGAGACACCCGACAATAATTAATTGCCAAAATTAGGCTATCCCATCATACCATCTCCTCCATAAAGTCACCAAGCTTAGTCTTGAAGCCAGATAGGTCTTTTTCCCCCACTTCTCCCCTTGGAATGCTGTTCCAGCGCTTCACTCCTTTGATGGTTAGAAACCTTCATCTAATTTCCAGTCTAAACTTCCTGCTGGCCAGCGTATAAAACTATATACAGAGGAGTTTACAAGAAAACGTCAGTTTGAAGTTTAGCTTGGGAAACTGCAAATGCTGAGTAGTTCTCTTAAAATGCGTCTACCGGGAAGAATAGCTCTGTCCATTGGTTTATTTTTGCCACACTCATCCTGATGGCATGTGAGATCTTTATATAGTTGTAAAATCCACCCTGGAATGTCATCCTCTCCCACTGTCCTACCACTAGGTGGCACCGTGCATAACATACCTTATTGACGCTAACCTCCCTCATACCTGGCTGGGCATTAAAGGCATGTATGGAAAACACATCTCTGGTTTCTCTCTCTCTAAAGGGAGCTCTGTAGCCCGTCCGGAGCTAATACAGATGACTGACTTGCTAGGAGCAGCCCCATGCCCTACTAAGTACAAGGTGTCTGTGACGGGGCGGAGAGCCGGGTCGAGAGGAGAGGAAAGGGGACGGTCCTCATAGTGGAGGCTGAGAAGAAACGGTCCTTCCTTCCCCACCCCACACCCAAAGAATCCCAGGACTTTGAAGCCATTGTGAGTTCTGGCTTATCTTTGTCTCTTGATAATTTTTTGGCCAAGAGGATGACTGATGCTGTGGCTGGTCAGCTGGGCTGGGGGATGGAGATATCAACCCCCCCACCAAATCAAAGCTCCCTCCTCCAACCCTGCATCCCGTCAACCCATGTTGCCTCCCACAAAGGTCAATCCATGTTCCCCCCCGCCCCGATTCCCAGGCCTCCAGCATTTCTGGCGACAGCTGCGATACGTTTATGGTTTAACTAGGGGCATGTGAATAATCTGGGAGCAGCCTAAAATAAATTCTCTTTAAAATCCCCTATGACCCATACGGGGGCCACTGTGCTGACAGGCCCATATGTTTTCCATTTTAGGTCTTTAAGAGCCTCTGGGTCTCAGTTTGATTGAAGCTCTCCCAGGATCCCCAGCCAGCTTCACCACAGCAGAAACCAGAGAGGGGCAGCGGGTACAAAATGCAGCCCCTGTCTGGAGAAAAACACTCAGGCCCAGAGCTGCACTGGGACGTAGGCGATGTGACACTGAGCATCCCAACGCCTAACTTTTTGGTGACTAGAAAACCACAGGTACAACCTTGGCGACCCACCAAGCCTAATCCCCGTCTGGAATCTGCTCGCTTAGGTTCCAAAGTGGTGTCTTGTGAGAACGAGTTGGACACCTACCGCGCTCCACAAAGCCCAAGGGAGGAGGCATAACTTTTTGCCTGGGCAAGGCACTCACCTGGGACGTGGGAGACCTAGATCCAATCCCACCCAGTGGGGAGAAAGGATTGGAGCAGGGCTCTCCTACCCTTCAGGTGGCTGCTCAAGCTATGGGATATTCTTCTTTCGGGCTCTCGCAGGGTACGTCTACCCTGGAATAAAAGACGTGAGGCACAGCTGTGCCTGGCCAGGCTTGTGGGGCTTGAAACTGACCCCGTGAGCGGGGAGGGTCCTTGAGCTCAGGGTCCAGTCCAAGCCCAAATGTCCACGCCATAGCTTTGCAGCCCGAGCCCAAGTCACCTGACCTGGACCAGACCCAGGGGTTTAATTGCAGTGTAGACGTATCCTCAGGTTCTTCCCATGCAATTGGTCCACACCGTATAATTACTGAAAGAATCACGGGGAGAGGAGGAGACAGAGAGCAAGAGACGGTGCGAATGTGTCTGTCGCCTGGCGGTAGGGCACTCACATGTGAGATCGAAGGCCTACGTTCTCATCCCCCTGCTCCAATGATCCCACAGACATTGTCATGGCCACGCCAGTCAAGGAGAACCAACCAGCAGAGGTGCCGGGGCTCAAGCCATTTTTTACATTCATAAATGACCCGGCAAGCCCAGAGACGCTGGGGCAATGAACTGCTGAGCCTAAAGGAGGCGGGGCCCAGCCCTGGCACAAATTAAGCAGTGAACCCAACCTGGCTCTGGGAATAGAATTTAAAAGGACAATAGGCATCAAGCTGATTTAAATGCAGGTTCTCCATGTGCTGATTGAACTCATGATTCAATTGGGAGATTTAAATCACTCCTCCCTGCTTTAGTCAGTTTCAACACCGGTAGCATAAAGTTTTGCTCTAGGTCAGGGATCATCAACCTTTGGCCCGCGGCCCGCCAGCAGCAGCCAGCACATCCCTCGGCCCGCGCCGCTTCCCGCAGCCCCCACTGGCCTGGGACGGCGAACCGCAGTCAGTGGGAGCCGCGATCGGCTGAACCTGCGGATGCAGCAGGTAAACAAACCGGCCTGGCCCACCAGGGGGCTTATCCTGGCAGGCCACATGCCAAAGGTTGCCGATCCCTGCTCTAGGTGCTCCTTGACCCATTTGTAGCATACACTTCTACAAAGAGACGGTGCTAGGCCCTGCCTTCCCCCAATCATTAGCAGAAATCATAACCCAGCATCTGACAACACGTCTGCAGCATTGCACGCTCACAGTTTTACTGCGAGTCTCATCGTATTTGGAGTATTTTTTTAAAAAGCCTCAGCTCCCGGAGTCAGGTGATTGAGGTGAGAAACTCAGCTTCCATTTAAAAAGGAAGGCTCTAGCCCTCCCGGTTGTAGAGAGGGGCCTGACAATGTGGCCTCTACATTCACAAAACAAGATGCAATACAAAGAGAGAGCCTGAGACGTGAGGCCTGGTATGAGGGGCCTGAACTGAAGCAGTCAGGCCTTGGTGATATAAAGCAAAGTTAGCAAAAATCAGGCTGTGAGCAGAAGTCGGGCCTTGCTACAAAACACGCTTGCTTGCAAGCTCACAGAACCTGGCCAGAACAGGACTGGTGTTGCAAAAACACAAGCACTCCTAGGTACTAAGTATTCATGTAAACGCATTCAGAAGTGTCAGGACAGAACACCCCGCTACACGATCATGGTGTAAACACACTCCCAGAAGGTGATAGGGGGACACACTGACCCCTCTGAAAGATAAGGTCAGCATGATGGATACAGCTCTCTTAGCAAGCCAACACGTACAAGGTGAAGGTAGTTCCTGACCATGTCAGAGAGTGGTAACGAACCATGTCGGCGGGGCAACATGTAACTTGTTTGTATTGATGTATAAAGAAGGGTTTCAGAGAAGCGTGTCTTTGCCTGGCCAAGGGGGAAATGTAAAATCCCACCATTGACTGAGCCGAGGCCATTCTCATGGGCATCTATGTCCCAGTATCCCCATAAAGTCTGCCGGGTGTTATTATGGGGCTTCGTTGACAATAAACCCGGCTGGTAGCCTTCGCTATGGAACTGAGTCTGTGGTTTTTTTTGGGCCATTGGATCGAGGTCTGCTGCGTACCCGTGCAGAGCTGGGACAGCACGCACCGAGAACACTCCTGCAGCCAATGACCGATTATGCCAAATGACAAATAAACGGAACCCGGACTTCATCCTCGCTTTAAATCTCCTGCTTTTTAAGCCAATCCGCTGATTTGGAGTTGGCTCAGTTCCAGCCGATCTGTGGGTGCTGAGCACATTGGCAAATCAGGCTAAAAGGGTGACAGCAGCTGAATCAGTAACGTGAGATCCAGAGGGGGTTTTCATCCTGCTTTCGCTGCCAATATCAGCCCAGTTGTCTCTAAGGAGTCGTTACGGACACATCCAAGCCGCAAAGCCTGTTGTTCCTGATCCCTGCTGAGACCTTGGGAGCGTTTGTTGTATTCACTGTGTCTATTTGACTACCACACAGCAGGGGAGCAACCAGTCCAGTTCATATAACTACACATTGTGCATTAGCAATGGAAGCTGGGATGTGGGGTGGGTAGGTGGGTTAGAGAGACCTAGGGGAGGAGGGAAGGTTTCTGTTGTGTTGTGTTGTGTTGTGTTGGTTGGAGCTGCCGGTTGCCAGCTCAGAGGTGGCACATATAGGGTAACAAACTGCTCCCCAGCACAATTAGCCACTGGCAGCAAATACTGACATCCACCTATTAGCTATCCCTGGCTATTAGTGTTTGCTACCCCACACCTTTCTCCATCCCCTGGTCCAGGGCTAGGAACAGCGCTTAATTTGCACCACTTGTAACGCCGACAGATTCCCCCGTCGGCGGCAGCTGGGAACAAACCTGGGACGTCTGGAGCTTAAGGCATAAGCCTCTACTGGATGAGCTAAAAGACGCACCTCTCTTGGCCAAAGTTACAGCAGGCTCAACAATCGCTAGCTGGCCTAGCTGCCACAAGAGGGGGACAGAGCCCCACACCAAGCAGGCCTGGGTTACATATGGACGGAGAAAGGTACAAGGGAGAGCGACTGAATTAGTCCAAAGGAAAAGGTCTGCTGATGTAATTCAAGGACTGGGTTAAAATCATGCCTGGTCCACACAAAGTGTGACCCAAAGATGGTGTGTTGGAAACTAGGCCTAATTGGTGACCAAAATATCCCATGCTGCCCACCACGCCCCTGTGAGGGCCTTAATGAAAGAGACTTTGAGGCGAAAAATTGGCTCCTGGAGTGACTGACTGGCCTGACTGCCCCATCGTCTGCTGGGACCCCAGACCTTCTGCGTCCTACTGAGAGACGTCCTGCCCTGACCAGACCAGGCCAGAGAGAGGGACCCGGATAACATCGGCATTTTCTGCTGAATCCCAAACACCACCCCGGGATGAAATGGGATCGGACTTTAACAGCAACAACAGCAGCTCCAGCCCATCTCAACTAACTTCTTCTCTCTTCCCCCAAAGGACAATAGTTGCCATCTGTGATACCGTCTAAGGGACTGTCTGACCAGGGGAGGGGCTTCCTTCTTTAAAAACTCTCTCCAGCGAAAGGGGACAAGGGGAGTTGGTACCACAGAGGACTTACTAGAGTTGATACTTTACATTCCAAAGGCTTGGACAGTTTTTCCTTCTTTGTCTTTATCTTTAATTAAAGGTTAGGAGGAGGATTTGTAGTGGGGTTGCCATGGTCCTGAGCAAGCTGAAGTCTCCATGTACCAAACCTCAGACCTTGTTTGAAAGTGTCCAGAGCTGGGCAGTGACTGGGGCATGTTAACCCCGTTGGCCCATAGATTCCTTCTAAACCATACAACCTCACTCACCTCCTCCCCCTGGATACCCCTAATGTCCCAGTAGCAGGCTCATCAAAAGACGGGGGGGGGGGGGGGGGGCGGTGAAATCCGGATCCACTGAAGTCAAGGGAAAACTCTCATGGACGTCCATGGATTTCACTCAGGGAGTGTAAAGGTGCCTTAAACTTAAAATCACTTTAATTGCCCCTCCGCTCCCGCACCCCTGCACCCCGCACATGGATGGAGACACTGTGAATTAAGAGCTGCTCTACACTAGAAGAGTTATCCCGCTCTAAGTACCTTGTCTGGGGCTGTGAAATATTTTTAGCACAATAATTACACTGGTGAAGCCCTTGGTGTGGACAATGGGTTATACTGGTAATGGTGGATTAGCCACTGGGCCAACGGGGCCTGGGCCAATTGGGGGGCCCCCAGAAATATGGGTGCCCTGACCCACTCTGCCCAGCACTCCTGCCAGTAGGGTTAGGGTGCAGTGGCCCCCACTCCCTGGCAGGAGCGCCAGGCGGGTGAGGGGTTGGGGGGGCAAGGCCCCACACCCTGACCCTGCTCCACAGCAGGGGTACTGGAGGGGGGTTGGAGGGGTCTCCATCTGCTCTGGCCCAGGGCCCCAAAAAACAGTGATCTGGCTCTGTATAAAGGTGCCCTGCACCTCTACAGGATATTCCCTCCCTGCCAGGGGATCTGGGTACCAATCTGAGCCCCTTTATCCAAGTACACCCCGGGGAGCCAACCAGGATGGTTAGGGCTGCAGGCCCCTGTAGTGCAGACAGGCCCCGAGTCCAGAGTGGCCCTCAGGTTTCAGCACCCGGGGAAATCTGCCCCCAAGCTGTGTTGCACGGGGAGACTTTAGCCCGGCCTGACCTGCCTGCCTCAGTGACCCTGCAGTGCTCACTGGGCCACAGAGTCTTTGGCTCGGGTCCCTGGGGCAGCTCAGCTTTCTGCCACCCGGGCATGTTTCTGTTTCTGAAAGACGTGTCAGGAAGTGGATTGTTTTTGATTTGAAATCCTCTCCAGGATGCAGTTTTAAAATTTGTTTTGTTTCAGCTTCCTGGAATATTTACGACTGACACCCAAGCAGGGAGGAGCTGTGGGGCCAGTGTATAACCCGCCTGCTCCAGCGAGGGACTGTGAGTGTCTCACAGTCCAGCAAACCCTCCCTGATTGGAATTAACCCTTTCGCTGCTGTTGGTCCTCCTGCGGGGAGCTGCCTGGCTGCTGCCCAGGTGAGCAGAGAGCAGCAAGAGCTGGGGGGTGGGGTGGGGGGGCAATATCTGCATGGGGAGCTCTCCTTGGGCTGCCTCCATTCTGTCTCTCCCCGGCTTTGTCCCCACGAATCCAGTTTAGCTCCCAGCTCAGTTGCCCCAGCGGGTCTCTGAGGGGCTGGTTGCAGGGGGCTCCTATGGGGCAGGGTGAGCGGGGGGGCAGATGCAATGCCCCTGGGCAGGCTGTAGTGAATGGCCTGGGATGTGTCCGCCCCGCAGAGCCAGGTGGGATCTGATTGCTTCACCCCACTGCAAAGCACCCGGATTTGTGCCCTGGGGTCAGACCCTTGGTGCCAGCTCCATTGGATGCCTTTGCTGGGGCCGGAGCTGCCAGATTCACTCCCCGGGCTCCTGCCCCGTTGCTCTGCCGCTGGCTGGCCCTGCAGATAGGGACCCTCCTGCAAACACCCTGGGCAGCAGCTGCTGCTTCTCTCCCTGCCAGAGCAGATCCACAGAGAGACCAGAGAGCGCTTGTCAGCTGCTTTGGCTGGACTCAAGTTACCGATTATTAAATTCATAGGCCCTGATTTTTCTTTTTGCTGGCGGGTGCTTTTGAAGAGGTTGTGTGTGTTTTGGGGGGCATTCTGCTAGTTTCGGGGGGAGGCTATTTTCAGCATATGTATACATTTCTTTCATATTCTAGTTATTGGATGTGTCAGTCATTGGTATCTTTACTATTTGAATAACGATTCAGTTGTTATTTTTAGCAACTACCTAATTACATTCTCATGAATTACAGTATATTAAGATCATTGCAGTCACCTAGAAGCTGTGTTCACTAATGTCCCAGTTTCAAGACATTATGTCTCCAGCCAGCAATCGTATTTACATCTAGTTCCCTGGTATGGTCTTGATGCACGTTCAGGACAGCTGCATTATCCAGGAGAGAAGACTGGAGAGAATTTTTAAGTCTTCTGAAGCTAGAGAATGAGTTGGGGATGACACAGGCACAGTGAGATGGATTCAATTTGCAAATACTTCCAGAGTCCTGCAAATGATTCCAAGGTCTCTTTCCTGATGGGTAACAGCTAATTTAGACCCCATCATTCTGTATGTATAGTTGGGTTTATATTTTGCCATGTCATCGAATCATAGAAGATTAGGGTTGGAAGAGAGCTCAGGAGGTCATCTAATCCGACTCCCTGCTCAAAGCAGGACCAATCCCAACTGAATTTGCATTACTTTGCATTTAACATTGAATTTCATCTGCCATTTAGTTGCCCAGTCACCCATGTTAGGGGGCTTATTCCTTCACCTGTTTACTTCCCTGGTCCTTCTCGCACGAACAGAGAGCAACAATACCCAAAGTCCAAAGGTGCAAACAATTCGATGTTTATTGGGCTGAACTTCCAGCAAGCATGATTCCAGTTTCCTTCCTTAGTGTCCCCCTTCCCAGCTCTGACACCACAGAGCCTTACCTGTGTCCCTGTTCCCATTCCCCACCCCCCTTAGCAAAACATGATTCCAATTCCCCCCCTAGCAAAGCACGATTCCAGTTTCCCCACCTCCATTCCCTGTTCCCATTCCTGCCCCCCTTACTTCCTGATTGACTGCAGACTATATAGTAAAACTTGAGTTCTGCTTAGCTATACCTTAACCAATCATTTTCCTGAAATTTAACTAACCAGTCCTAACATATTGTAACACGATTATTTAACCATTTTATATCCCACCACCTTAATTAGTTTACACCCAGCAAAATTAATTATCCAGCAGACAGAAACAATCACAGAACCAGACAGAGACCCTGCAAATAAACAATAGCAAAGTGGGAACTATAATGACAAAACAATACAGAAGTGAGGATTTATTTCTTTATTTACACCTATAAGGACATAAGGGTTTCCCAGCTGTGTCTATTGGTAAGTGAGTTCTTACCAGACAGAAAACTATCAAACTAAACTTCCTTTTACATCCTCTAGGCCCTTCCCTTTCTCTGGAGGTGATAGATCGGATCACCTTTCCAACAGCCCCAGATTGCCTTATTTCAATGTGACTGGTTTGGGATGTGAGGATGTGACCAGTCGCTTCCCAGCTTATGGCAGCCTCTGTTGCTTAGCCAAAGGCCTTAGCCTAAGAACAGGGCCTCAGACCGTCGCCGTGAGAGAAGGCCCTTACACCGGCAGACAGTGATTTTGATTCTTTCTTTTGTACCTCTAGAACTAGCCAAGTGACAAGAATACACCTAAATTCTTAGAGAAAAGGCCTTTACAGACAGGCCTGAATAGCTATATCCTAACAACCCAGTTTTCAGAGATCCTTTCATAGCTCTTCGCAGTCTGCCTGGGTCTTAACTATTTTGAGTAGAATCATAGGACTGGAAGGGACCTCGAGAGGTCATCAAGTCCCGTCCCCTGCGCTCATGGCAGGACCAGCACCAGCTAGACCATCCCTGACAGGCGCTTGTCTAACCTGCTCTTAAAAATCTCCAATGATGGAGATTCCACAACCTCCCTAGGCAATTTATTCCAGTGCTTCACCACCCTGACAGGAAGTTTTTCCTAATGTCCAGCCTAAACCCCCTTGCTGCCGTTTAAGCCCGTTGCTTCTTGTCCTATCCACAGAGGTTAAGGAGAACCATTTTTCTCCCTCCTCCTTGTAACAACCTTTTAGGTACTTGAAAATGGCTATCGTGCCCCCTCTCTCTGTCTTCTCTCTTCTTGTATCAACTGCAAACGTTGGCACCTCACTGCTTACCCCTTTTTCCAGATCACTGATGCATTTTGCACAGTGCTGGTCCCAGTACAAGCCCCTCGGGGGGGACACCTCTATTTACTCCTCTCCATTCTGAAAATGGACCATTTATTCCCGCCCTTTGTTTCCTACCTTTTAACCGGAGCGCCTGGCAATGCTTTCAGGATCATCAAACCTTCATTTCATTTAATGCCAAGACTTTTGCTCTCTTTCTTAATCCCTCTGCCTCTGTTTCTAAACAAACTCCCTGCCCCCGGGGCAGAACCTGTTCGCAGCCCAGAGCTCATGAGAGCTCTGCCTCCATGGTGCTGAGCACCCCGCTACTTCTCTTCCATAGCACCCAGGGAGTCACATCGGTGATTGAATTGCTGCCCCAGCTTGTGGGTGCGTTTGTGCGGGAGCGGCGGGTGTGTGTAGGTGCGTTGGCTATGTGAGTCTGTCAGGATGTCATATATCATACGATCTGCCAGCCCCACTGTGTAAGCTGGATCCTGTGAGCAGCCGGGGACAAATGCCCACTGTGGCAGATGGTGTTGGGAGGAAGGCGGGCAGGGCTGATCCTATAATTGTGCAGGGGGAGTGACATAGGAGAGGGTGGGGGGCAGCTCTAGACAGAAGCTGTGCAGTGGCAGAGACTAAGATCTAAGCCGAGAATGCTGCGTTCCTTATTCTGCAAGTTTCTTGCTGACTGGTGGAAAAAAGTGACTCTAGGGTGTGTCTACACGGCGCAGTGAGCCCAGCTCAGACTCAGGTTTGAGACCGCGCCCCTTTTTGTCCACACACAGATCAGTCTGACTCCGGTCAAGTCAGGTCCTAGCATCCTGCTGGGGCAAGTCTGAGCCTGCGTCCTGGTGTGACTCTGGTCCGAGCTCTGCCATTTTGCAGTATGGACACAGCTCAAGCTGCAGACCCATCAGAAGGTCTGTGCGGTGGGGTGTGGACCATTAGCACAGCTGAGAGGCCCCGGGCCAGCAATCATAAGCCCAGGTTTGCAGTGCAGTGTGGATGCAAGTGGCCACAAACCTGGATCCCACAGAGCTGGGTTGACCATGCCGTGGAGATGTAGCCCTAGTGATTCACTGGCACCAGCCCAGGCCAGGTGTAGTTGCCAGTGGGTTGGTGATGATGCAAGTGTCTAACAGAGAGGGGAGAATCCTAATCCGGTGGCATTTTATACCCCACTAGGCAGGGGGCAGAGATGTTACAAGGTGCCCGGCAGGGGAGACTCCGAATCCCTGTACGAGCACAGGAGACTCTTACCGGGGTGCATTTTCTGTCTCCCGGATTCCTGCCCTTGTAGCATTTTATGACACACAATGGGACTATGGGGCAATGCCCAGCTGGCTGAGGTAGCCGTTACCCTCCTCCCCCATAGCTCTGCTAATACCCTAGAGGAGCTGTGAGAGGAGGGGGCTGTTTGTTTAGCTGCCTTTTATTGTTTCACTGATGGAGCTGTTTATTGACTGACTGGAATGACTTTTCATTTCCACTCAGGGGCAGGTGTCATTTTGCAGCAGCTCTCCTGAAACCACGCCCCTGACTTGAAAAGGCGGCAGATTCAAATCTAATGAAATACGTTTTCACCCAAGGCACAGCTGGCCTGTGGAACTCACTGCCACAAGATCTCCTTGGTCAATCTCCTTTTCTAAATCCTGCCAAGCTCTTGACATTTATAGATATAGTGGGACTGTCCAGAGTTATAAACATCAATATTACAAAATAACCTGGAGTGGGAAGGGCTCTAAACCCTCCTGGGCAAGGTATAAGCCCCAGCTTCTAACCAATGGGGGTGAGGGAGGAATCTGTCCCCGGGGCAGGTTATTCCATCACCGTCCAGTACAGGGGTGTCCTGCCCCTCCCGCTGAAGCAGCTGGTGCTGGCTGGTGTTGGAGATGGGGTGCCCCCTTCAGATCTGCTCAGTAACAGCTCTGCTGCGGCCATAGGGTGCAGCTGGGACTGTCTGTCTGCTGCTGTTCTCCCAGGCCCTGTCCCACCAGGGGTGCAGGGACTTCCTGGGGCATCCCCCAAGGGCAGAAAGAGGGAACTGCCCCCGGCCCCCCGTGCAAAATTCCAGGCACTGCAATTAAACCGTAACGACTTCTTGTAAACTATTTGCATAAGGGGAAGTGATCATTCCTGCCAGTTCAGGTGTGGCTGTAACAGACATATACACAGACCTCACCCATCAGAGCTGGGGGTCAGGACCCATTGACTGCAGTGCAGCGATGGCTAATTTCACCAGCTGGGGATCTAGGTTCAGTGATTTCAATGGAGCTGCCCCAATTCACACCATCAGATCTGGCCCCACTCTCTCTACATGAAACTGACCCCAGTCCAGCGCATGTCTCCATGGGTTTGTCGAGTGCTTTGGGATCCTTCAGATGACAATCGCTGTAGAGAAACCCGGGCAGTCCTCGCTCTGCCAGCTCTAACTGCCCCTGCTGTGCAGGGCTGTGGCTGGGCAGATAAAACCCCGACACAAGCCAGCCAGAGTAACCCGACAATTCTCTCCACAGGCAAACCTCGAACCCAGACCCTACAGAAACCAGTAAGAGGAAACAGAACCAGGATGATTCTGCGACCTGGAATTGATTTGGTCAGCGCCTGCTAAGGCCTAGTTGACCCTGGGGATAAAAGCCGTGCCAAGGATACCTTTGAAACAGTTCATTCGAACACAGCTCGGGCCCAGCCTGGCTGGTCGGAGTCTTCAGGTAAAACTCACAATCCAATTGTATTTGAAAGGAGTTTTTCCTGATCACCCCACATAGCCAAACCGCACCTGAGCTGTAATCCAGTGAGCTGCTTTGAAGATCTCCTTACGAAGGGCTCTGCCGGCACCGCCAGACCCACTGTGAACAGGGCCGTAGTTACCACTGGCCGTAGAAAGGTGAACATGTCCCCTGTTTTGGAGTCCGCAATTCTTTCGGAGACAGAAAAGATGTGGAACGGGTTGTATCCTGCTGAGAAGATAAAGCCAAATCCACTCCTGGCTTCCCATGTAACCCAAATGAAACCAAACGGAACAACTCATGTGACCATCCCACCAAAGGATGGAGAGAGCAGCAAAATTTACCCTACAGGTACAGCTGCCTCTTTGGGATCTTCTTACACTTTAACTCAGGAGGGCCTTTATCTCCCTTTAGTGGCTGGTCCATGTAAAATACACTTAAATTAGCCACGGCCTTCAATGTACTGCAGCTTTTAGCTCTGTGTCCAGAGATCCCTGCTTCAGTCCCTGCATAGTCACCCCACCTCCTCCATCAGTGCGAGACAGGCTGGTCAAATGTCCATCAACGTCTTCTGGGTGGAAAATGCTTTTTTGAACTAGACAGATTTTTCCCCACAACTCTTTTTGCTCAGAAGGTTTCTGGGTTTCAAATGGAAACAAAGCCAATCTTCATTTCTAATGGGAAGGGTTTTTTTTGGTGGTGGGGGGGAATTTTGTGTTTGAAGTAGGAAAAGAATCCCTTTTTGATTTAAAATGTTGGGGTCTGTCCGTCCCCCCCCCCCCATTCTCTCCCCTTTTAGATAAACACTTTCACTGGAAACAGTTTGAAAGTGCAGGGGGAAACTCCGAAAACCTCCAGTTGAAACCCCTGTTTTTCTGATTTTATTTTTATTTTTAAGTTGAAAGGACTCCCCCCCGCCATTTGGAATGAAAATTTTCACTTCATGCTCTCTAAATTTCTCTCTATATATTTGAAAATACCACCCCCCCTTTTTTTTTTAAGCCAGCTCCAGCTGGTGCTGCTGATCAGTGCAGGGCCCATTTCTCCCTGCTCTAGCCGCCCCGTGAGCCTTAATGGCTGTTTCTATTACAGGTTTGCTCTCTTCGTTGAAATCACAGGCACGTCGCTGGGCGGTTCTGAACATGGTTCTTGTTCCCATCCTGACCATCACTGTCATCACCCTCATCGTCGCCCTCATGGCCCTGTCAGGTGAGCGTGGAGCCTGCACTGGCCCCGTCTCTGTGTCTTACACTCCGTGCTGGAAATCTCACAACACCCCCCAACTTCTCCCCTCTCCCCCCCTCCCCCCACAGCCCACCCCTGCTTCAACAGTCACATCAGACTCTGCTGAGCCCGGGGTGTTTCTGTGGGGTCTCTCCCCCCTCACCCGCCATAGTCCAGCTCCCACTGGCTGTTGGCTCGCTCTGCCATGTCACCCAAACACACCTGGTTACCCAGGGCTGTGAGTCACCATGTTACCCCCCTGTCTCCAGCAGGGAGACACGTGTCTCCATCTTTTCCCAGCTGGCTGTCAGCTCCCTAACCCCACCAGCCTCTCAGCCTCGCAAGCCCTCTCCTCCCGGCTAGGCCAGCCCTGGCTTTACCTTGTAGATAACAATAGCTGCACCCCAACCCCTGTGTCCCTTTGCAGCGTGCCCCTGTGACCTCCAGCCCCGGCACCGGCTACTCACTGAAATCCCAGATCCTCTGCCCCAAAGGTGCAGCATGCCCGTATTTACCAGTTTTACTATAAACCACCGCTCCTGTATCACACACAGCCCTTGTGAGCATGGCTAATAAACAGGAGAGGTTTGTTCAGGAAAGAAAAACGATTTAACTAGAAACGAGAGAACGAGGTGGGCACAAATGATAACACAAAACACGAACCTGGGTCTACACTCACCTTTCCTGTCTCATGAAGCCGCTTTCCCCCCAAGTCCAGCGTCTTGCCGAGCTGGCCGGCTTCATGGGCACTCAGTGGTTTGAGCATTGGCCTGCTAAACCCAGGGTTGTGAGTTCAATCCCTACGGGGGCCATTTAGGGATTTGTGGCATAAATTGGGGATTGGTCCTGCTTTGAGCAGGGGGTTGGACTAGATGACCTCCTGAGGTCCCTTCCAATCCTGATATTCTATGATTCTATGAAATACAGATCCAAGCCTTCATGAAAACCCTCCACTGCTCCTCCTCAGTGAAAGGATCCAGAGGGTCTTTTCCTCTCCTCTGGTAGATTCAAACTGAGAGACAACAGCACCCCCTGGTGTCTGGTTGCGTCTATTCTATACCTAGCATCTCACCTGTGGGTGTCCAGGGGATAACAGCTCCACCTGGCGGCTGATTACAATTATCTCATCGATTGGTTGGTACCACGGGAGGCCTCACCGCTGGCCTTTTTTCAGAGCACGGTTTTGTGGCCACGACACACGGCTCCGGGATTGCTTCCCCCGCAGACCAGCCCTGCCATGCAGAAGCCGAAGTGCCCGACATGCGGGTGCAATCACCGGCACCGGCTGTGCCTGCAGTTAACTGCAGGGGGGCAAAACTGGGGCACAGCAAAGGAGACCAGGGCTGGAAACGTGGCTCCAAATTCACAGCCGGTGTCGCTGTGGAGGGTGCTGGTGGAGGGCGCTGGCCTCTCCCTGTTGTAAAGGGGAACGTGTCCCGGCACAAGACCAGCTTCCCCTGGTGTGCGTGCACGGTGTTCCATGGTGTGGTGTCGCTGGGGGGCGGGTTCCCTTGGAGGGAGACCACTACAGAGGGAGACGGGCAGATCTCTCACCCTCCTACTTTCTCATCTCCAGCAAGGAAATCTGAGCCTTGTCCAGCTGGTCCTGCCTGCCCGGACGGCTGGCTCGGGTACCTGGGGAAGTGTTACTATTTCTCAGAGACTGAAGGAAACTGGACCGACAGCCAGAACAACTGCTCTGCACTCGGTGCCTCCCTGGCCGTGATCGACACCCAGCAGGAAATGGTGAGCCCCAGATTCTGGGCTGCACAGGGTGGGGGTGGCAAAGGCGGCTTTCTGCTGGGTTTGTCCTGGGGCTGTCAGGGCCCCAGATGCTGCTTGAATTTAGGGCAACTTCTCACATCCCAGAATAGCCAGAGTACAGAGTGCTCTACCCACTCTCCATCCTCCCCGTTCACCAGGGATTGAGTCGGAGCAGTGTGGGGCTAATGTGCTGACCTCCAGGGGAGTTCCCAGTGGGGGAATCTAGATGCTTTCCAGCCCCTTTTATGTGACAGGAGCAGCATTGCCAACCCAGGCATTTAAAAATCAGCAGTCAGGACCCCCAAAACCATGAGATTGACTGAAAAATAACAGCTGCCAGGGCTTCTAATTTGTTTTCTGGTGTTGTAGCTTTTAGGGGGTCACATTTTCAAGTTTATCTCTGCAACCATGAGAGTTAGAAACTTATGAAAGATGAGAGTCTCTTGTAATCACCTGACTCCAGGAGCTGGGGTGTTAAGAAAAGCACCAAACAGCATGAGACTCTCAGTAAAATCAAGGGATTTGGTCAGCATGTAGGAGTGGTAAAGGCCTGGAGTGCAGCTGAGAGCAGAGCCAGATGGCTGCTAACTACCGGAGCTGGTTGAAAATCAGAATTTCCAGCCTATGGGAAATGTAGGATAAAAACAAATGTCAAAATATCGGAATCGGGACAAGAAGCTGAAATGGCTCAACTTTTAACTTTCCTTTCAGTTCCAGAAATATGTGACAATGTCTGGTTTTGACGTTTGATCAAACCAACTTCTTTTGACACTCACAGATCAGAACAGTTTGATTTGTCAAAGCCAATCAAAACATTTTGTTTCAGCCTGGTTCAGCATTGAACAGCAGCTGTGGTTCCTCATGCGAGTTGTCCTTTGGGTGCCTTCTGCCCCCTTTTGTGCGTTGAGATCCCGGGTGGGACTACTTCACCCATGATGCCCAGCAGTGGCTCAGCCAATAGGGAAACCATGGTGCTTTATGGGAGATGTAGTCTAGGGGGAACCAGCCCATAGTAGAGGGAGGTGGAGGTGTGAGGCCCAACTATAATTCCCACAAGGCACCCTGGTAGCTCAGCTGGCTACAGACTAATGCTGAACTGACCCAAAACACAATAATTGCTCAGTGGAAATGGAAAAAATTCAGCAAAATTTACTTTTGGAAAAATTCATTTTTGCAGGAAACACATTTTCTGTCACAGAATATTTTGATGGAAAAGCTCCAGCCAGCTCTACTAAGCGCACTAGACTAGTTGCAAAAAGAAAAGGCACCTTAGAGACTAACAAATTTATCTGAGCATGAGCTTTCGTGAGCTACAGCTCACTTCAAATAAATTGGTTAGTCTCTAAGGTGCCACGAGTCCTCCTTTTCTTTTTGCGAATACAGACGAACACGGCTGTTACTCTGAAACTAGACTAGTCTTAGCACAATGTCCACACATGGACTGACTTCCCCGTAGCTCATGGAGCGGATGGGTGCTGCCTTCGAGTCTGGATTGTCATGTCTTGGTGTCGAATTCCCAGCCTGGACCCCCTGCCCAGCGCCCCGTGTCGTAGCTCAGAGAATCAAGTGCAGGTTGTAGGGGCCCAGAAATGGTGTGTGACGCATACTTACTTTTATTTTTCTAACAAAGGATTTCATGATGCGCTATAAAGACATCCCCAACTATTGGATCGGCCTCCGGAGGGACCTGAACCAGACCTGGAAATGGGTCAGTGGCACCAAATTCAGCAACTGGTGAGTCCCTCTGAGTTCTGTTCACTCAGTGAATGATGCAGCTCACATTTAAAACGGAAGACAGGCCCTGTGGTTAGGGCCTGGGGCTGTGATTTAGGAAATCTGGTTCAATTCCTGGTTTCACCCCAGGTTTGCTGTGACCTTGGGGAAAATGGCTTGGAGCCAGATTATGGCTGCTAGTGGAGGCTGCTTTCAAAGTTTTGTTCGATTTCTGATTATTATTATTTGTTGCTGTTGCAGGTTTATAATAGCAGGAGAAGGGTTGTGTGCTTTTCTGAACAGTGGCGATATTTCCAGTTCAGGCTGCTCCAGGGAGGGACGCTGGATCTGCAGCAAACCAGTGGAGAAAACAGAAGGCAGAGCACAGTGACAGTGACCTGGATGAGGCTGGGCCTTGTCCTTTTACCGGGCTGTCCCAAGCTGCCTCAGCAAGTGGGGGACTGGATGGGGCTGGCGAAGGGGGACAGCCCCAGCAGCAAGGAAGAGAGACGGTCGCTGAAAGACAGCGTATAGCTCCTCCCCTTGGAGCCTCTGGCACCCATTGGCCCATTTGGGAATGTGGGGTGCTCCAGGGATTTAACAGGGAGACCACATAATGTGGGTCTTTTATGGCTCCATTCCAGCAGCCCCACCCTGAATTAGGGGCGAGACTCCGTGGCCCTCCCAGGCTGAGGGCAGCCCCTGTGTTCAGGTTTAATAACATTTGGAGCCTGCAGCTTAAAAACCAGGCGTAGGAGCCTGAGAAGAGCTGAGCGATCTGGCCAGGGGAATGAAGGGGCTGGGGTGAACCCCTGCAGCCTGGCGGAAGGACCCCTGATCTCCTGCTGTAAGGCGAGAAGGGCTGGTTTGCAGGCCCTGCTGCGAGAGCATGAAGAGAAGCAGCGAACAGGAGGGGATGTGAACCGCTGCTCCCAACCCTGTAGGGAAACTGAGGCAACAGCTGCATCCTGCCAACAGGGGAGTCCCCACAAGGACTAATAAACTGAGGACAATCCCCTCCATCTGTCCTTCTCTCCTATCTAATGCCTGCCTTTATACCACACTCTTCACTATAATGTCCTGCCTTGTGTATGTCCCAGTGCTATAGCTGGAAAAACAAGAGCACCCCAACAATCGGACAGATGGAATACACTATAGCCATAAGACAGGACATGGCAGTTGTTTGTACTTCACAAGCAGTAGGGGGTGAAAAATTGGCAGCAAATCCTGCTGGGAGAGGAAACGGGTATAAAAGCCAAGGCCCCGTCTATGGCACAGAGACAGAATCTTTTGACTAGGAAACTGGAAGGGGAGCAGCCAAACCTGCAGCGTCCCTCCTCTCAGAGACCCAGGGCAGGAGCCGGAGACGAGCAGTGGCCGGACTGATCTGCCAGAGACTGTCTCTGGAGGTGTTGTGGCCCCTGCAGCCATGGGGGAAGGACTCAAACTCCTGCTGTAAGGCGAGAAGGGCTGGTTTGCAGGCCCTGCTGCGAGGGCTGCAGGAGCGTGAAGAGGCACCGCGGACAAGAGGATTGCTGGCACGTGCTAGGATAGACTCTGTGTGTGTGTGTGTGTACATGTACGACATTTTTATAATAATAAACCAGCTCCCAGAAGGGACATTTTTATTTTGTAAACCTTAAATCCTCATGTGAATGGCTCCTCCCACCCCAACAGGGAAACTGAGGCAGCAGCTGCATCCTGCCAAGAGGGCTGTGAGTGCCCCTCCCACCAAGTGTGTGTGTGTGTCTCTCTCTCCTTTTTCTGCCCGATCCTCTTCATCTTTCCCTCTGCCTGCCAAGGGGTGATGTTCTCTAGGGGAAGGGCTCTCCACTCACTAGGGGAAGGGCTTTTCCCTGGACTCT